>NC_142881.1:84346054-84680637 GCF_051225735.1 Oryctolagus cuniculus | reverse complement strand
GCGGCCATCTGGGGAGTGAACCGGCAGGTGGAAGAACTCTGTCTCTCCCCCTCTCTCTCTGTAACCCTGCCTCTCAAAAAACTAAAATCCTGAAAAACAAAAAACAAACAAAACAACTTGGAGTTACTGTGCAAGGAAGTTAAAAGCAGTCCAGACTTTTTGGGGTTGAAACAAACCAGGGTCCCAACCCTGGCACTGCCCCTTCCTGCCAGGGAAATTCGAGGCAAAGCATGTCTCCTAGCTTTTCTACTGCTGCCTTCCCCGTGGGTAAAATCTGTACCATGTCGCCACCACCACGGCAAAGGCAGCGATGTGCCACGCCCACCGGGCCTGTGACGCGGCACCAGTACCAACCCCTGAGACTTCCCAGCATCTCGCAGGCCGAGCCCCAACCCTGAGAAACGAGAGCATCCCCAGGACAGCCCCGAGCTGCTCCTTGCACTCAGCCCTGGGGGGCCCCAAGACTCGGAGGAGCAGCCGTGCAGGTGTCTTGGGACCAGGCGCTGCCTCCCTCGCAGCCCATGTGCTTGGTAGCTCAGTTCTATTTCTCCTTGGCCGGCATTACTCATGGTGGTCTGTGGACCGTATCCTGTTGGGTCTCCTGGCTTCACAGCCCACTGCAGGGACCTGCCCTATCGCTCCTTCCTTGGTCTCAGGTAGCCAGCAGGGCAGCAGGTGGGACTGACTGTGCACCCTGGGGAAAGCCACCTGTGAACCCCCAGGTCTAGCCGGAGTGGAGGGGATGTGGGTGGGGGAGGGGAGCAGATACTGAGAAGACCTCAGCCCACGCCCGTGCCAGGGGGCCTGAGAAGGGGAGAAGGGGGGACTTGCCCAGCCACCACACTCCTGGAATCATTATGGTGGCTTCAGAAGCCAGGTCAGGCTCTCATGACCATGGAACCTCTTCCTGACACTGACTGGGGACACGCGGAGGAGAGCGACTCCCTCCATCCCAGGCCTCACCCCGGAGGTCCCTGACCACAAGTTTGGAGATGCCTGCTCCACAGTTTGACCCTCGCGCCCACATGGAATGTCCACCCTCCTCTTCCCTCGGTGCTGTGACGTGAATCTGCTCAGCGAGACCCAGTGCTCAGTGTAGTGATGGTGGGAGGTGAGGGGCCTTTAAGAGGTGGGGCTTAGGAGGAAGTCATCCCTGGCCCCGCCCCAGTGCCTGTCACGTGATCTCTTCCTCTGGCAAAGGCTGCCACTGTGATGCCTTGGGCCACACAGGAGCCCTGCACCAGAGCCAGCGCCATGCTGCTCCCCCTCTCCCACGTGGGAGCTGGATAAACATCTGGGCGTACAGCACCCAGCCCTGGCTCCTTCATGGCCACGACAGGCAGCAGGCGCATGCACTTGGCCTGGGGAGAGTTTGGGTCTTGCCTCCACAGTCTTGCCACCTCTCAGTGAGGAAGGCATCCTGGAGCCTAATTCACAGACGAGAAAACTGGGACTCGGGGAGACCGAGTGATGAGCCCGGGGCAGGGGGCTCAGCGGCTGCTGCAGGTGAGAACAGCAGGTTCTCTTATTAGAGGTGGATGGCCGCGCACTGCCCTCTGTGCACCAAAGTGGGGTTGGAGCGTGTGCCCAGGACACACGCCAGGGTGACAGGCAGGGCCTCCCTCACCTGCACGGAGCTGGGGAGCTGGGCCTGCCCCTCCTCTTGGAATACGCTTCACCTGCCGCTCACTTCCTCAGCCGGGTGAAAATGGTTAGTGGATGAGCAAGGCCTGGTCTGCTGGGAAGCAGAGACACAGGCTGGATGCATCCCTGGGTGTGCGGGGCCCAAACCTTGGCCACTCGTCTCCATCACCCCAGCCCACTCCTGGTGAGCTCTGTAGCAAAGCACTCAGCTTCTCACCTCTAGTGGGGAGATCGCCAAGGTGATGTAGGATCCCTTGGGCACACAGGACACAGGCTCAGCACGCCAGTACTCACCCCTGTGTCCCACCTCAGCTGCTGCAGCAAGAAGACGGGCCAGCGTGCACCGGGCGGGGCCCTCTGTGTTGGAGCTGGCGCGTGGCAGGAAGCAGGCAGCCTGCACAGTGTGGTCACTTCCCCAGGAACACACACCCCAGGCCACAGTGCCCTTCCCCATCCCAGAGCCCCCCTCACCCCCCTCCGTGATGGTTCCAGGGCAGAACAGGCTGGGCGGGGGTAGGGAGCACCCCTGACTCTGGGTGGTGTGGCTAGAGCCTGTGCCAGGAGCCCACCCCTTCCCTACCACGTCCTGAGCTAGGAGCACCAGGCCTTTCCCTCCCACCCCAGGCTGTGTGGCCCCAAGCAGGTTCCCTAACTGCTCTGTGTCTTGGTCCTTGACTCCCTCCACACCTGCTGAGCCGGTGCTCCACCAGTCTCCACTGAAGGCACCGTGTCCCCACCACCAGGCCTCTCTCAGGCCGTGTCTTCATTTGGTGGATCTGTGCGGTGAGCCAGGGCATCTCTAAGTGGGTAGCTGAGTCCCGGCCCATGAAGCACACGTGTGCTGAGCAGCTCGCTGCGATAAGGGCCCCCGCAGGCAGCCCTGCCTCTGCCCGGGTGCTGGAGATGGGGCTGGCAGCATGGGCCAAGGTGTGGAGCACCTGCTGACTTAAAGCTGCACCACTTCCTTGCAAGTTTGACCCCCAGGACAAAGCCTTGCATTCACAAAGGCAGCCTCCCATGGGGCATTTTAGGCCTTGGACGACAAGTAGGGATAAGGACCTCCTTCCTGCCCAGCTCACACCACACCCAGCAGATATTCGGACCCACAGGGGGTTAACCCTGGCCACAGAGGTTGAGCCTGCAGAGGGGTGGGGCTGAGGTCAGGCGCTCGTCCACCCTGTCTCCCTTCCCAAGCCCCTTCCCTGAGCTCTGGAGGCCTGCAGTAGGAAATCCAGGCACCTCCACTGCCTCCTACCCACAGCTTCCCCCATGAGCATGCACGTGCACACACACTCCCACTCACACATACACACATGCATGGACACGCACACACATCAAACATCTGCATGAACATATACGCACACACATACACTCACACATAGTCATATACACATATACATGTGCTCACACATACACTTGTACATGCACAGAGTTACACATGCATGCACACACATGTATATGCATACATATATGCACACACATGCACTCACACATACTCACATATACATATACATGCACTCACACACACACTTGTACACGCACAGAGTTACACATGCATGCACACACACATGTCTATGCATACATACATGCACACACATGTATAGGCATAGATGTGCAAGCACCCATGTACTCACACACAGGTGTGCACATGCATTCACTCACACACACATGTACATGCACACATATACACATGCAATTCACTCACACATGCAAGCACACATACACTCACACATGTACACATGCACTCACACATGAATACACATGTAAATCACACATGCAATGTACTCACACATGCATGCCTACATGCACTCACATGTACACTGAACATGCATATGTATGCATACACACATGTACTCAGTGCATGTGTGCATGCACATATGCACTCAACGCACACATGCGTGCACATACACATATACACATGCAATGTACTCACACATGCATGCAAGCATGCACTCAGGCATATGCATGTATATACATACATGCACGCATACAAAATGCACACACATACATGTACACATGCTTTCACACATACACACACGTATGCACACAAATGCACACACTCACATGCGTACTCACACACATGCATACTCATATGCAAATGCACACACATATAAGCATGTGCTGTCCTCCTTCATAGACACCTCCAGGAAAATAACGCTAAGGACGCACCCCTGGGAATCCTGCAGCTGTGGTGTCAGGCAGCTGTGCCGTGTGCAGCAGAGGTGGGGAGGGAGGCTCTGCAGAGGGACCGGTGTGGTCCCCAGGGAGGTTAGAGCTCTGTGTGCTCTGCCCCAGCCCTGGCCTCCCAACTTTGAAGACGGACCTGGCCGCTGGGCTTGGTGACTGCTACCTGCGGGTGCTCTGCTCCCAGCCTTGCCAGGTGGTCCCAGCCAGGTTCTCTGAGTAGCAGACACAGGGCCCAAGCGAGACCTGCACAAGCCGAAGCTTACCTGGGCAAGGAGTGGCCTGCCTGGGATGCAGAGTGCCAGAGCCTCTGTGTGTGTGGAGAGGCCCTGCAGCTGGGATGGAGAGCGGCCCCGGGAGGACTGTGCCATCGGCCAGGAAGCAGCTGGAGGTCAGCCATCAGCTAACCACACCTCTGGCCCTGTGGCAGCTGTGGGCACTTTCTTAAAGGGGGGGCCTGGGCAGGGTGTCCGTGTGCCTGCCACGTTGGTCTTACAGCAGATGGAGCTCCGAGCTGGGGGCCAGGTGCTAGGAGGAGGTGGATCAGAGGTAGGGGCTGTGTGCTGGGTGACGGATGCCTAGCAGGGGAGGGCACCACTGGCCAGGGCTCAGCACGCACAGGGTCAGAAGGTGACAGCCAGGTGTGGCAATGTCCTAGGGCTGTGGCTGTAGGACTGTCCCGGTGCCCCGACCCCAGTCTTTCCCGGGAGGCTGCCAGGAGCTTTCCCGAGAGTTCAGTCTTTTCTCTTCTGCCCAAAACCATCAGAGCCTGGTGCTGTCCCAAGTTCACTTCCTCTCCAGCCCCATCATCTCTATTTGGAGCGTGGGACCAGAACAGGCCAGCCCCACAGCGAGGCTCTTGTTTCTTGCAAACAGCCTGGGCCTTGTCTGCCTAGCCCGGGGGTGCGCTCCACAGAGGCAGGGCTGGCAACGGGGTGAGTTACCAACCAAACCCAGACTGCTCTGCCGGAGGAGCTGTTGTTTTTGGCTGCAGGAGCCGGCTCAAAAGCCAAGGTTGATTTTGGTCATATGTCACCATCAGATGCCCATGTACTTGGGATCTGCAGACCTGGTCCAGCGAGCAAAGGGTGGTGAGTGTTGGTCTGGTGGGCAGGGGGCGAGAGGGAGAGAGGGCAGCGAGGCTGGGCCCTGCTAGGCCCGGCAGCACCAGGCTGCAGGTAGAGAGCTGAGCCCTTCTCTGCTCGCTCTGGGAAGGAGGAACTTCAGCACGGCCCTTCAGGGCCCCCACCCCCTCCCAGCGTGGTGCCGTCCAGGCGGGGCCCAGCTGTGGTGCTAACCATGCCTCTGGCAAAGCCAGGCTTGGTGTTACCACTGCTATTTGTTTTTCTCCCTGAATTCCATTCCCCCTGCAGCCCACAGAGCTGGTGGTACGACTTATTTTTGTGCCAGCATCTCTTCTGTTTGCCGATCATACACTCCCCCAGCATTACAGAACGGAGAGGGCTCTTCCATCAAACTCCCCTTGGAAAACCGGCCTCGATGTGGAAGCAAAAGTCTGCTCAGGATCCCAGTTGCGTGACTCTAGCCCTCTGCCCCATCTGGCCACATTAATGCAGGTGCCTATAGCCCTCACCCTCTGCTGTGCCTGTGGGTCTCCTGCAGGGCTCGCCAACATGCACACCTGCTTCTGGAGCGGGGGCCGGCTGAGAGGCTGCTGCTCCAAAAGCCACACAGTCTCAAGCACCCAGGATCTTGCCAGAGGGCTGCTGCCCAGAGTCCTCTGCTCAGACCCCCGGAAGCCAAGGCCTCCATGGTGCTGCTGGTACAGCCACCAGATGCTCCCAGGTGCCGCCTTGCAGAGAGCACACTTGGCCATGACCCACAGCACTGTGACAAGGACAGCCCACTTTTGGGGTCTCCCCAGATGGGGAGACAGCTCAAAGTGGATGAGGGACAAGACAGGTGCAGAGAGAGGATGGCAAGGCCGGAGCCCATGCAGAAAAGAACCTACCAAGGGAACCGGGAAGGAGCCTGCCTATGGGGGCACGCAGGTAGCACCTGCCAAGGAAGTGCCGCCATGGAACCGGAGGAGCACGGGGTCCACACGAGGTGCTCTTTGGGGTGGGCTTAGCTACCTGGTGCTTGCTCCCTGGGCTGCAGTGACTCACTGGGAGGAAGTGAGGTGGGAGCCAGTGAGCAGGGGTGAAGCAAGCAGGAGGGGTGGGACAAATTTGTATAGAGGAGGAGTGAGGCAGGGTGTGGCAGCAAGGAAGGCACAAAGAGGGTGATGGGGAGCAGACCCAGGCCTCCCCGAAAGGGGGTGGGCAGAGTGGGCACAGGGACGGGTCCAGGGCAGCAGGCGGCAGCTGCAAGATTGGAGGAGAGGTACCGGCCGAGCTGGAGCAAGACGCCTGTGGCTCCACTGGTGCTGTGGTTTCCTCGAGCGGCACCGAGCGGGACAGATGAGTCAACCCATGCTGAGCTGTTGCCAGGGGGACCAAACCCCAGGGGAGCGAAGCCAGAGAGACCTGCAGGGGAGCGGCTCTGTGGAGGTCCACGGAGCCCAGGCAGGACGGGGCAGGAGCCGGGGAGGAGGACGAGAGGCTCTGGTTCTCGATGCTGGACGGGTAGTGGGGCGGAAGAGCAAGTGCAGTCACAAGGAGTGGTCAGCAAGGACCTGGCCGGAGAGCAGGACGGCACATCAGCCACTGTCCAGGGTGGTCACCCAGGGTGATGACGTCAGCAGTGTGTGCCAAGACCCCCCAGGGGGACCCAGAAACCACGGGTAGTGCCAATCCTGACTTCAACTACCTTTTCTTGCTATTCCTATTCTAAAGTGTCATTAATAAACGAGACACAGTGCGAGATGGACAATAACTAATAAGAAAACAGAAAACAGTGGTCACCATACACAGTCATAAGAGCTATGTGAATGTGTGTTCTCGTTTGCTCTCAAACTCTCTTATTGTACTGCTCTCCTACCTCCTCTTGTGGAATGGTGTGAGATGGAGCAATGCCCTCTTGGCGAGGTGAAGGGTGTAGGCACTGTGGTGTGCATACACCACCAAGTAAGTTTGATTTGAACACAAGAACCGCAATACCAAGGGAGTGTATCTAATAACCACGATGCTAGCAGGCAGTGCGTACAGTGTGGTGACGCGGGAGAGACAGGTGAGCAATGCCCCAGGCAGGACAGAGCAGGATGAGGTGAGAGCCATCACCGCTCAGAACAGCATGCCCTGGGTTGCTTGCAAATTACCCATTTCTAGGATTTTGCACTTAACTTTTAGAACCACAGTAACTGAAATTGCAGAAGGGGAAACTCTACAGAGGAAGCACTCAGCTCCAGCACCCTGTGCCGGGGAGGTGGATCCACGGAAAAGCTGGAGACCTGGGGCCGGTGCCTGTGGGCAGGTGCAAGGCGTTATATTCTCGCAGAGGGGCTCTGGTGGGACAGCCCTGCCGTCTGAGAGGAGGGGCTGTCTCCCAGGACTGCCTTGTGCCCCCAGATCACCCGGCAGCATACACAGGGCAGTGGGGGCTGGGCTGGGAGGCAGTGTTTGGGGACATTCAACTGCTTCGGAGAGAAGTAAAGGCAGCACGGCCCAGGGCTGTCACATCTCTAGGAAGGCAGGGATTCCCATGCTTTGCTTTCTGTTAAAGCTCCTGGCAATTTTTTTTGGCAAAGCGTTCTCAGATATGATGCCAAAATCATGAGTAACAAAAGAAAAATTAAATAAACTGGACTTCACTCAAATTTAAAACATTTGTGCATTGGAGAATATATCAAGAATTTGAAAACACAGCTTATAGCATGAAAGAAAATACCTGCAAATCATGTATCTGATAATGATCTAGTATCCAGGATTTATCAGGAATTCTTGGAATCCAATAATTAAAAAGGCAAACAACTCAATTTAAAAGTAGACAAAAGCTTTTTTAAAAAAATATTTACTTATTTATTTGAAAGGCAGAAGTACAGAGAGAGAGAGAGGGAATGACAGAGAGACCTAGGAAAATCTTCCACCTGCTGGTTCACCCCTCAGATGGCTGCAATGTCCAGGACTGGGCCAGGCTGAAGCCAGGAGCCCAGAACTCCATCCAGGTCTTCCAGGTGGGTGACAGGGTCCCAAGAAGCCATTGGGCCATCTTCCAACACTTTCCCAAGCATGTTAGCAGAAAGCTGGATTGGAAGTAGAACAGCCACGACTTGAACTGGTGCTCTTAGGGGATGCCAACATCGCAGGCAGTGGCTTAGCCTGCTAGGCCAAAACACAGGCCCCTGAACGGGGGTCTTAATAGTGATTTCTCTAAGACAGACGTAGAAATGGCCAACAAGCACGTTGGGGAGGTAGAAATCAAGTGTGTAATGAGATGGCTCTTCATACGCCCCAGGATGGTCAGAATCAACAAGTCTGCTCACGAGAATGGTGACCACCAGAAATTGAAACCCATATCCGTGGCTTGGCGGGAGGGGAGGTGAACTGACACAGCAGCTTCAAAGACCAGCTCGGCAACTTCTCAGGGTACTTAAATGCAGAGTCGCTTTGTGCTCCAGTAAATCCTATAACCCGGCACAAACGCAAGGCAACGAAAGCATCTGTCCACATAAAGTCAGGTACGTGAATGTCTCCATCAGCATTATTCATAATAGCCTGAAGGAGAAAACAACCAGAATATTCATAAAAAAATAAATGGATGGACAAGTCGTGGCTTATCCATACAGTGGAATAATATCCAGCCTTCAAAAAGGCATGGGGGGCTGGTGCTGTGGTGCAGCGGGTTAAAGCTCCAGCTTGAAGCACCAGCATCCCATATGGGCGCCAGTTCAAGTCCCGGCTGCTCCACTTCCCATCTCGCTCTCTGCTGTGGCCTGGGAAAGCAGTAGAAGATGGCCCAAGTCCTTGGGCCCCTGCACCTGTGTGGGAGACATTGTAGCCATTTGGGAAGTAAACAAGTGGATGGAAGACCTCTCTCTCTATATATATATCTACCTCTCTCTGTAATTCTATCTTGCAAATAAATAAAAATAAATCTTAAAAAAAAAACATGAAGGCCCCATCCAGGCTACAACAAGGAGTTGTTGTAGCACCTTGAAGATGAAGTGCTCAGGGCCATTGTGTTAAACAAGAAGCCAGACACGGAAAGTGACACATGGCATGCTTCTTTATGTGACAGATTGAGGTTAGACAAGTCCACAGAGACAGAGCACACCAGAGGCGACCAGGGCACAGAGCAGGTGGCATGGGGTCTTTCACGGGTGATGAAAAGATGTGGGAACTAGAGAGGGAGCCAGCCAATGTCCCTGAATTGCAACCTAGAAAATGGCTGAGTGCCAATTCACCTCAATTTAAAAAGAACAAAAAAGAATTTTCAGGTTAAACCTTATTTTCTTTCGATTTATTTATATCTATTTATTTACTCAAAAGGCAGTTAGTGAGAGAGAGGGAGAGAAAGAGAGAGAGAGAGAGAGAGAGAGAGAGAGAGAGAGAGAGATTCCATCTTCTGGTTGACTCCCCAGATGGCTGCAATGGCTGGACCTGGACCAAGCTTAAACCAGGAGCCAGGAACTCCATTTGGGCCTCAAGCACTTGGGCCATCCTTCTCTGCCTTCCCGGGAGCAGTAGTGGGGAGCTAGATGGGAAGTGGAGCAGCCGGGACTTGAACCACTGCTCCAACAGGAGATGCTGGCGAAAGCAGAGGCTTGGCCTGCAGCACCACGACGCCAGCCCCCGTCAGATGACACTTTAAAAGAGACGCAGGGTCTTACAAAGACAATTGCAGGATGGCAGTCCTCTCTGACACCCAGCTTCTCTCAAATAGGGTACTGCAATAGGCTGGCGCCGTGGCTCAATAGGCTAATCCTCCACCTTGCGGCGCCGGCACACCAGGTTCTAGTCCCGGTCGGGGCGCCGGATTCTGTCCCGGTTGCCCCTCTTCCAGGCCAGCTCTCTGCTGTGGCCAGGGAGTGCAGTGGAGGATGGCCCAGGTGCTTGGGCCCTGCACCCCATGGGAGACCAGGAGAAGCACCTGGCTCCTGGCTTCGGATCAGCGGGATGCGCTGGCTGCAGCGTGCCAGCCGCGGTGGCCATTGGAGGGTGAACCAACGGCAACAAGGAAGACCTTTCTCTCTGTCTCTCTCTCACTGTCCACTCTGCCTGTAAAAAAATAAGAAAAAAAATAGGGTACTGCAAACTACTGCACATGGCCTGGGCCAAGTGGAAGATTAGATTGCAAGTCCCTCAGGTGTGGATTGCACGCAGTAGCTAAATATGGCGAATGGGAGGTGGGAGGAACTGGCAATAAGTGGCACTGCTTCTCTCTCTCTCTCTATCTCTCTCTCTCGCTCTGCCTCTCACCTAAAACTTTAGAAATGGCCTGAGAAACTCTCAGGCTGTGGAGTAAGGGACAGGTAAGGCTAAATTTCCACCTCCTTCTCCAGGGCAGAGTGAGACAAGGGTGACTCTGCCTCCTTGCCTTCCTACTGCACCACGTTCAACGAATCCTTGGTTGCTGTGAGCCGTGTTTCACGCCTCTCGTGTGGGA
This sequence comes from Oryctolagus cuniculus, assembly GCF_051225735.1. Classification (NCBI taxonomy): domain Eukaryota; kingdom Metazoa; phylum Chordata; class Mammalia; order Lagomorpha; family Leporidae; genus Oryctolagus; species Oryctolagus cuniculus. The sequence continues at coordinate 84,670,302 of NC_142881.1, read as the reverse complement.
CAAGTGCACCCCTGTGACAGGCCTACGGCAAAGAGTGGGGTAGATGCTGGGCCCAGGGTGCACAGAGGGTCCACAGGGATGGTCAGGCAGGGGACCGGGGGCTGGGGGCCGGTGCTCCTTTGCTTTCCCTGCTGGGAGCATGTGGACACACGCCTGCCCTCTGTGCTGTCTGGGACAGGGAGAGGCCCCCTTCTTGATCTCTTCCTGTGGAGCTGTAGCTCAGTGGCCCTCTTGCAGCCAGCTGAGCCTCATGCATGCTCTCGGGGAAGCACCTCCTGCTCCCGGAGGTGCGCCGAGACCAGGAGGCGGCGATTCTGAGTTCTCTGTCTGCGCCTTCAGAGTGCTGGGCTCCCAGGAGGACACGCCGCACCGGAGCTGTCAGCAACGAGGAGAGGAGCCACGTGGGAGTCAAAGTGATTAGCCATGACCTTGGAAAGGGCCTCGCGGTTTGCATGCCCCACCTGATCCATTCTGGGCTGGGTGCAGGTGCAGATGGTTCGAGGCAGGGCGCGGTGGTGAGTGGAGCCGCAGCTGCCCTGGCACAGTCCCCCGCCACCAAGGTGCTCCGGCTGAGCTCGGACAGCGCTGCAGCCCCAGAACCTGCTCCTTAGCCTCGCGGGGGACGTCATGGCCTCCTCCTCCCCAGGTGTGCACTTTGCTAACGGTCCCCTGGAGTTAGAGGGCTGCAGCACACTTCCGAGATCTCATCCAGCCCTTCCACTTGACCATGAGGCTCAGAGATGAGAAACAAGTCAACAGCCAGCGCAAGACCAAAGCTGCGGGCTGTCGACCGGAACGTCCCACATACATGCATGTGCGTGCTGTGATTTGCAAGCCAGGAGAAATAAAGATTGCTGGGAAGAAGGAGTGAGGCCCCGGGATGGAATCGTGATGCAGACAATAGCAGGACAATGCCCCCGGTTGCAGGAGAGGGAAGTCCCAGCCCCTACCTGCCCTGATGTGTCACACATCAGGGTCTGGTGGGGAGCCGGGGGTGGGGGACAGCACTCAGGGTACTGGACCACAAGCTCATTTAGGCACCAACCCCTTCCCACTCATGGAGGAAGAGGCAGCCAGCGGCACAGGGCCTCATTGCTGATAAAAGCCGGTGACGTCAAAGGCTGAGCCAGGCCACCCTCTTCAGCCGACCTCACTCATGGTCACACAGAGGCCAGAGCAGGGCGGACCATCAGGAAGGAGCCAGGGCTATGTCCTCAGGGAGGTACAGCCGTGGCCGGAGCTGTCCTCGGGCTCGCTCCCTCCTGCCCTAACAGTGCCCATGCTGCGGTCAGCTCCTCTCCACACTGAGGCGGGGAAGCGTGGAGCCACCCCACAAACAGCCCGCACCTCCCAGGTCCAGGCCGAGAGCAGCCAGCTGGCCTCCGAGGTGTTTTTCCACACGGCCGGGGCCCGCTGCGGCTCTGGCGGCCGGGGGGTGACTCACAGCTGGCAGGAGTCTGGCGCGGTGTTATTTTGAGATCCGGCTGTGTGATGGACTAATGTGACAGCTCTGTTCTCTCGGGCCCCTTTGATTTGTGAATCTCCCTTTGTGGTTTGTGGGGGGCGCTCAGACCCCGCTGTTTCTGGGCTCCGGAGCCCTCTGGGCTGGCTGTGGTGGGGGCAGCCAGCAGCGGGCGGGGGCCCCAGGGCCATCCGGCTCGGCAGCCGCTGGCTGGGATGGCTCGGGCTGCACTTGCAGGCTGAGCTGGGCTGACTGGGTGGTCGTGGGGAGTGATAAGTGCCTGCGCCGAGCCAGCTATGAATGGCCAGATCACAGACCACAGGGCTGGCCCAGGGCTGCCCCGCTGTGCCTGGGCCCTGGCCCAGGATGCTGTGCGGTGTCTCCGAGGGCTTGGGGCTGGCCCCGGAGAAGGCCCCCCCCAGGAGTCAGGAGGCGGCCAGCACTTGGGAAAGAGTGCCTGGGGCCTGGGAGGGCTCTGCTTGCCGGGAAAGCCTCAGGACCTGCCTGTCTCATGAGTCTGTGGGGCCAGGCTGTGTTAACTGAGCAGAAGGAACGAGTCAAAGAGTTGGGTTAAAGCCGGCACTGTGGCGTAGATGGTAAAGCCATCGCCTGTGACTCTGGCATCCCTTATGGACACCAGTTCGAGTCCTGGCTGTTCCACTTCCGATCCAGCTCCCTGCTAATGCACCTGGGAAAGCAGTGGAAGATGGCCCAAGTGCTTGGGCCTCTGCACCCATGTGGGAGACCCAGAAGAAGAGCCTGGCCTAGAGTTGCCTATTTTGGCCAAGATCTCTCTTTCTCGATCTCTCAATCTCTCTCTCTCTCTAACTCTGCTCTTCAAATAAGTAAATCTTAAAGAGAGAGAGAGAGAGAGCGCACTGGGTTCAAGTCCCCGACCTGCTCCTGGCTGGTGTGAAGACCGGGACCTTCTTGCAAGGCAAGTTCATCTCTAACTCCCCACCCATAAAATGGAATCCTAACACCGGAGCTTTGCGAGGTTTCGGCAGGCCGTGGCCCACTCAAGTGATGTCCTACACTGCATCTGCTCAGGAAATGCAGCACCCCCGACACACACACACACACACACCCCACACACACCCCACACACACACACCCCGCTAACTCCAACGCAAACTCAACACAGCCTTGTCTGCTCACTGCAAATCCCACTGAGCTGCCACGGGGCTAGAGCATCCTACAGAAGGCGGAAATGCAGACTCGGAATCGATCCCAAGTCTCCATAGTCTTCTGCAGCCACTGGCAGGGGGCAATGTGCCACCTTTACACTGGGATAAGGGTGCTCTGATGCAGCCTCCGGGGACCCAGCGCCCAGAGCCCTCCAGGGGGACCAAGGTGCTGTCCCTGGCCGTGCCTGTGCCTGGGGCCTGGAGAGCTCACCAGCCCCAATCAGGGCATCTTTGATCCTAGGCTGCTCAACTTTTCCATCAGAACCCAGAGAGCAATAATAGTACCTGTTTGCTTAGAAAGTGTTGGGAGCTCAGAGCAGAAAAGGTGTCGGATAAATGTGAAATGTTATTGCTGGCACAGGCCAGAGAATGGAGTGGAAAATCACCAGCAACAAAGTGGGGGCTCAGAGGAAGCCATTTGTCAGCTGCTCCTCTCAACAAATGGAAACAGGAAACGGGGTCTCCTCCCTGCAGCCAGGTGCAGCCCGGGTCAGCTGGAGGGGCTGGGGGAGCGGCAGGTGCACCCAGGGATGCTCCCTGCTGTCAGCAGCGGCCTTTGGCCTCAAGGCCGGCTCTCATTGCACACTCAGGGGAGGCTGCCAGAAGATGAGCCCAGGTAAGCCGAGCCCCTGAGCAGTCAGAGGAAAAGCCTCCCGGGGGCATGAGATCAGAGGGGCCGGAACTGCAGCAGCCAGCCCTGTGTTCAAGCGGGCACGCACCAGGTAAAAGCCAGCATGTGCAACAGGAGAGGACGGACAGAACGGACCCCGTGGCTAAGACTCCTAGAAAAGTATTCTGAGAATTAAACCTCTCTTAGAGGTTGCCCACGTGATCCACTGTTCCCTGCCCCCAAGCCGTCAGTAAATGAGCCACAGATAAAGACAAGGAAACCTGCCAGAACCTGAGGCGGCAGGACAAGCAAGAGGGGCTGGTGCAGGGGTGCGTCGGGGTAGGCTGCTGCTTGGGATGCCAGCATCCGGTGTCAGAGTGCGGATCCAAGGCCCAGCTCCTCCACTTCCAGTACAGCCACCTGCTAATGAGCCTGGGAGGCAGCAGATGGTGGCTCAAGTGCTCCACCCACATGGGACCTCACACGGGTCCAGACCTGGCTGGTGTGGGCATGTTGGGATTGATCCAGCAGGTGGAAGATGGCTCTGTGTGTGTGTGTGTATGTGTGTGCTCTCTCTTATCTATCTATCTATCTACTCTCACTCTGTCACTCTGCCTTTCAAATAAATAAATGTATAAATTTTTAAAATAAGACAAGGAAGAAGAACTTTGGATTGAAATGATTTGTATATCCTACTAGGACAAAAGAAAGCAAACACCATGTAACCTTTTAAAAAAAAGATTTATTTCTTATTTAGCTGAAAGGCAGAGTTACAGAGAAAGAGAGAGAGAGAGAGAAATCTTCCACATGTTAGTTCACTCCATAAATGGCTGCAATGGCTGGAGCTGGGCTGATCTGATACCAGGAGCCAGGAGCTTCTTCTGGGTCTCCCACATATGAGCAGGGGCCCAAGCACTTGGGCCATCTTCCACTGCTTTCCCAGGTGCATCAGCAGGGAGCTAGATTGGATGTGAAGTAGCTGGGACTTGAACGGGCACCCATACGGGATGCCAGTGTCACATGTGGTGGCTTTACCTGCTGCACCGCAATGCTGGCCCCACTGTGTAACATTTTAAAACATGAAGGATAAGCAGGAACTTATAACTACTGAGAAAAAAAACCACACAATCTCCTACAGATAAGAGTGGCATCTCATTAACTAAGCTTGTTGGAACTGCAGTCGTGCCTTGGAGATATTCCAGATTCCATTCCAGACCACTGCCAAAAGCGAATGTCCTAACAAATTGAGTCACATGAATTTTTGGGTTTCACAGTGCATACAAAAGCTATCTTTACACTATGCTGCAGTCTATTTTTTAAAGATTTATTTATTTGAAAGTTAGAGTTACACAGAGAGAGAAGGAGAGGCAGAGAGAGAGAGAGAGAGAGAGAGAGAGAGGTCTTCCATCAGGTGGTTCACTCTCCAATTGGCAGCAATGACCGGAGCTGCGCTGATCCAAAGCCAGGAGCCAGGAGTTTCTTCCAGGTCTCCCATGTGGGTGCAGGGGCCCAAGGACTTGGGCCATCTTCTATTGCTTTCCCAGGCCACAGCAGAGAGCTGAATGGGAAGTGGAGCAGTCAGGGCTCGAACCGGCACCCATATGAGATGCTGGCACTGCAGGTGGTGGCTTTACCATGTTCCTAGATGGGACAATTTAACATTATGAGGATGCTAACTTTCCTCCAATTTAACCCAGAAATCAGATTATTCTCCCTGATTCCTGACAGCTGCAGCTTATGTATGAGAAACTCAAGACTCTCACTAAGGAATCTGAACCTGAAACCAGTCCCTCAAACCACTGAAAACAATTTCAAATTCACTCTAGCTATGGTGGTGACAGTGGTAGTGATGGAAATGGTGGGGAAGAGACGGAGGGAAATGGGGGAGTTGACAAGGCTGGGAAGGGTTGGGAGTATTGGAGGTGATGGTGGTGGTGGAGAAGGTATGGTGGGGTGGTGGGACAGGTGGTGGGGTGGTGGGACAGGGTTGGATCTGGTGGCAACGGGGGTAATGGGAGGGTGATGGTGGAGGTGATGAGGTTGGAGGTGGAGGTGATGGGGGTGGAGATGATGGGGTGATGGAGGTGGAGGTGATGAGGGTGGAGGTGGAGGTGATGGGGTTGGAGGTGGAGGTGATGGGGGTGGAGGTGATGGGAGATGGAGGTGGAGGTGATGAAGATGGAGGTGGAGGTGATGGGGGTGGAGGCGGAGGTGATGGGGATGGAGGTGGAGGTGATGGAGTGGAGGTGCAGGTGATGGGGGTGGAGGTGGAGGTGATGGGGTGGAGGTGATGGGGGTGGAGGTGGAGGTGATGGGGTGGAGGTGGAGGTGATGAGGGTGGAGGTGGAGGTGATGGGGTTGGAGGTGGAGGTGATGGGGATGGAGGTGGAGGTGATGGGGATGGAGGTGGAGGTGATGGGGTGGAGGTGATGGGGGTGGAGGTGGAAGTGATGGGGGTGGAGGTGGAGGTGATGGAGTGGAGGTGGAGGTCATGGGGGTGGAGGTGGAGGTGGAGTTGATGGAGTGGAGGTGGAGGTGATGGGGTTGGAGGTGGAGGTGATGGGGTGGAGGTGATGGGAGATGGAGGTGGAGGTGATGGGGGTGGAGGTGATGGGGATGGAGGTGGAGGTGATGGCGGTGTAGGTGTAGGTGATGGGGTTGGAGGTGGAGGTGATGGGGGTGGAGGTGGAGGTGATGGGGTGGAGGTGATGGGGATGGAGGTGGAGGTGATGAGGGTGGAGGTGGAGGTGATGGGGTTGGAGGTGGAGGTGATGGGGGTGTAGGTGATGGGAGATGGAGGTGGAGGTGATGGGATGGAGGTGGAGGTGATGGGGGTGGAGGTGGAGGTGATGGGGATGGAGGTGGAGGAGATGGCGGTGGAGGTGGAGGTGATGGGGTGGAGGTGATGGGGGTGGAGGTGGAGGTGATGGGGTGGAGGTGATGGGGTGGAGGTGATGGGGATGGAGGTGGAGGTGATGGGGTGGAGGCAATGGGAGTGGAGGTGGAGGTGATGGGGGTGGAGGTGGAGGTGATGGGGATGGAGGTGGAGGTAATGGGGGTGGAGGTGGAGGTGATGGGGGTGGGGGTGGAGGTGTTGGGGATGGAGGTGGAGGTGATGGGGATGGAGGAGGAGGTCTTGGGGGTGGAGGTGATGGGGTTGGAGGTGGAGGTGATGGGTGTGGAGGTGGTGGGGGTGGAGGTGGTGGGGGTGGAGGTGGAGGTGATGGGCTTAGGGGGTGGTGATGAGGTGGTGATGGGAAATGGCAGCATCTAGCACTCAGATCTGAGAAGCAGTGGGACAGCCTCTTGACAACAAGAGCCCAGGGGCAATGGTACCATCCGGCTCTGTCCTTGCCTCTCTGGCCTCCTTCTATACTGGTCCTTCTACTTTAGAAGAATAGAATGATGCATTTATTTATTTTATTTGAAAGGCAGTGCAACAGTGGGGGAAGGGGAGAGGAAGAGAGAGAGACGGAAAAAGAGAAAGGGAGAAGAGAGGGATCATTCATCTGCTAGTTCATTTCCCAAATGGACACAACAGCCACTGCTGGGTCAGGCCAAAGCCAGGAGCTATGATCCGCCCAGCAGAAAAACCGGTGCGGGGTGGGTGGGTTGTCTGGGTTATTAAGAGGTGATCGCAGAAGACTGGCAACAAGAGAGCAAAGCAAAGAGTTTGTGGAAAATGAAATTTAAAATTTATTATTTTCATGCAAAAAAATTTTTTGAAATTCACGCAGTTTTTTTTTTTTTTATTAATACACATGTTCCATAAACTTTTTGAAGATCTCTGGCTTGTTAAGATGCTCAGCCTCACAGGAAACTGAAGATGGAGACAGCGACACAGGAGTGCACTTGTCACCTGCATCCGTCATCTTCAGCGTGTCTGGGTGTGAGTCGCAGCTCAGGCTCCTGGCTCCAGCTTCCTGCTGATGCGCACCGCGGGAGGTGGCAGCCATGGCTCAAGTAATTAGGTCCATGTCACCCCCAAGGGTCACCTGGACTGAGTCCCCAGCTCCCAGACCCAGCCACTGGGGACATCTGGGGAGTGGACCAACAAATGGGCATAGTCTCTCTCTCTCTAATAAATAAAAATATTAAAAATAAATACAAATGGAACAATGAGATACTACTTTCAACCTTCAGATTATCAAACAAATGTGAACAATGCACAATGTCTAAGGAGCACTGGGAAATTCAAGGAGTGAGCCTTTGTGGCTGGGCTTTGAGGGCATTTCCTGATATTTCGAGTGGGGATATCCTCTACTTACAGATATTATTTCTTAGTATTTCTCCTCTACAATATTTGCAGAAAAGCACACAGATGTTCATGGTTGAATTATTTATCACAACTCAAGTTGTAGGCTACCTAAATACCACCAACTGGCGATGAGACTGACTTCCCAAACATTCAAAATACGGAGCAAAACAACAAAACATGAAAAACCCAAGAAGTAAAAGGTGCTTAAATAGAATGCCATCTGCTGAGCTGGAAGACAGCCTGGCTATTCATCAGTGATGGGGGTGGGGTGGGGTGGGGTGGAGAAGCCACTGCAGAACACTGTATGTGATGTAATTCAATTTCTCCTCAGAAAACAAAAGTAGGGGCCATGGCACACCAGGTAGAGTCTCCACTTGGAATGGTGGTTTTCCACATCAGAGCGCCTGTTCTGGTCCCAGCTGCTCTGCCTCTGTTCCAGCTCCCTCCTAGTGCACTTGGGAAAGCAGCAGATGATGGCCAAGTACTTGGGCTCCTGCCATATATGTGGGAGACCCAGAAGGAGTTCCAGGCTCCTGGTTTCAGCTTGGCCCAACCCTGGTTGTTGCACCATCTGGGGAGTAAAACTGTAGATAAAAGATTTCTCTCTCTCTCTCTCTCTCTCTCTCTGCTTTTCAATATAAATAAATAAATCTGTAAGAATCTTTAAGTAGAGTTGGCTACTTTCACGTTTTACCCTGTATACCTCTGGGATACATTCTGTTTTATAAGCCAGCACTTTGACTTTTGCAATTTCTAAGCAAAACTCAAAGTACAAAGGAACTGGTGTTGGCATGAATATCGCTTTGGGGATGGATGGCACAAGCATTTCACCCTTGTTGTGACCTTTGGTTGAACCCGCTGGGCGGGGCGGGTTGACTTTGGCCTGTGTCCTGGGTGCTCCCGCAGAGGTAAGGGGAGCACAGGATGAGACATGAAAGGAGCTGGTTCTGTCCTCCGGCCTCGGGAAAAATCCCCCCAGAGTCCATATCAAGCTCATGGAGGAAACCCTGCAAAGAATAATATAGTTCCTTGTTTAAGTAACGGCTACCCAGGTCCCTTAATGTTCCATCACCAGAGTGAAATGAGCTGGAAAGAAAGCCCCATGCAACCAGCGGAATCCCAGGCAGAGGAGACGGTGTTTATTTGACCCAGTAAGCACAATAGACGGTGCCGCGGCCCACCCCAATGGACGCGGCTGGGGCTGGGGCTGGGGTGGGGGGCTGCCTGCCTGCTCTTTGATTTATGGAGCCAGAGTAATTGACAGGTAGGGCCAATACAGATGCCTTAGATCCAGCCCGACTGAAGATGAAAGCCGTGTGTGACTGTGATGCAGGAGCCAGCCATGGAGTCGTTGTGTGTCCGGGCCAGTGCGAGGGTCCTGGGGCAGGAGTGTGTCCCCTCCTCGGGAGGAGGCCGGCACGAGATGACTACTCCATGCTCCGTGGGAGTCTGTCGGGCAGGGCTCAGGGGGACAGATGGAACTGACTTGTCCAGGAGCTGGCTTCCTGGAAAATGACCCAGGTTCCTGTCCCCAGCGGTCAGCTTGCCATTCTGAAGACTGTGCTGGTCCAGAGTGGGGTGCCCCTGCCCCACCTGGAGGCCACCCAGAGGCTCCTGCCAGGAGTCCCAGGACTCGGTGGGCTGGGGCATAAGATGGACTTGGGCTCCCATCTTTGGCTTAAAGCAGCCCCACCCCAATCCCTGCCTGGCTCCTCACTCTATGCTCTACCCTGTGTTCGGCCAAATGTACCCTTTCTCTCTTCTCTCTTTTTGAAAGATGTATTCGTTGATTTATTTGAAGGGCAGAGTTACAGAGAGAGTGAGACAGAGAGGTCTTCCATCCACTGGTTCAATTCTCAAGTTGCCCCAATGGCCAGGCTGAAGCCAAGAACCAGGAGCTTCTTCCGGGTCCCCCATGTGGGTGCAGGCACCCAAGGACTTGGTCCTTCCTCTGCTGTTTTCCCAGGCTATAAGCAGGGAGCTGGACTGGAAGTGGAGCAGCCAGGACTTGAACCAGCGCTCATATGTGATGCCCCTCCTTGCAGGGTGGCCACGAATGTCCCATTTTTCTAAGGACATCAGCTACCATAATGACCCCATCTTAATGACCCTCACTGCATGTAAGGCCACACACTGAGATGCAGGGGCCAGGAAGCCAACAGCAGGACAGCGTCGGGGCGACTGGCCCACCCTTGTTGATCATGCTCCACACAATCCTCTCTGTCCAGCAGCTAAATTTAAAAGAAACCTCCGTGACTCGGGGGGCGTCTCTGGGTTGGGCTTTCCCAGCCAATTCTGCCTCTGCTCTCAGCAGCCCACCCAGGGAGGCTCCTGGCCCATGGTGTCTCCGGCCACTGGGCAAAAAGCCTGTGTCCCCCAAGTCCTAGGGCTCTGCCTCCTGCTCTCTGCAGGCACAGGGTGCACTCCCCCTCCCCGACTCACCACTGTGCTGTGACTCCTGGGAGCAAGGTTGGCCTCTGCGTCGCTGGGCACCCCCACCCCACCACCGGAGCAGATGGCAGGGCTGGAAGCAGCTTCTGTGGCAAGGTTGCCCTCGGTCACTGAATACAGCCGCGCTCTCGGCACCACGGTTAGACCTGAGAGAAGTTTCTAGAAACCCACTCGTACCTGTCCTCTTTGGCCTAAAGTTCCCCTCCCCATGTGGTCGTTCGTGACAGAGCTGTGTGTCCTCATCCCACAGGGCACAAAGTGATAGAAACATGTGGTTTGCACCAGAGTTGTGGAAGGAAGGTGGGTCCCTCGCTGAGGTTTTTTTTTTCTTTTTTTAAGATTTTATTTATTTATTTGAGAGGCAGAGTTACAGAGAGAGGGAGAGACAGAGAGAAAGGTTTTCCATCCATTGGTTTTCTCACCAGATGGCCACAATGGCTGGAGCTGGGCCGATCCAAAGCTATGCACCAGGAGCCGGGAGCTTCCTCCAGGTCTCCCACATGGGTGCAGGGGCCCAAGCACTTGGGCCATCTTCTACTGTTTTCCCAGGCCATAGCAGAGAGCTGGATCGGAAGTGGAGCAGCCGGGATTCGAACTGGTGCCCATATGAGATGCCAGCGCTGCGGGCTGGGGCTTTATCCACTACACCACAGCACCCACCCCTTTGCTAAGTTCTATCGAGCAGCCATACCCAGTCTGAGGCAGAACCCAGGAAATAATGCTCACAGCCCGAAGGAAGCATGTGCCACAGGTGTGCAGGTCTGATCTCCTCCCACCCTCTGGTTCCTCACGTGCTAGGTGAACTCCCTGCTGCCCCCGGGCCCTGCCCCTGCCAGCCTATCAGCACCCTCACCTCCCCGGGACCTGTAAATGACACATTTCTTAGGATTCAGGCACTTCAGTGTCCCTTCCTTAGTGTGACTCATCCAACACACACACACACACACACACATATGCACAATGGGGCGAGCCCTCCCCATGGAGGCCTCCCCTGCACACCCCTTGCCTGCTCCCGAGAGAGGCCTCAAGACCAGATTAGAAAGAAACCATAGTGATAAAAGCAAATCACAACAAACATGAAAACTGCCCACAAGGCTGCCCCCAGCCGCCCCTTCCTGCAAGGGACCCTGGTCCCTGCCTCTCAGGGCACTGGTCCAGAGGCCCACTAGCCACCTGAGCAAGCCATTGGCACAGAGGATGAACCCAAGCCTGGACAAGCCTTTTGCTACTCAAAAGGACCCGTAGACAAATGGCTGCTGGACATGAGCCTGGGCTGGCCCCAGAGACCTGGGGAACAGTGCCGACAGCGACTGCTCACAGGCCAGGCAGAGGGTCTAGGGGGCCGGCGCTGTGGTGGAGCGAATAAAGCCATCACCTGCAGCGCCATCATCCCATAAGGGCACTGGTTTGAGTCCTGGCTGCTCCACCTTTGGTCCAAATCCCTGCTCATGCACCTGGGAAAGCAGTGGAAGATGGTCCATGTGCTTGGGCCCCTGCACCCATGTGGGAGACCCAGAAGAAGCTCTGGGCTCCTGGCTTTGGACCATCCCAGCTCTGGCCATGGTGGCTGTTTGGGGAGTGAGCACATGGATGGAAAATATGTCTCTCTGTTTCTGGCTCCTAACTTCAGATCAGCACACCTCCAGCCCTTGAGGTCCTTTGGGGAGTGAACCAGCAGGTGGAAGACCTCTGTCTCTGTCTCTCCTCTCTCTCTGAACTCTGTCTCTCACAGAAATAAATAAATAAATAAATCTTCAACAACAACAACAACAAAATACACACAAGCAGATGCTTCTAAGTTGTCCCAGAGGTTACCCCAAGGACATTTAGCATGACAGAGCACTGAGGGAAATACTCGCATCCTGCGTTTTATTCAGTGGCGTGGAGGAGTGAGTTTGTATCCCTGAAAAACGTGTATGCGGGGGGTCTAACCCTCAGCGTGATGGAGGTGGGATCACTGGGAGGCAGGTGGGGTTGGATGAGATCAGAAAGCGAGGGTCCTTTGATGGGGTTGGTGCCCGGAGAAGACGCCCCCTGGTGGCAGTTTGACCCATCAGGTGCATTGGCATTGGGACACCGTGCTTCCTGTTACTACACACCCTAGGAGGCTGCTCAAGCAGCTGGTCCCTGGCAGCCACATGGCAGTGCCCAGGTGGAGCCCCCAGCTCCTGCCTTTAGACTGCCAGCCACAGCCATCACAGGCATTGGGGGAATAAACCAGCGGGCGACAGATCTCTGCCCGTCTCTGTTTCCCTGCCTTTCAAATCAATAAAACTAACTAACTTTAGAAAGAAGAGGCGACACAAAATGAGGGTGTGAGGACAGTAGCTTGAGCCATTCAGTCTCTTTGTCATGGCCGTCCACGCCGCCTAGCATGGGTAAAAATCATGTCAGATATCGTTACTTATTAAGAATTCACCGACTATTTCTTACACCATTGGAATGCACCAAGAAGCACACAAAGAATCATTCTCTTTAAAGAAGGTCTAGGAGAGAAAACAAAACCACTGCTTTTATATTTTTCAAACTGAGTTGTTTGATTATGGTAGCCACGGGCCACATACGACTCGCAAGCACTTTGGTGAAATGTGGCTGGACCCAGTTAAGACGCGTCGTGTGTGCCACGGCACAATGGGTTCCAAAGACTTATAAGAGAAAAGAAAGCAAACTTATTAATTTTTCTATTGATCACATGTTGACATACGGATGCTTGGATCCACTGGGTTAAATAAGACGTATTCCAGCAGTGACTGTCACCTGGCCCTCCCCTTTTTCATGTGGCTTGGAGAAAATATGAAATTACACACTTGGCTCACACCCATGGCTTGCCTTCTGTTTCCATTGGACAGCGCTGCTCTGGAGTCCGAAGCAGCAGACAAAGCAAGGCTTTTGAGTGAAATGGGCGCCCATTCCAACCCCAACCCTGTCATCAGCAGCTTTGTCAACACGGGCAAATGACTTAACCTCCGTGACCCTCGGCTTTCCCGAACGGGAAAGCGGGTGGAGAGGGATGCATTTTGCAGCATCCTGACGAAGCTCAGGTGGCATCAGGGTTGCCCTGTGCCTCGTGAGAGTTCGTTATGCAGCAGAAACTCAACCGATGTCCCCTTCCAACCTCCTCCTTGGTGGCGAGAGCAAACCATGCTGTCAACGCTCTCTTAATCAGTGCCAGCTGCAGGGCTGGTGGCATTGGCCAGATGGAGCTCTGAGCCAACACAGCCAGCGAGAGGAAGTCAAGCCACCCAGAGAAAGTCTTCAACCGTCTCCTGTTCAAAAGCTGAAAGTTTGGGGGAGTGCTCTGTCTGAGTTCATCTGCTCAGATTGCAACTGTTGTCCCCAGTCAGCAGAGAATCGCCATGGGGCAGTACTGGTGTGGTGTGTTAAACACAGGTCCCAGCTGCCCCACCCCACCACATGCACCCCCAGAAGCTAGCCATGGGGGTTGTCACCTTTTGGGGTCCACACTCATCACTGCCACCTGTGGCTGCTCCAGGAAGTGCACATTAGGACACCAGCGCAGAGATCCATCAGAGGCCACCAGTCTCTGCAGAGACCATCTTCCAGCTACATCGGAGATGAGACGCAATGGGAGAGAGGGCACGGCTTGTCCTGGCGAGAAGGGTAGTGCCTCATTTAGTTGTCCAGACTGTAGAGGACTGAGTATAATCTGTGTCTAAGGCCACAGTGGGTGCCACGCTGTAAATGGACACACGGTGTCCGGACATCAGTGCCAACAGCTTGGACTGAAGTCCTGCTCACTTCCACACACCCACGTTCTGAAAGGGAAAGGGGAGAGAGGGGCTTATCTTGGGGAGAGTGAGCACGTAAGAGCCAGATTTCACAGAAACAAGCAGAGGAATGCGGATACCTGGAAAGCCGCTGGCCCCTGGGTGCTCCAGGCACGTGCAGAAGGGTCTAGCCTTGCTCGGCTGCTTCCTTCGGGGGTGAGAGCCTCAGGTACAGGGACTCCGGGGCCAGCCTTCTCCCCAGCGCCCAAATGCAAAGGAAAACCAACAGCAAGAGCGCAAGCGGGTGGGCCCTCTGGGACAGAGATGCTTTGCTCCCTTGAGTGAGGATATATGTATGCACCCACACCCTTGCTTAGTTCTCGAAAGACTCAAAGAGCATGAAAGGGACAGGTAGCCCCCGCTGCAATGAGCTGTGTTAGGCCGTGGGCACCCCTGGGATGTCCGAGTCATTGTCATCTGTGCTCCAGCATGGACACCTTTTGTTGAGCAAGGATCTCCAGTCTCAGGCTTGGAAAAGCAGCCACAACCCCTGCCCCAGGGCATGCTGGTGCAGTGGGAAAGCTGTCCTGGGAGCTTCCTCTCTCCTGAAAGACACATACACCCTTCTAGTGAATTTGACTTTGTCTACCCTTGCCCAGGCTCCAGTGACCTCAAGCTCCTGGCCCCAGCCTCAAGTACAGGGACAGTGAGACCAGCATGCTCAGTCACTCGCTCCCCCTCCAGTGCCAAAACACAATAAAAAAATGAAAGCCAGAGTGTAAGCTGCAGCACCCAGAGCAGAGGAGGGGTGAGGCAGGCTGGAGGCAGAGCCCCTGTGCTGGGAGGGGTGCCTGCACCTGGCAGCAAGCACAGCCCCACCCATAGTCTGGGCCCCCAGGGATGGGCTTTGGCTTGGGAGGGGGGCAGGGAGGAGCTTCCGGTGTTGTTCAGTGGCAAGTGCCTTTGGGGAATGGGAACATGTGAGTCAGACACAGGTCTCTGAACTCAGGCCCCCAGCCTGAACTCTGGAGAGACAGGAAGGCACCCTGGGTAGTGACTCACTTTCTGTGGGGCCACCCTGGGGAGCAAAGGTTCTGCACGTGTGTCCTGGATCCGCCCACTTTTCCACGGGTGGGGACCAGAACATTCAGACAACAGCATCGGGTGGGACTTCCAGAGCTAGTGAAACACCCCCAGCCCGGGATTCGAAGCAAGGCCTCCATGACCACTACTGCCCACGGCCCTCAACAGGAGGGGAGGGTGAAGGGAAAGGCGCACGGGGCTTACACAACACCCCCGGCAGTCAGGCCCACCTGCTAAGTCTTGGAGGAGCAGGGGCCTCGCTGCTGTCCCAGCCACATAGGGAGTGGGATTTTTTTTTTCCCAAAGATTTATTTATTATCTGAAAGGAAGAGTTACAGAGAGGCAGAGGCAGAGAGAGGAGAGAGAGAGGTCTTCCATCTGCTGGTTCACTCCCCAAATGGCCGCAATGGCTGGAGAGGCACCGATCTGAAGCCAGGAGCCAGGAGCTTCTTCCAGGTCTCCCATGTGAGTGTAGGGGCCCAAGGACTTGGGCCATCTTCCACTGCTCTCCCAGGCCATACTGGAGAGCTGGATCAGAAGTGAGCAGCCAGGACTCAAACTGGCACCCATATGGGATGCCGGCACCACAGGCGGCAGCTTTACCTGCTATGCCACAGCGCCGGCCCTGGAGTGGGATCTTAAGATTGGCCATTTCTGTAGCAAACCTGTAACCCAGAAGCACTCACACCCTTTGATGTAATGGTTCCCCCCAGCACTGAACCTATAGAACTGATCCTGTGCTTCTTAGAAATGGCCACTTTGGTATTATTGTACCACCCAAAGCTTAAATCAACCAACGACAGGGGCTTGGCCAATCAACCTTTCGCATGTATGATATTTAGGAAGCATGTGGAGTCACAAGGGACTATGCTGTTGCCTTCCCATAAGGAATATAAATCACGATATGAAAATGTGCAATTGCACAGTCATGGCTCTGTGAAAGGACAAAAACACCCGGATGCAGGAAAAGCCAAGAGCAGATTGATATCCAAACGGGATTTAACTCTGTGATGGGAATGCAGGTTGTATTTTCCTTTCCTTTGGTATTTTCCACATGGTCCCTGATGGGCGACTAGGTTTGATCATTATTTTGAGGTTTTACAGAGTCACTTCAGGCTGAAAGCCAGTGGGCAGCCCATCCAGGCTAACAGAGGGGGAGCCCTCAGGCACGGAAGGCTGCCATGTGGGAGCAACTGCATGGAACGCAAGGACCCGTAACGCAGACAAGGGCCCCTGGGATCCCCATGGTGCAGCCATGGGTCACGGCTTCATCCTGCGCTTCCCCCACGGGGTTTCCCACAAAGCCCCAGAGACTCCTGACACTTCTCCCGGGGAACGGAGCATCCCCTGTGCTCCAAGGGGAGACTGAACAGAACCACGTCTAACCTGGGAGCCCACGACAGACCCCAGGAACAGCAGGCACAGACGGCGGCCTCCCCGGCATGCCCTCGGTCTGGGATGCTCAGCTCTGGAGCAGCATCGGTGGTCAGAACAGATCGGGAGGCTCACCCTCTCTCCTTGGCTCTCTCCCCTGCCTCTCGACCCTGTCTCGTCACGGGGACAGTCACAGAAGGGATGATTTCTTCATTCTCCCAGGAGGAGAGGCACCATTGCCACACATGTCCCAGTTCCTGATGGCAGAGATCCCGCGACCCCTGAGTCACACATGGCGGCACTCAGCACGTGTCTGCGTGTCTTCATCCCCACGGCAGCTGTTTTCCTATTATTCTCACCCAAAGAGGATGTTTTTGTCCTTCAGTGGGGTGTGCCAGCTTGCACCAAGGCAGTTTCCTGGTCCCAGAAACAGCCTCTGTCTCCTAAGAGACTAAAAATCACCAGCAAAAGTAATTAGCTACAGAATCTCCCCCTGAGTCAGCTTGACCCAACTCAACTAGGCGAACGCAAAAGAGCTGAGGACGTGGACAGAGCGTGGGGCCCTCGGTCCAGAGACCCTCGGAGCTGTGTGCAAAGAGGAGAGGACTCGCTGTGCCCTTGTGCATAGTGACAGGAAGACCGAGGACCTCTCACAGGGCAGGGGTGGCTGTGCTGAGTCCCTGGCAGAGACAGGCCAGGGTCTAAGACACATGCTCACCAGTTCTCTCACGCACGCAGACAAGCAGGAAAATGACCCAGGACACGTGGCTCTTGGGAACTTCGCGTATCACTTCTTCTGGAAGGCGAAGGCTTTCTGGAATCCCTGGGCTCCCCAGACCTCAGCACCCCCGCCGTGGCCATCAGCTGCCAGCCAGTGGGCCACCCACGCCCACTCCGCATCATGACAGACGAAGGAGGAGAGCTCCTGGCTCCCTCCCTGCTGGCCTCCAAGCTACCAGGAGCTGTGGGTTCCTGCACCGGCTCAGAAAACCGCCTTCTGCCTACAAGCTCCCAAGGGCTTCCAGAGTTCACAGGGGTGGGGGTGGGGTCAGGAACCTCTCTCTCCACCCCTGAACAATGGGACACAGAATAGGAGAGACTCGGACAGGCAACAAACCTCCCCTGCCTCTGGCCCACTTTGGAGGTTGGTTGCATCCCATTGTTGGGACTGACACATCTAACAAACGTCCCCTGTGACTCCTGGGTCACAGGCTCCCTCGGGGGAAGAACAGCATGGATTGAGCACCTGCTGTAGGCTTCATGGGATCAGAAAGGGGCCCAGCTCACCCAGTCTGTGCATGGTGGGGCCAGGATCCCAGCCCAGCCCAGCCCAGTTGGCCTGCTGGTTTTGTCCGGCCTCTTCCACACTTGGCTGATGGCAGGAGTTCACTCACCAGGGTGCCACTTTCTCACCCGAGGACCAGAGAAATTGTGGGGTGTCCACTTCAGTCCAATAGGGTGCATAGCGTCACTTATCCCCCCAAATGCTAGTAAAATGGCCACGTGGAATCCAGAACCACGAATCTGCAAGCAAGAAAAGAAAAGGAGCGATGGCAGCAAATCAGAGATATTAGTTCTTGGCTCCTGGCTTTGGCCTGACCTAGTCCCACTCATGGCCATTTGCGGACTGAACCAGTGAATGGAAGATCTCTTCTTTCTGTCTCTGTCTCCTCCTTTCTCTGTCACTCTGTCTCTTAAATAAATAAAATAGATATTTTTATAAAAGTTATTGGAGAGTCTGCCACTATGGTATAGCAGGTAAAGCCACCGCTTGCAGTGCCAGCATCCCATCTGGCCACCGATTCGAGTCCCGGCTGCTCCATTTCCCATCCAGCTCTCTGCTATGGCCTGGGAAAGCAGTAAAAGATGGCCCTAGTCCTTGGGCCCCTGCACTCACATGGAAGACCTGGAAAAAGCTCCTGACTCCTGGCTTCAGATAGGCTGGCTCCAGCCATTGCAGCCATCTGGGGAGTGAACCAACAGATGGAAATCCTCCCTCTCTCTCTCTCTCTCTCTCTCTCTCTCTCTCTCCCTTTGCCTGTAACGCTGCTTTTCAAGTAAATAAATAAATAAATATTTTAAAAGACATATTGAAATAAGGGATATTTGTGGTCCCCTACATCCCCACATCCTGCACAGTCAGAGGAGTTCCTGAGGTGCACCCACCACAACCTTGCTGGTTACGAAGAGGAGAACTCAAAGTTCAGAGGCACAAGTGACTGCTGGGGACATGGAACCGGGAAGGGGCTGACGCGCACAGCCACAGCCCCCTCCCCTCCATGCTCCCAGGCCAGGCAGCCAGTCTCACCCTCCCCAGGGAGGATCTGTGCTTGCTGGCCACAAACACAGCTAATCGCCACCTCCCCAGATTGTTCTTGTCTCCCAGCACTGAATGTCCTGCCCAATCACTTCCGGGTCAGATTCAACCCCCCCCCCCCGGGTTTCATATTTTTTAGCCGTGTTGTAAATGGGGTTGCTTTTCCATTTTTTAAAAGTTTATGTATTTATTTGAAAGGCAGAGCAGACAGAGAGAGAGGGAGAGATTTGCACACACAAAAGGCATCAATGGCCAGGGCTGAGCCAGGCCCAAGACAGAACCAGGAACTCCACCTTATATTTTCCATGTGGGTGCGGGGACCCAGGCACCTGGGCCATCCTCTGCTGCTTTCCCAGGAGCATTAACAGGGAGCTGGGTCGGAAGCAGATCAGTCAGGACTCAAATTGACCTGTTGGGTTTCACAAGTGGTGGCTTAACCCATTGTGCACGGTGCTGGCCCCATGCTTTTCCATTTCAATGTCTGATTTTGTTGTTGTTAGTATATCAAAATGCAATGGATTTTTTATATTGAACTTGCATTGTACCACCTTACTACAGTTGCGTATAATTCTAGTGACTTCTTAGACTTTTTTTAAAAAGATTTTATTTATTTATTTATTTATTTATTTATTTGAAAGGCAGAGTTACAGAGAGAGGCAGAGGCAGAGAAAAAGAGAGAGAAAAGGTCTTCTATCTGCTGGTTTACTCTCCAGATGGCTGCAACGGCCAGAGTTGAGCCAATCCAAAGCCAGGAGCTTCTTCTGGGTCTCTCACACATGTGCAGGGGCCCAATGACTTGGGCCATGTTCTGCTGTCCCAGGCCAGAGCAGAGAGCGGGATCAGAAGTGGAGCAGCTGTGGCCGGCGCCGCGGCTCACTAGGCTAATCCTCTGCCTTGCGGTGCCGGCACACCGGGTTCTAGTCCTGGTCGGGGCGCCGGATTCTGTCCCAGTTGCCCCTCTTCCAGTCCAGCTCTCTGCTGTGGCCCGGGAGTGCAGTGGAGGATGGCCCAAGTGCTTGGGCCCTGCACCCCATGGGAGACCTGGCTCCTGCCTTCGGATCAGCGCGGTGCGTTGGCCACAGCACGCTGGCCGCAGCGGCCATTGGAGGGTGAACCAACGGCAAAGGAAGACCTTTCTCTCTGTCTCTCTCTCTCTCTCTCACTGTCCACTCTGCCTGTCAAAAAAAAAAAAAAAAGAAGTGGAGCAGCTGGGACTCGAACCGGCACCCATATGGGATGCCGGCCCTGCAGGCGGCAGCTTTACTTGCTATGCCACAGCACTGGCCCCAAGACTTATTTTCAATTGGCAAATAAAAACTCTATGTACTTAATGGCACACAACATGCGGATTTAAAATACGTATACACTGCAGAACAGCTGAATGGAGCTGGTTACCATGTGTTACTTCACATGCTCAGCACTGTTTTGTGCTGAGAACACGGGAGATAAACTGGCAGCAATTTTCAAGTGTAGGATGCACAATTATTACTCAATGTGGTCATGCTGCACAATACTCTGTTGAACTTATTCCTCCTGTTGAATCCTAGTAGCTGTGTTATAGCTGCTCCTCTGCTTAAAGATGTGTTATTTCAGGGCCAGTGCTGTGGCGTAGAAGTCTAAGCTGCCACCTGTAGTGCCAGCATCCCATATGTGCACTGGTTCAAGTCCCAGCTGCTCCACTTCCGATCCAGCTCTCTGCTATGACCTGGGAAAGCAGCAGAAGATGGCCCAAGTGCTTGGGCCCCAGCACCTGCATGGGAGACCCAGCGGAAGCTCCTGGCTCCTGGCTTCAAATTGGAGCAGCTCCAGCCATTGTGGCCGTTTGGGGAGTGAACCGGCAGATGGAAGACCTCTCTCTCTCTCTCTCTCTCTCTCTCTCTCTCTGCCTCTGCCTCCCTGTAACTCTGCCTTTCAAATAAATAAAATTTTTTTTAAAAGTGCTATTCCTATACTTTTGCTCTTCCATAAAATATAATAACCATTTATCAAAAAATCATTCCAGAATTTTAATTGGGATTACATTGAATGTAAAGGAAAAATCTGGAAGGACTGACTTTCATATGTTAACTCTTCCATCCCTGAGTTGGTCCTCATTTTATGCTATTTTAACGTAAGCATTCCCAATGTCACCAAGAAGGGCGTGGCAGTCAATTTCCTGTGTCTGCTTCACGGATAAAACAGTTTCTGTCTGTTTCCGTGAGGGTGCTTCTGGAAGGGATCCGCATTAGAGCTCTGAACCGGGGTAAGCAGAGGGTCCTCCCTGTGTGTGGGAGCAGCCAGCCCCCTGAGGTCCTGAACAGAACCGACCGGCAGGGGCCAGGTGAGCTCCTCCTCTCGGCTGGAGCTGGAAGCATCCACCTGCTTCTGCTCCTGGACCTGGTGCTCCCGGTTACTGGCTCTTGGACTCAGACCAGGGTTTCCAAAGCTCAGGCTCCTGGGTCTCCGGCCTGAGCTGCAGCACCGTCTCTCCTGGGTCTCCGGCTTGCAGATCACACATCACAGGACCTCTGTCTGCGTAACCAGGTGTCAATTTCTATAGTAAATCTTTCTATCTATCTATCTATCTATCTATCTATCTATCCATCCATCCATCCATCTAGCTAGCTATCCATCTATCTATCCATTCATCTATTTATCTATTTATCCATCTATCGATCCATCCATCCATCCATCCATCCTACGGCTTGCTTCTCTGGAGAACACTGACTAATACCAAATTCTTTCCCTTTCTTTGCTAGTGGGGTCCCTGGGTCCTGTACTGTGAATGGTACCTGATTTTCTAGTTAGATAGTGTTTCCACAGAGGTCGATGACTTTTGTGAAACAAATGTGGCCAGCCACAATCCTCAGCTTTCGCGTGAGCTCTTGGAGTTTTTCTTTTGTCCTGATCTGCGGTTCCCAGTGAACCCCATTGGTTGAATTCCGATGGATGACAAAGAATGCCCCGACATCTTATGAGACCTTGCAGCCTGAAAGACAGATGCCAAGTCCAATAGGGTGTTGCAGGAAGCAAAAGAAAACCCCCAAACACAGTCAGCAATATTCCAAGAGAGGGTGAAGAAAAAGATTGGATGCATAAGGAAACAGGAAAGTATAAGAATTAAACAGATAACTAAAAACAAACAGACAAACTAAAAAACAAGGGTTGGTGTTGTGGTGTAGCAGGTAAAGCCTCTGCCTGTGATTCTGGCATCCCATAGGGGCGTCAGTTCAAGTCCCAGCTGCTCCACTTCTGATCCAGCTCTCTGCTATGGCCTGGGAAAGCAGTAGAAGATGGCCCAAGTGCTTGGGGACCTGCACCCACGTGGGAGACCTGGAAGAAGTTCCTGGCTCCTGGCTTTGACCTGGCCCAGCACTTGATGTTGCGGTCATCTGGGGAATGAACCAGCAAGGAAGACCTCTGTGTGTGTGTGCGTGTGTGTGTGTGTGTGTGTGTTCATCCTTGTCTCCCCCTTCCCTGTAACCCTGACTTCCAAAATAAATAATTTTAATAAATAAATAAATACAATAAAATGATTATTAGAAACAAAAGTATATCATTCGTACTGCAGAACAACTGAGGAAGACTTCGGAAGTGCAAGCTTAGCACATCACCCAGAAAATAGACCGGAAGTGTCGCGAAAGAGTAAGAAACTAAAGGGAGCAATCCAGACAGTCTAAAGTAAACAGAAGTTCCAGAAAGATGAGGAAGGGGTGGGAATTATTAAAGCATCATGCAGGACACTGTCGTCCATCTAAGGAGATGTGTATCCGAGTAGATACCCAGGACCCAGCCTAACGCCCTGAGTGACAGCACCTCAGACCGGAAGTTAAAGGAAGACCCTAAAACACTTCCGCAGTGTGGAAATGCACGCCCAAGGACACGCTAGACTGGAAGAAAGGGAAGGCCCAGGACACCCAACTTCTCAGCAGGCATTCTGGGAACTGGGCTAGTTGCAACATGCAGCAGTGACCTGTCTGTGGCCTGGAAGAAAGCGGGACTCGAAGGATGAGCAGAGAGAAGACAGACTGCAGAGCCGGGCAGCACTGCAGCAGGTGGCGCCCAGACTTGGAGAGATGTCGCGAGAGGTAAGTGGCCTCTGTAGGCACTGGAGGAGGGCGCTGATTGAGATCCACCTGCCGCAGACGACTGGCGGTTCCTAAAGGACCAGACTCCGCAGAAATCGCCATCAGGGAGGAAGTTGCACACGGCAGACCCAGGAAACACAATTCTCTCCTCGTTCCCAGTGCAACTGGGTCTCTGCTTTGGATTTTGGCGACAAGTACAGACATCGGGGAGATCTGCTTTTCCTGAACAGGTCATGGAGGGTTTACTTCTGCTTCCTGAGTGCAGTGGAGGTGGGGGAGGGACAGGACCAGCGCTCTGCTGAGAAGTCCCGCACTCTGAAGACGCCTGGGCTTGGGTCATCCCGTCATGCTCTGAGCCACTTCTGAGTCTTCTATGGGGACAACTCCAACTGTGCCCCAGGGATCCCACGTGTGTGCACAAGGGGCAGTGGCTAATTCAGGGGGACTGTGGTCCGTCCCCCAGGTTGCTGGCCCCTCCTCCAGGGCCACCTCGCCCCAGTTGTCCATAGGCTAGACCATGAAGGGTTCAGAGACCTAATGGACACAGAGAAGCCCCCTCTCTCTAGGTGCACTGGAGAGAACTCTGTGCCCCCAGCCTCACTCTCTCCTCTGGCTGCAAGAGGACCCGCTCGCTCGCTGATGAGACCGAGCAGAGGCCTGGGGACACCTTTGTCTCTTAGGGTCCCCCTGCCCTCGGGACCTGTCATCCATCTGCCACACCACCCCCTGGGAGCCACAGGAGCACAGGACTCCTGGAGACGGGGACAATAAAGCCCAGAAGCCTCACCATGGGGTTATCACATAGGTCAGGCAGGCGACCTCAAACAGGGACGCCAGGACCTCATGGCCGGCACCTTGCTCGTCAGCCATCTTGGAGTTCCCAGGGGACCGCACCCCAGATAAGCGCCCTGGATGGGAGGTGATGACGGCCAAGTGCTGGGGACACGAGGGAGGCTGGGAAGCACTGTGGGGAGGGATTATTGTCACCTGGCAGGGAAGGACACTGCAGTCCATCCCCTGAGTTCCCAGGACCCTGAGTGGGCTGTGGTGGGGGTCAGAGGAGCACCCCAGGAGTCACCACCCCCTGCCCTGACTCGGCCCAGGCCATTCATGAACAAACGGAAATGGCTACTTCAGAGAGGCAGGGAGGGCTCAGCCAGCGACAGCCTGGTGCCCCTGCTGCTGGGCTGGGCCTCAGAGCGCGCCCCTGGGGCACCGCTGCACCTCTGCTCTCCGACGGGCCCTGCACACCTCATCAGATGCAGCTCCACCAGCTGCACCGTAAAACCCTAACCAGGCACATAAAAGCCGCCCGCCAGCCTGCCAGGTGCCCCGGCAGGCTCCAGAGAGGCGAGGGTCTGGGACATGGTGGCAGCTCGGCGACGCAGGCTCCCGCTGCCTGGCTCCTTGGCAGAAAGAGGAGCCTCGGCAAGGCTGTGGGTAGCCACTTGGAAGCACACGCCGAGGGCAAGAGCTGGCACCTCCCACAGTGATGTAAGGGGTGACACGGAAGCCTCAGGTCGCTCTGCCCGCAGACACTGCGCCTGGGGAGTTGAAGGTCATCCAAGGTCACCCAGGCAGAGCCAGGCTGGTCCTTCACCCCTTGCTGTCTGGTGGGCATGGCCAGCCCCCTTGCCCGCTCCCCTCCTGCTTTCAGAGGCCCTCCCCAGGGGTTTGGATGACCAGGCCCCGCCCCCATGCAGGCAGAGGGCAGTGTGTCCAGCACCAGCATGGGAGGCGGGCTCTGGGGAGCGGAAGGCAAGAGCAGACCCCACACGCGTTGTGTGCACCACCTGGGTCTCTGCCTGCCCGCAGCAAGGGCCCAGCTCTGGGGCTCTGCCCCTGGGGCTCTGCCCGTGCATGGTCCCTGTGCTCCTCTGAGCTCTCCTGCAAGGCCACGGTCCTGCGTCAGCTGCTGGCAGTCACCACGGCCTCCTCCTGCTCTCCCAGAGCCCATGCTGGTGACGGGCTGCGTGGAGGACCACAACAGGCAGGGGCCCTTTACCTCTCACTGTACCAGTGACCTGCAGGTCCTGGGAAGAGCTTGCCTGTTCCCCTCCTACCACTGAATCCTTGGCCTCAAGCACCTTTCCTTCCTCATTCCCTGTGCTACTTCCTTCCCAGCTCAGTCACCACCTCCAGGAAGCCCTCCTGGGCTTCTCCAGCTAGCTTAGCTAGGACCACCCAGTGAGAACCACTGCACCATCTCTTGTCCCCACCTGGCCTTGTGCCCCTTGACAGCTGTCACACTCCATCTTACCTTGGGCACCCCTGCTCTTTCTGTCCCCAGAACTACCTGCCTTAGGACCCTCAAGCATCGTCTTCAACAGAATATTGAAGAGGGGAAAAAATCTCAAAATCCCACAGAGAGGGGCCGGCACTGGGTATAGTAGGTGAGCCTCTGCCTCCCATACGGGCGCCAGTTTGAATCCCGGCTGTAATTCTGCCTCTCAAATAAATAAACCTTTAAAAGAGAGAGAGACAGAGAGAGGGAGGGGGAGAGAGAGAGAGAGAGAGAGAGAGCGAGCTTGAGGAGCCTCCAGACTGGAGATGGAGCTGTCTGGGGACATCAGTGCCCTGCAGGGCCACAGCAGGAGAGGAACAAGCCAGCCCCGACAGCCGGTTGGTTATTAAGCTTCGTGTAGCGTTAGCATGCCTGAGACTGATGGCGTCCTGGGATGCAGAATGTTCAGAGCCGGAACCAGGAAGGTCGTGGGTGGATCAGGATGCTTGGGCACCTGCCCTGCAAGGAGCCAGGAGCCAACAGCGATGCAGGGGATCTCCCCTGTTCTGCCCCTCACAGCCATCCTCTGAGCTGAGCCCACTCTCATCTGCATCTTACAGACGGGGTCATGGAGCGTGCACCTACTCCAGGATGAAGCCACTACCAAGGGGGCCACCCCCAAAGGCGAGCTGGGCCTGGGACTCCCGGGGGGCCAGGAAGGGGGCAGCACGGAGGCAGCAGGTGGGGACCGCAGGATCTCTAAGGTATGATTGGCTGCAGCACGGCTGGTGTGCCCCAGGCTGGCCAGGTCCACAGAGACCACAGCAAAGCTATGTCGTGATGGGATCTGACCGGCTAACACCTCCAGAGTCTGGCCTCTTTGAGGCAAGATGCGCACTTGGAGAAGGTCCATGGGATGGTGGAAAACATCAACCAGAAAGCCTGCAGTCCCAGGAGTCCAATACCGGGGAGAGTCCCTTTGGCCTGAAGGACGCAACGTGGAGACGCAGGCTGAAGTCTGCGGTGCATTTACAAAGATGGAGAGGGGCGGGGTGGGAACTAAATTCCTGCGTGGGGAACAGTGGACGCTGAGATGGCACAAGCGGAAAATTCTACTCTTTTTAAAAAGCGCGCCCCGCTAACAATCGAGACTGATTTCTCGGAAGCTACTGTCATAGGATATACAATGTACCGGATGTTGATCGGTCCGCGGGCCCCAGACAACTCACTCTTCATCAGATCCTGCACCACCCTTCGCTGCCAAGAGCCAATCAGAGAGCCCCTCCCGCCGATCGCCCTCCGTGATTGGCTTTCCAGCAGGCCAATCAGAGTCCTCCGCTGGCATTCTCTCACTGGGCTGCTCTCAGAGTCTTGCTTCCTCTCTGGCCACAAACTATGGCAGAGAGAGCCCAGAGCTGCTGGACCCACCGCCCCTGCCTCCTCACCTCACCCCTCCCTGCTCCCTATGGGAGAGAATGACGCTGACACCTGAGACAGAAAGCATCTACGGCAGGCGTCAGCAAACCACAGCCCCCATCTGGTTTTGTGAATAAAGTTTTATTGGCACACGGCCATGACCATTTATTTAGATATTGTCTGTGGTTGTTTCAGAAGCCAAGTTGAGACCACATTGCCCACAAAACCCATAATATTTACTGCCTGGCCCATCACAGAAAAAGCGCTCTGCCCCTTGGCTGAGACGGTAACGTCTAACACGCCGCCCTCACTTTTTATAGCAGCCCAGTATTCAGTATAGGATAAATGGACATTAAAGCTGTTTTCATTTTGATGAGGGAGGGAGGGAGGCAGGGAGAGAAAGATGGAAGGGTAGGAGGGGGCCCACAATGTTGAGGTCCCTACTCTGAGTTTTCCCCAAGGCTGGTTTGTACCCTCTCTAAACAGCTCACTTGTCCATCAATCCCGTATTCTCTGTTGTTCTAGCTCCAGGTCCTCAGCGTTTGTGTAGATCATGAGGACTGGCAAATCCTTCGAAGCTGAGCAGGTCTGGTTTGTTACTCTTCCTTCCCCCGGCCTCACGAGCAGGGCTCTGGGGAGGCAGAGGAGCTGTGAGCCACTGGGGAGCATCCGTCCTCACATGCTTCCGTCCTGGAGGGAGGCCCCCTTCACTCTCTGGGCACACCGCAGACTCCTGCCAGCCACGGTCTCCCCAGGAGCCCTCAGTGTGAAGGATCGGGTCCTCACAGGACCAGCCCCGCACAGGCTGCCTGGGGCCCTTCCCAGCGCATGATGCAGTGAGAGAGATGGGGACAAGCTAGAACTTGACCCTATGCTGTGGCTTGGGCATGAACTTGTGCCCCTAGACACAAGCAGGAGCTGAAGCCCTGAAGTCTGGTGTTTGGAGGTGGGTCTTTGGGAAGGTATCAGCTCAGGTTGAATGCTGCTGGCTTTACAGGAGGGGGGACGAGACCCCACCGATGCAGTCAGAGAGCTGTGCTCCCTGTCGCTTGCCATTCATGCTCTTAGCTGACGAGGGCCTCTGCTCCGGGGAAGACCACCAGCAGGTGAGACACCCCCACCCCCCCAAGACCTTGCACCTGCAGAACGTGAGCCACAGTCAACCTCTTTTCCTTACAAATTAGCCTGCCTTGGGGATTTCCTTATAGTCTTTGTGAGACACTGACCGACACAGCCTGGGGCATGAAAGCAGATCAAGACGGGGTGGGTCTGTGTGTGTGTATGTGTATGTGTGTGTGTGTCTGTGTGTGTGTCTTATTCTCCCGCTCTCTCACTATACCTTTCAACAAATAAATGAATCTTTAAAAAAGAAAGAGTGAAACCCTGCTGGGCAGACAGAGCAACCTATATCCCTGCAGTGGCCTGGGTTTGCTTAGAGCTGATGAGGACGGGGGCTGGACAGGTGAGGTGTCGGAGGGTGCTGGGGGGAGGGAGGGCAGAAGCGACCAGCTGAGGGGTGCAGGCAAGCAAGGAGGGGCCCACAGTGGTGAGCACCCCAGCCCAGGGCAAGGGTGGGAATCCAAGGCCGGGGCTGGCAGGAGGCCTGGGAGGGGGGTGCAGCACTGCCACTCAGAGGCAGGTGCATGGTGGAGGGTGGGAGTGGACAGGTGCAGCCACACAGAGCCCAGGGGTCCAAGCTGAAGGGCCAGCCCGGGGCAGCGAGGAGAGGGGCTCATCCCTGAGCCGGGGGTGGGCGACACAAGCAGCGCAGACCTAGCCAGGAGGCAGGTGGGGGAAGCTGACCAGCAGGTGCAGTCGAAGAGAGAGAAGCGATGGTCATGTCCTTTGGGGGTGGAAGTGGGGAGTGGCTAGCGGCCATGTGGCAGAGGAGGCTGGGCTCCGAGGGGCTCCCAGAGACTACCACCTTGAGCACCAGAGGGCGGGACTGGGCCTGTCCCTCACCTGCACCACACAAGGTAAGAGTAGAGTTGCAAGGCTGCTGAAGATGGTTACCCCTCCCCACCCCTCCCCTTCCCTCCCCTCCCTCCCCTCCCCTCCCCTCCCCCACTTCCCACATATCCCATTTCCCCTGGTGGAAGGCACCACGGGGAAGGTTTAGCCAGGTCCTCCAGTCAGGACATCCCAAGACTGCTGGGACCACAGTGTGGCACACAATGCAGGTCTCCCGTGTGGGTGGCAGGAACCCAATTACTTGAGCCATCACCACTGCTTCCCTCTGTCCGTTCAACAGTCAGGAGCCGAAGTTGGGAATCACACTGGCGCTCTGCTATGGGACACTGGGCCGAACTCCTGCCCCCAGGCCCTCTCTCAGTTACCCAGGGTAATCGCCCCTTTCATGAACTCATCAGCTGATTCGGGGTCTTGGCTGCTTATGCAAAATCCCATTGCTTTTGCTGTGGAACGTGAGCTAATCACAGGAGCCTTGTGCCTCATGTTCAAGGGTCTCCCCCATGCGCAGGGTGGAATTCCAAAGGGTGCGCATGCCAGGGGCAGAATTCTGAGAGTGTGGTAGAATCCTGCCCACTCCACCTGCCCCAGAGGCGGGCAAGATGAGTAGCAGGTGCATCTGCCTGCAGCTCAGACCTGGCAGGAGGCAGCCCAGGCTGGGTGCAGAAGCTAGAACAGGGAGGAAGTGGAAGACTCGGCGTTCAAGGCCCTCTCTGTGGAATCAGACACAGAGTCGCCCACTCACTCGGCTGGACATGTTTTATGGACAGGAGTAACTATCTTTGCTTAGTGCAGGGCCCAGGCAAGAGAGCCGCTGGGGCAGACACTCCGTTAATAACCTTCATGGAACCTGCTGGAACTCTCATTTCCTTAGTTTCTTCTTTACACCAACTCTGCTTCGCTTAAATTTATTTTTAGCCAAATCTTTACTTCTCAAGTGTGAAGTGGAAAACCAGCAATTCTTGTTATAAATAGAAGTGAACCATAAAAATAAATAAAAGAAACATGGGCTTGTGAATTTCTTTTGAACTTGCAGGCTGCTCTTTTTTTTTTTTGTAAGGTTCATTTTATTTATTTGAAAGGCATATTGACAGAGACAGATGGAGACACACACACACACACACACAGAGAGAGAGAGAGAGAGAGAGAGAGAGAGAGAGAGAAAGAGAGAGAGAGAGAGAGAGAGAGAGAGAGTTTCCATCTGCTGGATTACTTTCCAAATGGTCGCAATGGCCAGGCTTGGCCAGGAGCCAGGAACTCCATCCTGGTGTCCCATGTGGGTGGCAGGGGCCCACTTTGGCCATCTTCTACTGCCTTCAAAGCCACATTAGCAAGGAGCAAAATAGGAAGTGGAGCAACCAGGACTCTAACTGTCACTCTGATGTGGGATGCTGGTGTCACAAGCGGCAGCTGTATCCGCTGTGCCACAACTCCAGCCCCAGGCTGTTCTCTCCCTCTTCCTCTCCTCTCTCCTCTCCCCTCTCCCCTCTCCCTTCTTCCCTTTATACTCTTCACTCTCCCTCTCTCTCAAAAGGGAATTTAGAAGTATGAGGGAGATGGCAGACAGATTCCAGAAGAAAAATGCTATTCCTCATAGATGAAGGAGTGAGCAGTTGACACAAGGTTGCCAGATGCCTCCCCATTGCTGTGTCAAGTGAGTAGCCCAGGAATCAGGTTCGGACTGAGCACTGCAGGGGTGGGGGACCTGGCCCGCCCCCTGTGAGGAAGAGGGAGGCTGATGGGACACAGTGGGGGGTTAGGTTGCTCCCACAAGCAGCTCTGGAGCTGCGATGCCCTCTTAGAGTGGTCCCAAGTAGAGGCAAGGCAGCTCCATGTAGACCAGCTACAAGAGATGCCATGAGCCCCCAGAAGCAGAGATGTGGCTGAGTCAGGGCGCCCCCTTCAGGCAGCTGAGACAGGGCCTCCGCTGGGAGCCAGGGGCAGCAGGAGACACTGCCGGCAGCTGGGGGAGCCAGGGCTTGCTTGCTGTGTCTCGGGGGGTGCTGGGCAGCACGGCAGTGTGCACCGTAATCCCCCTTCTCCAGAGCACGGGCCACGCGCTCGAGGTGGGAACTGTGCTCATGCCCAGGATTCGGCCTGGGCTAGCGACAGGTGTGGATGCGGCACCTGCTGCTGCTGCTGCTGGGCTTGGGACCTCAGGCCCTCATCACCTACCACTCGTTCTAGATTCTTCTCCATCTCAGTTAGTGCCTTGATTGACTTACCTAGACCATCCGATGGGGTGGACCAGACTCTCACCCCTGGGCTCACCGTGTCTTTCTCAGGCTGTGGCTCTGGACATCTTCTCTTTGCCATCAGAATCCTGCAGGGAAGTCCAAGATATGCCAGGGGAGCCCCTGGGGGCTAACCACAGCCTCCCTGCCCTGTGCTACAGCAGAGGGCCCATGGCACATGCAGGATGGTGCCTCCTCTCCCCCCCCCCCCACTGGGTCTGAAGACATGGGAGCTGAGAGAGATTGGACAGCACCTGTCGCTATCACCACTGGTGGACACACTCCTCCTGGGGGCCCCAGGACCTCCAGAGCCACGGGCCTGGAGCTGAGGAAGTACAATGGCCCTGATGAGGGGCAACCACTCCCGCTTCCACACCTTGGCTCCAGGACCAATGGCGCCTACCAGCAGGGAATGTTGCATGTTGGCTATTGGTTTATGGCGTGTGTTGCGCTGTGGAGGAGGGTGGAGCTCCAGCCATTCTTTCCAGTGCTCTAGCATTGAGATGTGACAAGTCAGAAGGTCCCACTGGCTGCTTCGGTATAAAGCAAGTCTCTGGATCCAGGGCTATGTCACAGAGGGTCCTGAAGGAGTGGGTGGTGGTCTGATGGTCCAGGCAGGGACTTTGCAGGCAAGTACAGCAAACTCTACCCACAATAAGTATACAAGATGGAAAGACTCTAGTTAATCATCCTCGCACTAAGTAATTGGCTTGATTAGCCAGGGATGGGGTCTTCCCAGGGCCCAGCATTGGTGTCCCTTGGTGGGAGAGTGGGCATGGAAAGGGGCAGGCTGGACAGCCCTGGCTACTGGGCGTCAAGGCTCACAAGTGTGGCAGGCCTTCCAACACTCACAGACTGCCCCACCGCCCTCTGCAGAACAGATGTCTTCCCAAGGCCTCCAAAGCCCGTGCTGCTTCTTGCTGGTTTAGTCTGATTTCAGGGAGTCCTCAATTGGCTGTTCAGTGGAATACCCAAGATGGCCCGAGGCCATCCACTCCAGAGGCAGTAGAGCCAAAATGGCCCTAGGCAAAGAAAAGCACGAAACCGTAAATGCACAGGGGGCCCTGCACCATGGCCAAGAAAACTGCTTCAAGACTTTTCTGAGATCTGATGAAAAGGGACACACTCACTGAATCAAAGGCTACAGAGCACGCACTCAGGGCCACGCCAGTCTGCTCCAGCCAAGACAGCGCATCTGGCACGGCTGCAGCATTGGACTGCGTCGGCAAGCATGTGTGTCCCTCTCTAGCACGTTGTCTGGTGTCTCTAGTGGCCAGACCAGTGACTCATGAGATGCTGCTAGACTCTACCACCCTCACCCTTGGGACACAACATGGATGGATCTAGCTGGGGCAAGGATAGAGAACAGTTCTAGAAGCTTCCCTACTGCCCTAGCTGTTACTCTGCAGACTCTGACAGAGCTACCAGTGATGCACCTTCCATCTTTGCACTGGGAGCTTGGGGAAATGGAGTAGCCAGGAGTGCAGGGGCTTGGGGAGCTAGGCCGGAACTGGCCTCCATGGATCCAATACTCCGTCCTCACAGGGGGATCCTCGCTGTCAAGGTCAGCTCAGAGCCTGCCCATCCGTCGTTGGAGTGGACGGGTGCCCCCTCCCCCTGAGCAAGTGGCCCTGGGTCCCTTTGGGGGAGCAGGAGGGTCATTCCCATCTCTTTTTTTCCTGTGGTGTTGCAATAGCCTTCCTCCTGGGGCCGCAGCCTCTCTTTCACTCAATGTGTTCCTTTTCTAAAAACTGGCTCTGGTCCGGGAATTGGGCAAGAAGGCCATTCCTTCTGGGGAGGTTGTCAGCAGCGGTCTTCGCCCAGTCTTGACTTTTTTTGAACCGTACAGCTTGCACACACGCTCGTGGGCTGCCCATCAGTATGGCCCTCGGGGACGCTGTTTCTCACTCAGCACCTCTGCCGCTGCGCTCCTTAGCCACTCCCCTGTTTAGAGACCCTGTCATCCCCAACTCCCACCCCAGGCCCCAGCCTTCAGACGGCAGCCACCCCGAGGCTCTGTGCCGTGCTTGTGCCCTCGCCCTAGCAGGGCCCTATCACTCAGGCAGATGGAGGGCTCCTGTGGAGCCCTTTGCTGGTGCAGACATGCGGTGGTGTCCCAGCCTCGTGTGCTGCCTCTGATCAAGCATATCCACCTTCATGTCTACTTGGGGAGACACGCCTAGTTATGGCAACACCTCTGGCACAGATAAATTGCTTAGTGCAGGCTTCTGCTTATTCCAAGCATCCGGGAGGCAGTGATAACATATCCGCCCCATCCCCTTGGGCCCCTGCCGTGGTATAGACCTTGAATCGTGGGAGAGAGCTCTGCCCCAGCCAATGCTCTCTCCCAGCCGCTTCAGGCGCTGCCTCTGAAGAGCCTCAGGTGTACAGTGTCCCCCCCCCCCTTCCTGGGCCAGCTCTGCCCAGGGTGGGTTAGATGGGGACAAGATCCCAATGTTCACCCGGCAGCCAGGGGATGGCTGTGCACAGGTGACAAGAAGGATAAATGTCTGTATCATCTTAACTTGTATTTCTGTTTGAGGGACTGGGGTTGCCGGGGTTGGGGACATGGAGCTCCCAGGAGCTGGGAACTCAGCCCAAGTCGCCCGCTTGGGTGGCAGCGACTCCACCACTGCCTCCCGTGTATTCACAGGAAGTGGGAATTAGGAACAGATCTGAGAATTGAAGCCAGATGCTCTGATCCGGGACTCAGGTGTCTAAACTCTTGAGTATTAACTGCCTGGCCAAAGGCCTGCCCAGCCAGCCTCATCTCCAAGCAGAGGATGTAGGCACCGCTCCCTCAGGCCCAGTGTGTGCGGAGACCCAGGGCTGTAATCTTCTCGGGTACATCAACCAAGATCCTCCACCTCCAAGTCTCAGGGCTCCAGTCCTTTCCATCCAGGGGCTTGACTTTTGCAAAATGGGGTTCAGAATCCAACCACCTCTGCTGTCTTCATATTTAAGCCCCGGGCCTGATCCTGAGCCGTGCCTTAGACCAGGTGTCTCAGGAAAGAGACTATGGGATGCCAAGGTAAGCGCAGAGGTATAAGCAGTAGTGCTGGTCCCACCGCGCCTCTAGGGGTGTGGAGAGAACAAGGATGGCCAGAGGGAGGAGCTGAATGTGACACAGGGGGCCCCAACACAGCCCCCTGGAGCATCCTGGAGCCATACCTGCGTGGCCTGATCATTGCATTAGGCGGTCCCCAGCGAGGGAGGTGACGCTGGGAGAGGCAGCGATGTGGGTGGCTGCCCGACCTTCTTGGGAAGGGCTCAGCCATGAGCCATCTGCACACAACAGTGCTGGCAGCTGAGGACACGCGTGCCTGGGTCCTGGAGGGGGGATTTGGGGGCACATCCCGGCACCTACTGCTGTCACCTGAAGGCCTGAAGGCGCCAGAGAAGAGGGCGGGATGAGGACTCAGGGAATGCTGGGAATTCCTGGGCGTGAGAGGTGTGGCCAAGGCCAGGTGGCAAGGAACCTGAATGGCAGGATGAGGACGCCAGGCTCCGCGCCCCCGCACAGCAGCGCATGCGCGGGTTCTGAGGCTTACCCAGGGGCTGGAAGGAGACCAAGGGACTCCTCATTCTCAAAGTGTCCCTCAGGCTGCCTGTCCCACAGACCGCTTTTAACAGGCAGGCTCTGGCCAACTCAAACACACACGCACACCCCCCACCCCCCGCCCCCACAGCCCCCTCCCCAAAGCCGCCCCCTTCGAATTGTCGCTCCCACAGTGCCGCATTCATCTGTCCCTCTCCTAAATAGTCCCAGTGTTCAGCCTTCACGAGGAGTAGTCCCAATTCCCATGTTTGCTCGGAGAGCACCGTATTTCATCAAACCGGAGCCCACGCCGGCTCAGATTACTGCCCAGACAATGTCCTGTAATCCTGGTTGAGTCACATGTCATGGGTATTTTAGCAAAACAGAAATGAATGGCCCGCACCACCCCAGGAAGCCGCGGGAGAGCCGGGGTCCCGCCCCCGGGGAAGTCGTGCCTTCCAAGGGGCTGGCTTTGATTCTCCTGGTTGCCCCCGACGGCCAGAAAGAGGGTAGGGGCTGAGAGCAGTCACTCCACTATAAAACGTGAACTCCGCGGATGGATTTTGCCAGAGCAAAGAATAAAAATCTGTCCTTGATTATAAAGTCCTTGGTGCTTGTTATTTTACAGATTTATGGCGCTCCGGCCCGGCGGCCTGGGGCGGCCCTGGGATTCCTGTCTCTAGCGCCCCACAGCTCACGCCCGGAACAAGAACAGGGAGTCCTGCACATGCCTTTTGTCCGTAGGCCTGAGAGCTTTGAACATCCACACGGAGACCTGTAAATCATCCTTTCAGTCTTGGGCTGGGGATCGGCACACACTGATCACAGCGGCTTGGGCACAGGGGTCTGTGACTTCCTCACCCAGGGACACCTCCCCCTGTGCCTTTCCCTCTTAGCTCTTGGCACTGTGTGCTAGGAAATGCGTTTTCCCCTACAGAGCAAGGAACAGCCAGGCGAGGCCCTCTCCCCAGATTCCCCAGTGTCTGGTCCATGTGAAATGGGCTACAGGCTCCATTCAAGGTGGCATGAATGGCGGCGCCCTCATGCTAAAACCTTACTGATCATTGAGGGAGCAGCCTGCACTTGTCCCCTTTTTGAGCTACGAAACCAAGGCCCCGAGAAGGCAAGGAAGTAGCTGAAAGTCACGCAGCCAGGAAGTTGTGAGAATAAACACAGGAACCCAGTCCCAACTGGCTTTGCAGGGTTGTACAGATCCTCTCAACATCCAAGAAATGGGTTGGCATGAGGCCACAGACCCCAGAGTGGAGTTTGCGGCTGAAACAGGGTCTGGGGTCAGCCTTTTTATTGAAAGGGGAGGTTACCAGGGTTCAGAGAGGCCGAGGGGCTGCACCCGAGGGCTGGTGAGTGTTGTAGACTTCCCAGCCACAAACTAACTAGACAACATCCTGAAACATTTTTTTTTCCACGGGAACATTGCATTCTTGATGGACTGACAGACACAGGCAAGCCTGCACTTTAGAACTAGCCCAGGTGCTAGTCTCAGTCTCACCTAACCCTGTATGCTCACGGAAACCCTACAACTGCTGAGATATCGCATGGCAGAGAGGCCCCAAAGGCGGAGGGCACCCCCAAACAACCTCACACCTCTCTGCAGAGAGCACTCTCCACGCCAGTTGGCAAGTTCAAGCTCACAGCATGCCCCCCCGCCCCGGGGCAGGGTGTGTGTGCGGAGAGCTCAGACTGGGGTTCTCCCAGGCTCAGGAAGATTGTGAAGGGAGCTCTCAGACCTCGGAGTTGGGAGGACTTGTAGCCATCCACACAGCCCGCCATCTCAGCTCTTGTTTGCAGCCGCGGCCCGAGCTACTAAAACACCCTGGCTGGCTGGCTCCACAATTAGCTCCTTTCCAGGCTGGAAGCCCTGTTCTGCATGAGCTGTGATGGCACAGACATTGTTCCTTCCCTCGGCCAGGCCGTCGCGGGGGCCGTGCTGGGAGCCAGCGAGGATGTGACCCGGTGGTAATCTGAATTGCTTTACCAAACACATTTTTATCCCATCATCCCGGCTACATGAAAGAGAGCCACAGCGGCTCTAGTGTTCGCGACTTTACAATCCCGCTGTTCAGCCATAAAATGAGGCAAGAAATATTAGCCAGCCCCGGCTGATGCCTTAATTCTTTCCCAACAATGTCAGAGGAGCCGTAGCCTACAGGTTTTAGTGCCGGCTGAAGCCTGACCCTCGGGCCGCCTTGAATGGAGCCGGGAATGAGTTAAGGAGGGCCGGGAGGCTTTCACGGACAGGGATCCCGAATAGCCCAGCTTGTGCCGGCCTCCCGCAGACTCACCCCGCTTTTCACAGGCCCCGATTGTGTACGGGGCCCCAGCAGAGACAAAACTGCCCCTGGGCAGAGGTTACCCCCAGGCGGTGCAGGTCAGGGGCGTTGTGGGGGAGAAGTGGGGGGGGCTCCGAAGGGAAGTGATGGGCACAAGGAGAAGCAGGGAGCTGGGGTGGGGTGGGGGAGGGAGCAATAAAAGATGGCTTGGACCATTTTAAGGAGAGATTCATCAAGGCCCCAGGCTTCGCGCGGCTCGATCGCCTGGTCTCTGCGCGCCCTGTT
Organism: Oryctolagus cuniculus; assembly: GCF_051225735.1. Classification (NCBI taxonomy): domain Eukaryota; kingdom Metazoa; phylum Chordata; class Mammalia; order Lagomorpha; family Leporidae; genus Oryctolagus; species Oryctolagus cuniculus. Next base: position 84,633,810 of record NC_142881.1, on the reverse strand, counting down.
TTTTGAAACCCGGTTCACAGAACAAATGTTGCTCCCGGGATGTCGAATGCAGTGGAAGCTTCGTTGCGGAATAAATAAAATGTCCCTTCCAGGCTGAGGCTCTCCATGGGATGGCCTCGTGCTTGACACCAAGAGAGCTTAACAAATGCCAAACGGGTTGTGTCTTACACACCCACAGAAGGTTTCTCCAGCAATTTTTCAATTATTGCATTGTGAGCCCTCCAAGAAAAGTAACTCTTTTGGCTGTCAGAACCTAATGTTACCCAGCAAAGGGAACAGAGCATTCGCGGGTTGGCAAATAGTGCCCGGGAATGCAGCACGGACAGTTCCTGGGAACTTCTCGGAGAACTAAGGCTCGTCGGGCGCCATGCTGCCCTCCTAGGGACCCTGGGCGGTGGGGTGGGGGCCCTTAGGATCCTGACTCAGTGAGATGATGCCTTCTCAAAAGAATGTTTTGAAATGCATAGGATCAAACATGAACAGTTATAAAGGAAACCAATAACTAGGAGGCAGTTACCAAAACTATTTTTAAGACAAGTTTGCAACATAGTAACATAGTGAGAGGCCCATCCCAGGCGATTTCAGAGTTCAGGGAGAATGGAATTAAAAGATAAGTTTATGTCGGTGCAAAAGAAAATATTGACGTCCATGCAGATCTTCAAAAAGTTCATAGAAAAAAAACATGATGATAAAACTATGCATGGATTTCAATTTTTTTTGGCACCAACATGAACTTATCTTTGAATTCCACAAACCGTTTGAAGTCCTCTATTTATTAATTCATTAACTGACTCCCAGCCGGCCAAACAATGCCTCCAATTTTAAAGTGGCGAGAAGCAAAAACGGGACTTTAGGATGTAGCCGGCACCTCTCCCGTGATAGGAAAACATCAGCGGGTGGTGGGTGACGGTGACAAAGTCCCACACCTCATACCAGTGTGGCTGGTTGCCTGCATTTCTGTTAGCAAACACTGAATTTCAGTTAACATTAGCAAAAATAAAAAACGGGCTAAAAAAAAAAAAAAAAAAAAAAAGCAGATCCACGGGGTCCCTGGATTCCAGCCATGGACAGGAAATCTTGCTAGAGAGGGAAGACCACACTCAAGATCTCCCACCCTAAGCATACACCAGACTCGCTTCACCCTCCCTTCCCTGGGGCCCATCCTCAGGAGAGCCACCACCCGCACCCCTCCCCCTCTCGCTCTGATGTTTGCAAAGGTTTTAAAGCAACTTGAAAGGTCCTCGCTGAAGACTCCAGGTCTCAGCTTCTTGGGGGCCTTGTGCCTTGTAAGCACTGTGGAAAAGGCGGGGTCCCCTACTCAGCTGATTCTGCATCAGAATCTGGCTGTTGCTCCCACCGCTGTGAGCTTTGGGGGCCAGAGCCTTTCTTCTCAGAGCCTGCCCAGGCGGGGTTTCCGACGCGCATTGGCTCAGAAGCAACTGGGGCGCGCACACACACCCCCTCCCCGGTCTTGCTGGGCGAGCTGTCGGCTTGCAACCTCAGCCGGCGCATGCCATTGCAGGGGCAACCCGGCAGGCGGGCCCCCTCCAAAAGCAGCCCAGCCCCCGCACGGCCCGGGCCCCGGCCAGGCTGCGGCGCCGACACACAGCAGCCGGTCCCAGGGCCGGGTCTCCGGCTCCAGGCGCGGGAGCGGGGCGCGCGCTCGCCCACGCCCACGCCCCCCCCCCCCCAACACTCGCGGGCGCACACCCTGGCGCGCGCACGTACACGGCAGCCGGGCCGGGGACGCTGTCGGCAGCAGTGGTCCCGGGGTGAGAGCAGCCGGGTCTCCCCGAGGGCACCGCCGGCCGCCCCGCCCCGTCCCGCCCCGCCCCCTCGAGCCCGCTGAGCCCGGCGCTCCGTGGGCTGCGAAGTTCCTCCGCGCGAGTCCGCCCAGGCAGTGCCCCGGCTTCTGCTCGTCTCGGCTCCGCTGGGGCTCCCAACGGCCGTGACCGCAGCCCCGGGGGCTCCCGGCCGCCAGTCCCGCGCGCATCTCGGGACCCAACGCCCCGCGCCCCCAGACTGCCCGGGCTCCCCGCGCGCCTTCCCGCCGCCGAGTCTGGTGGCCGCCTCCGGTGCGCCCGCGCTCTCCCTCCACCTCCTCCTCCTCCTCCTCCAGGGCTCCTGTCCTTCGCCGGCGTCACCCCACCATGGCTCGTGGCCCCGCTCGGACCGGTCCGAGGCCGGAGCCCCCGCTGCTACCGCTGCTGCCGCTGTTTCTGCTGCTGCTCCGGGACGCAGGCGGCAGCCACACAGCCCCTGCCTGGTCCGCGGCCTCCGATGGCCTGCGAGGGGACGAGGACCCGCAGCCGTCCCCGGGGGACGCGACCGCCGCACTGGGTCCTGGCGCCCAGGACATGGTCGCTGTCCACATGCTTCGGCTTTATGAGAAGTACAGCCGGCGGGGCGCACGGCCTGGAGCTGGCAACACGGTGCGCAGCTTCCGTGCCCGGCTGGGTAAGTAGCGGGTGCCTCTGCACCCCCTCTCCCCACTCTGGCTGGCTCCCTTGTCAGCCCTCCCCAACTCGACACGCTGCTTCTGCTCTTCCTTCTGTTCACTCACTCATTCATTCATTCACTGACGATTCAGGCTGTGAGCTTGCAGTAGGCACACCTGAGTGGCGCCGAGGTCCCGCCCCCGGGGACTCTGACTTTTGCTGGACACACACGTTCCCATATGCAGGGCGGCCATGGGACATGGGTTGGGCAAGTGTCCTGGTCCCCCAGGGGTCAAGTGTGGGGGCCCTTGCTGGCTGAGGAGGGCACCCCCCAAGAGGACATCAGGCAACCCTAATAGAACCCAGGCCCCAGGGCCCAGGCAAGAAGTGCGGGCCTCCAGCCTGGGGCGTGTTAGAGGTAGCCGAGTGGCCTGGGAAGGACCTTGGGTACATGGGACTGAGCATGAAGTTTATCAGGCTACAAGGGTTTGAGGTAGGGGCCAGGAGCTTGGGCAGTGGGAGCATCCCACCCCTTTCCTGCCACACTACTCATCCTGGATGGAGCCAGGTTGGGCTGTATCTGCAGGCCCCCAGGGCAAGCGGAGGTGCAGGGGTGGTGGGAAGACCCTTGTTGTCATGGTGACCACTCAAGGCTGCAGAATGCTGTTCCAAAAGCTGTGGGTGTGGGTCCCCTGCAGCCTGTGGGGGAGGAGGCGATTCATCAGGAGAAACCCCGCTCCGTGCTCAGGCTCCTCTCTGGAGGTGGAGAGGAGCTAGCCCTGTCTTGGGGCCAGACAGTCGGGGGTCATGCAGTGGGACCCAGCGCAGCATCTGTGACCTCAGAGCCAGATGTGGGGAGCTGGGCCTCTCCACCAGAGCGGCTGCAGGCCCTGGTCCTCCACTGAGCAGCCTTGGTGGCTCCTGTGTCCCTCGGCCACTGCCTGGAGTCCATTCCTGGAGTGAAGGTAGTTAGGGAAGCCACAGTAGAGATATCTGTCATGAGCATGACCCGAGCGAGTCCCGAGTGGGCTTGAGGGCCCTCACCTATGACATGGGCAGAGCATACAGGATCTGTCCTGTGGGGCTTCAGGACAGAGGAAATGAAGCCGTATGTGTGGGTTTGAGCCCAGCCCAGCCCAGCTCATATGGCTGCTGGTGCATGGCATTCCCCAGGGAGGACAGAGCCTGGGGCTGAGCACTCTGGGTTTGTATGGGTGTAGAGTGGACCTCGTTCTTGATGAAGCAGGGAGGGACCTTGCTGCCCCTGGGGACAGGCCTGGGTGTGGAGGTGCACGTTTCTGTCTCTGCTTTGTGGAATGGGCTGGGATCCGTAACAGTGGAGCGTGGGGTGTTAACCCTACCACCGCCACCACCAGAAGGACCTGGAGACAGACTTCACAGCCAGCACTCCCATGAGACACTTGTCCTGGATGGAGCCATGCAGAAGCCTGGCCGGCTGGGCTGTATGTGCAGGCCCCAGGAGGAGACTTGGGTGCGGTGACTGTGGCAAAGCTGTAGCTGTTCTCGCTGCCTTCACCTCGCTGCCTCGTCCCTATCAGCTCGGAGCCCAGGCCCTGGGAGGGGTAGTGTGGAGCAGACGTGTCTGGGAAATCAGAATTCTGGAACAATCTGGAACTGTCTGACAAACCCCCCCCCCTTTTTTTTTTGGGAACCCAGAGATGAACTTGGGCACAAAGCCCAGCTTCCCCAGCCTCTGGCTGTGTGCTGTGGTACACGTTGTAGGCCTCTGGGCGTCCGTTGCCTTGTGTGTGCAGTGAGCAGGTAAGGACTGGGTGGGACAAGGAAGGTTTTATGCTTAGCGTAGGGTAGGGAGGTTGATTTCTCACTCCATCCCTTGAGTCATCTGTGTTGGCTTTGCCAGCCTCAGTGTGCCTGCTGCTTTTTTTGGTCTGTTTCTAAGATTGATTTATTTATTTGAAAGGCAGAGTGACAGAGAGAGAAGAAGAGACAGAGACAGAAAGAGAGGTCTTCCATCCACTGGTTCATTTCCCAAAGGCCACAACAGCCAGGGCTGCACCAGCCCAAAGCCAGGAGCCAGGAGCTCCATCCAGGTCCATGTGGATACAGGGGCCCAAGTACTTGGGCCATCACCTGTTGCCTTCCCAGGTGCATTATTAGGAAGCTGGACTGAAAGTGGAGGGCTTGGGAGTTGAACCAGCACTCCCATATGGGATGTGGGCATCCCAAGAAGTGGCTTTTTTTTTTTTTTAAAGATTTATTTATTTGAAAGGCAGAGTTACCGAGAGAGAGAAGGAGAGATAGGGAGAGAGAGAGAGAGAGACAGAGACAGAGAAATCTTCCATCCAGTGATTCACTCTCCAAATAGCTGCAATGGCCAGAGTGGGCTGATATGAAGCCAGGAGCCAGGAATTTCTTTCAGGTCCCCCACATGGGTTCAGGGACCCAAGCACTTGGGCCATCCTCCACTGCTATCCCAGGCCATTAGCAGAGAGCTGGATCGGAAGTGGAGCAGCCAGGAGGACCCATATGGGGTGCTGGCACCAGAGATGGAGGCTTAACCTGCTGTGCCACAGTGCCAGCCCCTTAAGCAGTGGCTTGATCATTGTGACCACATCTGCTCTGTGCGTGGAGGGAGGTGTGGGCCTGAGCAGAGGCCCCTCATCTCATGAAGGGGGCCACCAGGGCAGGGCTCCAGTCTGGTCTTGACTGGGTGTCTGCTGCTTCAGTGGAGAACTCCTTTTCCCAAAAGGCAGCTGCATCCATTCCCCTGGACCCTTGGTGCAGTAACTGCATTCCTCCGCTGTCACCAAGCCAGCACCGGAGGACAGCCTGTGAGCTGGACTGGGAAGGTGCAAGCACCCAGTGCTGTGACTGAGGTGGGGGACTTGACCGTGACCCAGAGTTTTGTTGTTTTTTTTTTTCACTTGGAAAATTGGGTTAAAAATGATCCCTTCCTGATAGCGATTTTTATAAAATAAACAGAGACACGTCAAGTACTGAAAACCATTTCCTGCACACATAAATGTCAACCGTTTGTTTAGGAGCCCTTACTCCTGCAGCGCCCTCTGCCCTACCTTCTGTCTCCTGCTGAATTCTGCATCCATGGAGAGAACCTTTGAGCTCAGCCCTCAAGGGCTGGGCTAGACCGCTCACACCTCACGCTCCCACAGAATGACCCGTGTTGAAATGTGAGCTTCCTTAACCTTCAGTGTGACACTGAACTTGAGTGAGGTCCTTCCTTTCCAAAATGTGTAACACTGCATACTCCTCTGTCAAAACTGCCCCCAGTCAAGTTCAGTAGCTTCCTGCTATGCCCTAAGTACCCTGTTTGGTTGCAGGTGCCGTGAGCTGAAAGGACACAGCCGTGCGCAGGTGCTGGCTTGGTCCACAAAGCTCATGGGGGCTGGGATGGTGGGGAGAAGCAGGCAGAAGAGTAGGGTAGTGGGACAGTGGTGCCATGGAGAGATGAACGGGGTGGTGAGAGGTTCAGGGATGCCTTTGCAGAGCAGGTGAGGCTCCAGGGGACCTTAGAGTGCAGATTCAGTTTCAGCAGGTGTGGAAGTGAGGCAGCCCTCGGAGCGTCAGGAGCTGTTGGGAGTTTGGCTTTACCGAGGAAATAAAGTGCAGAGAGAGAGGTAGGGGAGAGAGGTGGATGAGCAGGAAGCAGTCAGGCGGTGGAGAGCTTTGAGTGTTAGGAGTTTGTCTGTAGGCAATGAGGTGGCACCTGCTGGGGCTGTGTGTGACAGACAGCAAGGAGGGAGGGAAGAGAGGGGCTGCAGGGAGAGAGGGGGTGAGGAGAGAGAGCAGCGGGGTTATAAAAGGAATGTGTACGTACTGGGGAAAGTCGAGATCATGGAGGGACCGCAGTGAAGAATAGCATCTCTAATCACACACCCAGATACAACCAGAGGGAAAGGGGGATACTGCAAAAAGTTCGTGCAAAAATTAGAAGTTGATCTTGCGGCCAATCACTTTTGAAATGAAGAGTTTTCTCATCATACACATTTTCATGAACTTTTTGAACACCTCTTGTATGCATAGATTGCAAATTTTTTTGTTCCAAAATCTTTCTTCTTTTTAAAGATGTACTTGTTTGAAAGGCAGAGTGACAGAGAAACAGAGAGAGAGACAGAGAGACAGAGAGACAGAGAGAGATCTTCCATCTGCTGGTTCACTCCCCAGTGCCCACAACAGCCAGAGCTGGACCAGGCTGAAGTCAGGAGCCAGGAACTCCATCTGCGTCTCCCCCATGGGTGCGGGGCCCCAAGCACTTGGGCCATCTTCCGCAGCTTTCCCAGGTGTGTTAGCAGGGAGCTGGAGAGGAAACAGAGCATCTGGGACTCAAAGCGGCACTCTGATATGGGATGTGGGAGTCCCAAGTGATGACTTAACCTGCGGTGACACGGCATCAGCCCCTATAGATGATTCAATTTTGAAGCATGAGTGTCACATAAGGGGGTGACAGTTCTGGGATTCCTGTTGTCCTTGAGGTCGGCTCTGGAATGAAGTTTCTGGCAGGCAGGATACAGCATTCAGGAGGCAAAGCCAGCAGGGTCTGGGGGTTGAATAGAAGCAGGAGGGGCAGGAGAGGAAGAGGCAGTGTGGTCTCCTGGGACAAGAGGGGTAGCAGTGATGGCGTGGTGCCCTGAGCGGTGCCAGCCCCTGCAGCCACCTGGCCAATGTGTTCCTAGCCTGTGCTTGGTGCCAGACATTGCGCTGTGAGTGAGCTCTGCAGAGCCGATCTCACAACTTTCACAGGTGCATCCACACACTCCGCCCCTTTACCAATGAGAAAACGGAGGCACAAGGAGGTCCCAGGACTTGCTCAAGGCCCCACAGCTAGCAAACAATGCAAGCAGGAGGTTCACTGGAGCTGACACTCAGGACAAATCGAGTCCCTGACCCTGTCCATGGCCACCCCAGGCTGGCCCACCCCTTGCTGCCTTCACCCAGCCTTCTCACGCTAGTCACCCTGGTGGCCGTTTCAGGGGAATGGAGGAAGTACAGCTCTGGATGAGTGCTACAGCAGGTCAGGCTTCCTCTTGCAATGCCAGCATCCCATACGGGTGCCGGTTCAAGTCCCGGCTGCTCCACACCCCATCCAGCTCCCTGCTAATGCACCTGGGAAAGAAGCAGAAGATGGCCCAAGTGCTTGCGCCCTGCCACCCAAGTGGGAGACCTGGATGAAGTTCCTGGCTCTTAGCTTCAGCCTGTGGCCATTTGGGGAATGAACCAGCAGATGGAAGATTCTCTCTCTCTCTCTCTCTCTCTGGCTTTCAAATAAATACATCTTCTTAGTTAATTAATTACTGGCAGATCCATCTGAAGGGCTGCTCTTGGCTAGGGTTTGGCCAGCAGAGAATTTACAGGTGCCATTGGACTAGGAGGTCCCTCCCCCAACCAGTGCCCTCAGGAAGGAGCACAGCGGTCAGATTACTGGGCATTCCAGACACACGCATGGAGAGGTAAGCTCGGTCCTTCCCTGCCTGGTGATTCGGAACCCAGAAACATCTCAAAAGTGACCTGTGCTTGCAAAACACGTGGCAATGACAGTCTGTCCATTTGCTCTTAGGCATGTCCAATTTACAACCAGAGTGCATGGGGGCAAAGGGCGTGGGCTCAAGGTCAGCCAGGCCAGGCTGTGTGGCCTTGGGCAGGTGATCTGGCCTCTCTGGGGCTCCAGCTTTGTGTGCAGAATGAATGCCCTTGGCTTTATCCCTCAGCATGAAATGAGTACTCAGACATGCAGAGCCCCCAGCACGGGGCCAAGCACATACCTGGACCTCAGAACTCCATAACTGGTAAACACTGTTACAGGCTGAGCATCCCCAACCAGAAACCCCACGTCGCAAGTGCCCCAGAATCCCCAACTTCGAGAGTGCCCACAAGTGGAAAATTCCACACCTGACCTCATGTGACCAGCCCCAGTCAGAACCCAAGCACACAGAAAATGTATAGAATCGCCTTCAGGCTGTGTGTGTACCCGAGCACACAGAGTGTGTGGAAGGTGGATGTGAGGCCTAAGGGAACTCCCTGCTTAGACTTGGCCCATCCGGAAGTGAGCTCATGTATCTGCAAATCTGAAAATACCGCAGATCCGAAAGTCACAATTCCAGTCAAGGATGCTGTATTCCTATGTAGAGAGAACATAGGAGGGAAGTTCTGGCTAGAGAGCTGGATTTGCACATCTACTGAGTCTTTGCAGACCAGACAAAGCCTGTGGGCTTCTTAAGGATGCACTCTCCGTGCTCCTGGGCAGCAGCAGGAGCCCCCTGTGCTAACTGACAGGCCTGGGGCTTCCCTGGGCAGGATGTGTGTGGGGAGTCCCACACTACAGTGACACACGGCTCTGAGCACGACCGGCCCGAGGATCCAGCAATGAGGCAAGCATGACCCTGCCCTCCTGGAGCTCATGGGTTCTGCAGGGGCTCTGTGGGGACACAAGGACAGAGCAAACACGAGCCAGGATGTCCGGAGCTGCTGAGATGCAGAGAGATGGAGTGGGTCTTCCCAACACTTGTGAGGGATGGCATTTGAGCAGAGACCTGAAAGGGGGTGGAGCAACCCCTGGGGGAGGAGCCATGAAGGAAGAGGTGGGGCAGAGGGACAGGGCTGTGCTGGGGACAAAGTTGGAGATGCAGGCAGGACAAGCAGGCCTTGTGTTGGTGAAAGATGGAGTTTTAGTTTAGTGTCAGTGGAAGGCTCTGAGCTGCAGCACCAGCACCCTGGGGCCCCCTGGGACAGTGCCCTATGAAAGTGATGGGACAGGGACACTGCTGCTGGCCTTGTCACTGTCATCAGCAGCCTGCTCCCCCAGGAGGCTGAGGCCTCCACTGGTCATCGTCGCCTGGTCCCCAGGCAGCCCCACTGTTAGAGAACAAGGTTGGCAAGTATTAATTGGGAGAAATGAGAAGGGGGGGAGGCCTTTTCCCGCTGTGAGCCAGGGACCAGCACGGTGGCTAGGTCAGAGCGACTTCTCTTCAGGGCCTTCTCCAAGCAGAGGACTTCGTGTAATGTCCCTGCTCTCAGCCTGAAGTCCCCTGCATGCATGCGTGCAGGTGCACACAGAGGACCAGCCTGGGGGCCCAGCTGTGCTGCAGGTGGGGGTGACCCATCTGGACCTCAACAGCTCCCATCAGGGAGAGTATTTAAGAGCAGGCTGCCCCTAAGGGGTGGGCTCCCTGTGACTGCAGATGTGATGGCCAGAACTCCTGAGGGCTGGCCAAAATAGGGATCAAGCCCCTGGCGCTCACGGCCATGCGTGTGGGAAAGCCAAGTTCACGTGTGTATCAGGGCCCTGTGCTGCGGCTGACCGCTGGAGCCGCTGAGGGACTGGTCACCTCTCTGGTAGGGGTGTCGTGAGGATAAGGTGATGTCCAGGAGTGTCACCTGAGCTGTGACCCCCTGGATGTCCATCTGCTTTCCTCCCTCCTTAAGAGTAAGGGAAAACCTACGGTGGAATTTTGCCTCCTTCCCATCAGAAAGGAAGAACTTAGAACTAAAGATTCTGGTTGAAAAAGAATGTGGTAGCTACAGGTGTCAGAGAGGTGGCACCCCAAGCCATGAGTCTCGGGGAGCCCAGCGTCACCCCACCACACCTCTCCCAGGCTGGGGAGCTCTTTCCTCTTCTGGCTCTACCAGTCACGGTGGCAGGGGGAGGGAGGGGCTGGGGCCCCGGCCACGTGGGTCACCTTCTGGGCGGCAGCATTACGGGGCAACAAGAAACACACCTGCTCCCCTCCGAATCCGAGAAAGGGCTTTGCCGGGGCTGAGCCTGGGCAGAGTCCATGGCCCCACAGAGCTTCTCCCTCCCTCCCTCACTCCTCTCTCCTCCTTCTGCCCCCCTCCCTTCCCTGCCTTCCGCAGGGGAACATTGCCAGTCCCCAACTTCCTTCCCAGTTTGTTCTTTGAGGATAACCAAGGGCGCCCCCTTCCGTCAAACGTGAGCCCTGCGAGGCGATTTGGGGACCTTCCCTGCACACGCAGTTCTGGGCCCTGGGCGGGAGAGCCTGCGGAGCAGGGCGCGAGGCCGTGCGGGCAGCTCACGGGCTGCGGTGTGTTCTCCCTCCGGCAGACGTGGTCGACCAGAAGGCCGTGTATGTCTTCAATCTGACGTCCATGCAGGATTCGGAGATGATCCTCACGGCCACCTTTCACTTCTACCTGGAGCCGCAGCGGCGGTGGCCCCCGGCGCGCGGGCTGGCCGCAGGCCCGCCCGCGCGCCCGCACCTGCTCCTCCGCAGCCTCCCGCACAACGCGGCCACGCAGGGGCTGCTCCGCGCTGCCCTGGCCCTGGCGCCGCCGCCGCCGCCGCGCGGCCTATGGCAGGCCCGGGACATCTCAGCCGTGGTCCAGGCGGCCCGCAGAGACGGCGAGCTGCTCCTGTCCGCTCAGCTCGACCCCGGGGACAAGAGCCCAGGACTGCACAGGCCCGGCGCCCATGCGCCCTACATCCTCGTCTACGCCAACGATCTGGCCATCTCGGAGCCAAACAGCGTGGCCGTGACCCTGCAGCGATACGACCCCTTCCAGACCGGGGACCCCGAGCCGCGCCCGGCCCCCAACGGCTCCAGCGACCCCCGCGTGCGCCGGGCGGCCGCGCAGGCCTCCGGGCCTCTGCACGACAACGAACTGCCCGGGCTGCACGAGAGGCGGGCGCCGGCCGTGGCTCACGGCCCGCGTCACCACAAGCACGAGCTGTGGCCGGGCCCCTTGCGAGCGCTGAGGCCAAGGCCGGGGCGCAGGGACCGGCGCAGGAAGGGCCCGGAGCTGTTCGCCGCCTCCGCCGCCTCCTCGCAGGTGCTGGACTTCGACGAGAAAACGATGCAGAAAGCCCGCAGGAGGCAGTGGGATGAGCCCCGGGTCTGCTCCCGGAGGTACCTGAAGGTGGACTTCGCAGACATCGGCTGGAACGAGTGGATCATCTCACCCAAGGCCTTCGATGCCTACTACTGTGCGGGCGCCTGCGAGTTCCCCATGCCCAAGGTAGGGCCTGACCCCAGACCCCTGCAGGTCCCTCTACCTGCAAGGCCTTGATTGCCCCATCTGCAAAATGGGGCATCTGGCTCCAGGCACAGAACAGGTAGGTCACAGTGGCCAAGTGGCAGCCGACTGGGTGGACCCAGCCCTCGGATTTGTTTTGGCTTTAGCTTTTGAACGTGCTGACTTGGCTAAATTGGAATTTTTAAATCAGAACATTTTTGTTTTGAAAAACAAGAGAGGCACCCCCTACAAGGATTTATTGATTTTATTTGATAGGCAGAGTTAGAGAGAGAGAGAGAGAGAGAGAGAGAGATCTTCCATCACTGGTCTATTCCCCCAGATGACTACAATTGTCAGGACTGGGCCAAGCTAAAATCAGGAGCCAGGAGCTTCATCCGGGTCTCCCACGTGGGTGCAGGGGCCCAAGGACTTGGGCCATTGTCTGCTTCTTCCCTAGATGCATTAGCAAGGAGCTGGATTGGAAAGTGGAGCAGCCGGGACCCGAACCAGCATCCATATGGGATGCTGGCACTGCAGGCAGCAGCTTTACCCGCAAGGCCAGAATGCTGGCCTCGAAAAGCCATATCTGTATAGACGTGTGCTCCTGGGAGCACTCACTTCACAGGCTGCGTGCATGCTGCCCCCTGTAGGCAGTGCATGTCCCTTCTAGGCCAAAGCCATGGCACCTGCTGCTGGTGGGGACCTCAGGGCACTGGCTTCTGGGACCAGCAGCCTCGGTGGCTCCCCCAGTGTGGGTGGGCTTCCTCCTCCATCCAGCTCAGAGCAAGGACCCACAGGACAGCAACTTCTCCCTGTGTGCTGTTTTATCCATGGCCCTGGCCCTGGGCCGTGGCCCTGTCGGTCCCTCTCCCTGTGGTCTGCTCGGTGGCGGGCTGGCTGCCCTCCATGTCACAGTTTCCATCTGCTTAGCTACTCTGAGGCCAGGTAATGCCTTCCCCTCCAAAGAAGGAAGTCAGTGCATAAATCCAATTTGAATGTAAATAAATCAGCCAGCTGGGAAAGCCCAGGCCAGACAAGGGAGGGAGGGTGATTAACCTGCTTGGGGATTCTAGGGCTTCTCCCTAAAGCCCTGTAGAGGAAAGGGGGGCAGGGAGAGGTGGTTCACAGAGAGGCCACATCAGCACTGTGCTTGCCTTATCAGCTGGCTCTCGCCACCTCCCAGTACGCAAGGTACCAGCCCAAACTCTGCAGGCGCAGGTGTCCCAGCCTCCCGCATAAGCAAACAAAGGATTTTTTCTGGTCAGCTGCACCGTGTAGAAAACTTGGCGTAGCTGGGGATGGTGTCCCAAGCAGTGTCTCCGCTGAGCCAAACATCTGCCTCTATTTAATTTAAGCCTCAGCGTGTTCAGTAAAATGAAGGTCTCTCACACCTGGTAAAACAGGTAGGATGGTAAGATGGGGCCGCGGAAGTGGAGCAGCCCCTGTCGCTCCAAGTCAGACACACCTGGGGAGCGTCAGCTCCCTGTGGCAAGCCCCGGGGCGCCGGCTTCGGTGCCTAGGGCATGGTCACCCAGGAGGCGTGTCTACAGCAGTCCACACCCTGGCAGCCCCAGGGCCCCCAGCGCCTTTCCAGGCTTCCCCTGCCAGCATCCCTGCATTCAGTGGGCTGTGTGAGGCGCGAGCGCCCCCCAGTGGCCAGTGCCCGGTAAGGGTCATGGCGTCCCTCGGGGAAGCAGGAAGCTAGCTAGCTTTTCTTGCAGGGAAAACGTGCCCCAGGCTTGGTGATCTGGTCTTTGCTTGGGGCTCTGGGTCCGCAGCAGGGCAGAGCTATGTGGGCTAGGGCCCTGACGCCAGCGTGCGTGAGCGGGAGACGGCGGAGCGCTGGAGTAACGCTGCTGCCCCTGCCCCTTGCAGGTTGTCCGCCCGTCCAACCACGCCACCATCCAGAGCATCGTCAGGGCCGTGGGTGTGGTGCCCGGCGTGCCGGGGCCCTGCTGCGTCCCCGACAAGATGAGCTCCCTCGGGGTGCTGTTCCTGGACGAGAGTCGGAACGTGGTTCTGAAGGTGTACCCCAACATGTCCGTGGAGACCTGCGCCTGCCGCTAAGACCCCTGCAGCATGGCTTCAGGAAGCTGGGGCTGCAGCCGTAGGCACGGGACCAAGTGGGGCCGGGGCCACAGAGGGGCCGGGACTCTGTCCTGGGGGCGTTCCGTGCTGCGGACTTGGTCCCGTCCTTTCTGCTCACCTGCTGGAGGTGGCCGTGTCCACAGGGCTGGCCTCTTGTGGTCAGCACCTCATAAGGAGGAGGAGGAGGACTCTCACTCCCTTCCCGCGTGGGAGCATCTCTGGGGGACGTGCGATTTGGGCCACAACGCGGTGACTCTGGACATCCCAGCTCACAGTGGGGGGGGGGTGTCTCCACTTTTAGCCCTACCGCGGAAGCTCCTATACACCCAGTATGCACCTGTAACCCATACCTGGCCCGTGTTTCTTAATATATATTTTTATTGTAAAGCAAAAAGGAGGGGGCTGACCCCGGTTCTCCACAGACGTATTCGCGCTGATGAAGTGGGTTGTTGAAACATGCCACGTGCCTACTAAAAAGTAACCGAGATGTTATATTTTTGTAAATTCTACTTTCTATGCTGTAGATGCTGTACGTTATGTGTTTTTATGAAAAGCTAATAAATTAAAGATACAGTGGTATCTTGAAAGACCCTCACCCCTTCCAAAATCCTGATGGAGCCAGAGACACAGAGCAGGGGACACAGCCTCTGTTAGGGTTGGGGGGAGGTCTCCCAGGCCATCTCTGGACCCTGCTATGCTCTTGCCAAGCTCCAGAAACCCCCAGGGGGCTCCCCCATCCAGTCTGATCCCCACCCTGGAACGCCACCAAGGTGGGACATAGCCCCAGCAGGCCTTGTGGCCTCCTGGAGCTCCCTTGAAATCACTAACCTGGGGGAGCACCTATTGATTGGGAGGTGTCTGAGGCATTTAAAAGAGCGCCTGGGGTTGCCTGGGCAGAGACCTTTTTTAACTTGGGGTTGTTGAAGCCAATGAGGCTTAACAGGAGCTATCCGAGGTCACTGGAGGTCCAGACACAGCTATGGGATGGGACGGGCCACAGAGTCTGCTTGTGCTAACTGTAGGGCAGTCCCCAGCAGCCCCGTCCCAGAAACAGCAGCCCCTCACTCCCCCATGTCTATGTGGCCGCAGTGCCCCCAAGCGATGCCCTGGCGTTTCTGAAGGACACTGCATCCGGTCTGAAGCTGATGCATCCCAGCCCTGTCAGCCGGGTTCTGAGAGGCTGCCGCGGCCCCGGGGATCCTCGGAGGACACTGGAAGTGGCAGGCCTCCTCTGACAGGGCACACAAGAGGAGAGAAGCAGCCCAGGCTTCTGTCCGAGGCAGGGCGCCAGCGACTGGGGCTCCCGTGCCAAGGAGACGCAGGTAAGGACCCACTGGACTGCTGTCCAGATGCCGTGGGTGGCTCTGTGAGGTTAGGGCCTCCTGTCTCCAGGCTGCCCCCAGGTGGAGCTGACTGGGGAGTGCTGGCACCCAGTTCTCCATCTCTCTGCAGGTGCAGAGGCTCTGGAAGCCAGGGGACCCCTGAGCAAGGCTGCAGTGGCAGCCACTGGAGGCCAAGCTGGGGAGAGAGAGGCCCCAGAGTCAGCAAGGAAGGGAGAACCTCAAGAATGACCCCAGGACACTCATGTGAGCAGCTGCCATGGGACAGGGGCATGGGCTTTGGGACAGGGACAGCCACCTGCCTTCCCTGCAAATCGGCCGCCAGCAGCCACGCCCCACAGCAGCCTCGGCTCCGCGACGCCTTCACTCCATGTTGCTCTTTATTCCTGTAGAGCTGTGCATGGGACAAGGGCTCCTATGTAGCCACAGGGGCTGCCCTGCCAACTTCCCGCTGGGTCCTGCACAGTCCTTTGGGGAACATGGCAGGGTGTAAGGAACAGTAAAGTTGAGCCCAAGCCTTGCAGCTTGCTACGACCCCAAATCTCTTCTTCCATATATTAGCTCCCTCCTGCCGCCTCCCCCCTCGCCATCTTTTCTCATTCTCTGCTCCCTTGCCGTTTTTGATACAGATGGGATATCTTGTGCCCTTACCTTTCTCTTCCTGGCATCTCTGGGGGACCTTCAGGATCTCCCCCAAATGCCCGCAAGTCCCCTGGGTGTTCCCTGTTGGATTTCTGGTGTGGGGGAAGGCAGACTGAGAACTCTCTGTGGGGGTCCAACCACATGCAGGGGCTCGAGCCTAGGCTGGTGGGAAGGTGTCCAGGGGGTGCCAGCTTCCCTGGGGTGAGGGGCGTGCCCGGGGAATGCCACCTGCACCTGCTGTCATCATTGAGTCCTCCAGTTTGCAAAGCACCGGGCAATTTACTGATGGCTCCTCATGCAGCCTCCCAGCAGCCTGGTTCCCCTGCCCAGCTGGCATCCTGGAAACCAGGCTTAGGAGGAAAGGACAAGCAACACACCCACCATGGCTCACCAAGACCAGGCAGTGCCAGGCTCATGGCCCTGGCTGCCTGAGCTGAGGCCTCTGTGGCCAGGGCTGACCGTGAATTTCCTGGCCAGTGACCACTCCCAGAGGCATTGCGTGCTCTTGCAGAGGAGAGTCACAAAATAACTTCTTTCCCTGTAAAGCCAAAAAAACAACATCTTATCAGGGCCAGGGTCCTGGCACAGCAAGTTAAGCCACCGCCTGCAATGCCAGCATCCCATAGGAGAACTGTTTAAAAAAAGATTAATTTTATTTGAAAGAGGAAGAGAGAGAGAGAGAGAGAGAGAGAGAGAGAGAGAGAGAGAGAGAGAGAGGTCTTCTATCTGCTGGTTCACTCCCCAGATGGCTGCAATGGCCAGAGCTGCGTCGATCCGAAGCCAGGAGCCAGGAGCTTGTTCCAGGTCTCCCATGTGGGTGCAGGGGCCCGAGGACTTGGGCCATCTTCTACTGCTTTCCCAGGCCACAGCAGAGAGCTGGATTGGAAGAGGAGCAGCCAAGACTAGAACTGGCACTCATAGGGGATGCCGGTGCCTCAGGCCAGGGCTTTAACCCGCTGTGCCACAGCGCCAGCCCCAGAAACACTGTTTCAAGTCCCAGCTGCTCCACTTTCGGACCGGCTCCCTGCTAATGCAACCTGGGAAAGCAGTGGAGGGCCCCTGCTCCCCACATGGGGGATCTGGATGGAGTTCCAGGCTCCTGGTCAGCTGTTGCTGCTGTTTGGGAGTGAGTCAATGGATGGAAAAGGTTGGGGAAACTGCCTGGTGCATCCCTTTTACTGCAAGGCGAGAGGAAACCGAGCTCAGGGACCCCAGGCATCCCTAGGTCCAGGCCTCTCATAGAATGTCACCAAGGCTGCAGCCTGTAACTGCTGCCACTGTGGCCAGCAAGGAGTCTGCCATGCTGAGCATGGGAGGGCAGAGAAGGGGAGCCCAGAGGAGGAGTGGGGGAGACGCTACAAAGACATCGATTCTGGGGCCAACCTGGAAGGGGGACCTGGCGTGGCTGCTGGCACCGGGGTGCTGCTTATGCAAGGAGCTTGTCCCCCCCTCACCCACCCCCAGCCATGAGTTTTGCACCAACACGTTTGACAGCTCCCCTCTACCAAAACCTGGAAACAGAAAATCCTTCAAGGTAAACAGATGCTTCTGGGATTTCGGCCCTTGTCCCTTCCACTGCCAGAAGCCATGCTCTTCCTTCAGGTCTGGTCCCCTCCCCCTGCGTCTTCCCTTGTCTGGCCCAGCCCTGATGCTGCCTCCTCCAATGGCACAGGAAATCTCCGTGTGTGAGTCGGGGTGCGTGGGTGAGCAGAAGTGAAATCAGAAGAGACCTCCTAAAATTTTACACTAAAATGTGGCCCCTTAAAGTTCCCTAGAAATGCTATCCGGGGTGCCACATGTACTACCGGAATTTGGGGTGCCATATGATTTCACCACGGGCTTATTACTAAATCCCCGATATTAATAAGCCCAAGAGGGTTCTTGCCTAATATTCAGAGAAGAATTCTAAATACCGGATCTGTCGGTTGATGTGTGAACTTGAACTTGCACCAGACTCACAGGTTGCCGGGGTCACTGGGCATTGTGTCTGACGCAGGCTGAGACAGGGCTCCTTTCCTGCTGGTTCGGGAGCCACGCTTGGAGAATAGGTGGCTTCGCACTGGGGTGTCCTGGGGCGTATGTGGTTCTCAGCCTCTGGAGATGGCTGGGTCACAAAAACTCCTGCCCCCTGGGATGTGTGTGTGTGGGGGGGTCCTTTCTCCCCTCCATGGATGAAGGCTGAATTCAGTGTCACTGATTGAAAGGATGAGGTTCAAGGGTCCTTGAAATGCATGGAAGAGCCGACTGGGCTCTCTGGTTCATTAATGTGTGAGTCTCCATAGCAATTGCACAGGGCGGTGTGAGCTCCACAATTCACGGGCCCTGGTAGGGGACGATACTATAAAGCCTTTGGTTAAAAATCACCATGGCCTGGTGAAGGCAAGCTACCTGGGCCTCAAGAACAGTGGGGGGCTGGGGGGTGGGGATAAGGCTGAGCTGGCAGCTGCCACTGGAGCACACCCAGCTTGCTGGGCCCTGCCCCCACAGCACACTCCTCCAACCCCTTCAGGCAGGGGACAGCGGCGGCATGTGCCAAGGTGCAGGATGGAGGTGACACCTCGAGCCAACAGCAGATCAGCAGTCCCAGGGCTCTTAGTGTGGTTGTCACATGGACCGCTGCCCTGAGAACGGAGGCTGCAGGTGGAGGCCTGTGCCAAAGTGCAGGATGGAGGTGACACCTCGAGCCAACAGCAGATCAGCAGTCCCAGGGCTCTTAGTGTGGTTGTCACATGGACCGCTGCCCTGAGAACGGAGGCTGCAGGTGGAGGGCGGCCACGGGCTGGCCTGGAAAGCAGTAAGGACCAGCCCCCAGGGAGGACAGCTGGGAGGGAGGGAAGGCATTCCTGGCGGGCCGAGGAGGGCATGGGGACAAGAAGATCGGGCACTGCAGGGACAGGACAGTCGCAGTAAGAGTGATTGTTGTGCACCTGCTGTGCTGACGGCAGTGAGTTCCTGAGAACACCCAGGCATCTGAGGAGTCTGCCCTGGACACACAACTCCTCAGGGACTCTGATTCCCGAGCAGGGCCCCTGGAGCAGTACGGGAGAGACTCCTCGGCCTCCTAGGAGACTGAGGTGCTGCTCACCAAAATATGGAGAAAATACCGCCAGCCCAAAGGGCAATGCAAATGAGCTTGTTTGTCCACTAGCTTCTGGGAAAAGACAAAATTGCAACAACAAAAAATTACTTGAAGATCTTAATTGGGTGTCACCTGCAATTCCAAGTATAAATTATGAAATATTTAATTATCTGTTTTATATAAAGTGATAACATAATATCTGTACATAACATTATAAAATAGAATGAATGTTCCAATGAGCTGAGCAGAAGTAGTTGGTTTTATAGGCAGAAAGAAACTGAAGAAAGCAGAAAAAAAAAACCAAAAAACTGGTAATTTCAAAAAAAATTTGTAAAATTTATTTATTTATTTGAAAGGCAGAGTTACAGAGAGAGACAGAAAGAGAGAGAGGTCTTCCATCCGCTAGTTCACTCCCCAAATGGCTGCAAACAGCTGAAGCTGGGTGGATCCGAAGCCAGGAGCCAGGAGCTTCTTCTGGGTCTCCCACACGGGTGCAGGGACCCAAGGCCTTGGGCCATCTTCTACTGCTTTCCCAGGCCACAGCAGAGAGCTGGATCAGAAGTGGAGCAGCTGGGACTTGAACCAGCGCCCATATGGGATGCTGGTGCCGAAGGCAGGAACTTAATCAGCTACCCTACAACACCAGCCCCTCATTTCAAAATTACCCTCCTTGTGGTGTTAGCACAGGGGACACTTCCTCCTCGGGCCAGCGCAGGTAAACTGGGCCCTTGACTTAGTTGCTGTGAATCTTGTGATGGTTTCAGCGTTGGGTTTGACGTGTGGCACCTCGCACAGGGGCTGCACTCTGATTCAATGGGCTCTGTTGTAAGCCAGGGCAGGAGGTCTGTCCAGGGCAATGGGGGCCCCTTTGATGTTGCCTGCACAACCACCAAAGGAGAGGAGCTCATCCCAGCAAAGGGACCTTGGAAGAACATTCTGGAAAGCAGCGGCAACATTGTCTGCAACTACGGTGGCCTAGATGGTCCACTTCTGACAACTCTGGCTCAGCAAATGACATCACATATATACTACAATAATGCCCCCTGCAACATTATCTCCATAATAGTCTAATTGCCCCACAGCTGGAAAACAGTTGAGTCACCCAGAATATATCCGTGCAGCCGTATTCAGATGTTAACAGTGAGGGTCACACAAAGGGAGGCTAGTTACACAACCCTGCGGTGGTCTCTCCTAGCCACCAGATATCCACTCCCTTGGAGTTCATCCCAGCCTGATCCTCTCCTGGGGGCTGCTAGGGACATCACTGCCACTCCAAGGGCCTGAGCCAATCAAGGCGTGTGTTCCCTTGGCTACATACAGTGATTGGTTGGGGCGTGGGCAGATGATCCAATCAGGGTGAGGGAGACACTGGGAGTCTCAGGGGACTTCCCGGGAAAAAGGCCTTCGCTCCGCCCCACCCCTCCTCCCTCCAGGTGCAATGTTGCAATGTCCATGGGCCTGTTGCAGCCTGGGAGTGGGCATGTGAAGCCCCACAGGGGAGGGAAGGCTAAGGACTGAGTCTTTCTGGATGCTGATGTCTGCAACTTGCAACAAAAAGAACCTTAAATGCTACTGTTTTAATGTAAAAAAAAAAAAAAAGTGACATCACAGGTAACACTCTGGAGGGCTTGCAAGCACTTTGGTCCTCTCTCTAGCTCACACGGGAAGTGTGACCTCAGCCCTCAGTGTGTCTGGGGGTAGACACACAAACCCTCCATAATTCAGATCTTTTGTCTTTGAAAACTCATGCACATGGACTTTTCTGGAAAACACAAAGGAAGACTTAGAAATCACGCAGTTTGGGGAAGAAGGGGTGGGGAGAAGTGGGGGATAGAAATACCACCTGCTATGGGCCCCTCCAGGTGCTCAAGTGCACCTCAGCCTCCACGGCCGGCCAGCTTTGGTGACCCCATGGGTAAACACAGTCTCTTATCTGAAACCCCCATTCAAAACTCTCTGAAAGCCCCTATTCTTTTAACTCTTTCTGGAGGCAAAACCTGATCTCATTGGCTGGCTGTTCTCGTATTTCACTGCAGAAATACTGATGTTGATTTTAGGGTCTTGTCTCCCACTATACCCATCTCCCCAAGTCTGAACCTTTCTGCATCTCAAAACACTGCCAGCACATCTCAAAATATCAGCCGTGGACATCCCTGGGTGATGAGACCGTAGCTTGCATTTTATTTCCTTCTTTATAATGTTTCACATTTTCCAAATTTTCTGCACTCTATGCTGCTGTTATACCTGGTGGGAGTGGGAGTCGGCGGGGATGTCACATTCAAATGTTTTTATGTAATTGTTTGAAAGACAGAGAGACAGACAGACAGCTCCCTTCTGCTGGTTCACTCTCCCAAATGACCACAATAGCCAGGAGTTGGAACTCCATCCCGATCTCCCATGTAGATGGCAGGGACCCAGCCACTTGACCCATCATCTGCTGCCTCCCGGGGTGAATGTTGGCAGGAACGGGCATCAGAAACATACCTGGGACTTGAACCCAGGATCTCTGACATGGGCTACATGACATGGGCTACACTAGGTCTAACTAGTGTACTGAACACAACACCAAATGCCTGCCCCGTCACATTTTTAAAAAATCAACAGTTAACTGACCCTTGTACCACCCTGAGCACATCCAGAGGGCTCCCTGCCACCACGTGGCTCAGCCTCTCCCGTGTGAAAACGTCCTGGTGGCCTCTGGGACTGGAGCACGCTGGGGGCCACTTACCGCCCTCCGAAACTCCCTGCACACTCGGCAGGGGGCGGCTCCATTTCCCAAGCTTGGCACCCACTTGGGTCTTTTCCCCCCTCCTCTTGCCCTGGGCTGGACCAATGCCCAGAGCCATTTCCTGCCCGCCCCCAAGCAGCTGGATGAGGACAGCAAGTTCCATCCGGGTGTGGCCATTCAGGGTTTCTGGTCTCTCCCTTCCCCCCACTGGGATCTGTGACCACAGCCTGCTGGGCCCCTCCTGCATCTCTCTGTGTCCTCCCCCAGGAGCCCCACCGGCCTGGATCAACGTCAGCTTCAAATTCTCCCCAGCGTGGACCACCAGGCACACCTGCCAAGTGCTTTGAACTGTGCTCTTTCTTTGCTTTGCACCAAAGCCTCTTGTGATGGACATAGACAGAAACTGTAATGACACAGTCCCTGGGGTCCCTCGGGCCACATCAACTGGGATGCAGCTTGTCAGCCTCCTCTGGCCAGGGAGCCATCTCAGAGCATCCCACCTTCTCTGCCTGCCCAGACTCCGCATAGCTCTGCTGGCTGATGGATGTGAAGCAGGCTGCCCACCCCCCCAACACACACACACACACGCAGACCAGAGACAGAGCTGGTCTGGGAGCTCCCGGGGGCTGGCAGGCTGCAGTGTGTTTGCAGGGCTACTGCAGAGCTGGAGGGTAGGGAGAGAGCAAGGAGCTTCTTCCCCCAGCTCCAGCTCAGGAGGCCCAGAGGTAGGGAGGAGGCAGCCAGAACAGAGACACCCATGCCTGTGGCTGCTCCTGTTGACCATCTTCCATCATCACAATTCCCCTCCGAGCAGGAGGCGCTGAGAACCAAAGTCAAAGCTGCTCCAGGTTCCATTGGTGGGGGCTGGCATTGGAACCCCCATCCACCCTGACCCCGAGGTCCTCCTGGCCACATTATGTGACACGGGAATGGCAGTGCTGGGCAGGCGCAGCTCATTGGACAGACACAGGGGCGCGGTGCGGCCACGTGGCAGGTTCCCATTCCCAACCGAGCAGGCGCACACCCGTTTGCCGTGAACTTGGGGTGTCCACTGCGGTCATTGCTATATTTGGAGGGCTTCTGGGCCTTATTTCCTGGCTTCTTTGTTCCTGAAGCCCAGGGGCTGGAGTGTCCCCTGAACGGAGCTGGCTGGGAAGCCAGCCAGGACCCTAATTAGGGGCGACGACCGACCGGTCGAGGGGATTCTTCCCGGGAGGCCGTGTCCTTCCCACAGGCCCTGCGCTTTGCCACATGTTTACAGAATCTTCATTAACCGAGGGTCCCTCCCGATAACAGCTCCCCGCGCAGCTTCGTGGGGCCAGATAAGAACAAGCGGATGGAGTCCGGACCCGCGGGGCTGGCGGCAGTACTCCTTGCGGAGTCAGCGGGATGACGATGCGGGCGCACTCCTCCCAGGCCGCTCCCTGCGCGCGCTAACGCCCCATGGTCTCCTCCAAGATGGGCCCCGGGTCGCTGTGGGTGGCCCTGCCCGTGCTGTCGCTGCTGTCCTGCTCCGGGCAGGGAAAGCCTCTGCAGAGCTGGGGACGGGCCTCTGGCGCGGGGAACAGCCGCGCCTCGCAGGGGGAGCCCCGAGCGGGGCCGCCGCAGGGCGCGCTGGATCTGCAGGTGTTCCTGGAGAACATGAAGATGGATTTCCTGCGCAGCCTCAACCTGAGCGGGGTGCCCTCCCAGGACAGGACCAGGGCGGAGCCGCCGCAGTACATGATCGACCTGTACAACAGGTACACCTCGGACAAGTCCTCCACCCCCGCCTCCAACATCGTGCGCAGCTTCAGCGTGGAAGGTAGGGAGGGCTTCGCGGGGGGGCGGGGTCTCCAGGGCTGACTGAGCTCGCAGGTCCACGCTTCAGGTGGTCATCGTTCAGGCTGCCGGGAAATGAAATGAAGAAGTGGCCTGTTGGTTTCTCCAGGCTCATTCCAGGGCTCAGCAGTCGCCCCCGCTTGCTGTGCGGAATCCACTTCCCTGGCCCCTGGGCCAATGGCACACAGTAGGTGCTCAGGGGTGCCAGGTTTCCCTCCTCCCTCCCCCCCCGCCCTTCCTCTGCTCTCCCTCTGGCCCCTGGGTATCCCCTCCTACTCAGAAGCAGAACACTTGTTAGTCTCCAGCTCCCTACCATACCACGGAGTTTCAAAAAGTCCCTTGTGAAAAGTGGACTTAAAAGTGCATTTTGGTGCAAAAAAAATTTTGAAATCCATTTAGCTTTTTCATAGTATGAGTTTTGCTAAGAAAGTTTTGAAGAGACGTCAGTTTTTTAAAAAATATTTTATTTATTTATTTACTTACTTACTTGCTTGAGAGGCAGAGTTAGAGAGAGAGATGTCTTCCATGTGCTGGTTCATTCACTAAATGGCCCCGCAATGGTCAGGAGTGTGTCAGGCTGAAGCCAGGAGCCAGGAGCTTCTTCCAGGTCTCCCACGTGGGTGCAGGGGCCTAAGCACTTGGACCATCTTCCACTGCTTTCCCAGGCCATAGCAGAGAGCTGGATGGGAAGAGGAGCAGCCAGGACTAGAACCGGCGCCCATATGGGATGTCGGCACTACAGGCCAGGGCTTTAACCCACTGCGCCACAGCGCCAGCCCCAAGGCACTGACACTTCTTACTGCTGCAGTCCTGTCTGAAGGGCTGCGGGGGCACAGGCCTCTCCCCTTCCGGATCTCAGCCTTGCAAACATCTAAGGGGCTCGCAGCTCAGCACCCAGGCCAGGCCAGGCCAGACCAGACCTGCCTGGGGAAGAGAGCATGTACAGGAGTCAGGGCTGCTCGCTGCGGTCACGGCTGCCTGCCCAAAGTGCTGGATTTCCCCATTGTCTGAAAGAGAAAAATCCAGATTCCACGTGAACGAGCCTGATTTGTAACACGCTGGCCTCCCTTTTGAGAAAGACAGACTCTGCAGCTCCCCAGGCCCTGGGTCCCGTGTTCGGAGCCCTCCTGGGATCCCAGCATTCCCCTCTGCTTCCCTGCACACAAGATCCCGGAGGGCCCAGGGAGGCAGGCTTTGGTGTGTGGAGGGAGCCTGTATGGGAGGCAGCAGGGCATGTGGGATGCAGAAGTCTTGACTAAGTGTCCACTGAGAGCCAGAAACCATGTCCAGGAGGTTGGAGGCACCGCTTTATCCGAGCCTCACCCTGGCTCTGGGAGGCAGGCAGGATGAGCCCCATTTCACAGATGAGGAAAGTTGAGGCACAGAGGGGCTTGGACTCCCCTTCCCAGCCCCAGTCTGTTGGATACCGACACCTGCCCACAGGGTTCTGGGAGAGCACTCCCTTCGCTGCTGCTGGTGCGTGGTAGGCGCTCAGAAACACCACTTCTCTCCCCTCACTGTTAGTGAGCTGTGTTGTAGTAGACACAGGCTGATGGCTGAGGGTCAGCTCCCTGGAAGCAGGGATTGGTTTTTTAAAGGCAGAGCTACAGAGAGAGAAAGAGAGAGAGAGAGTCCACCAGCTGGTCCATTCCTCCAAATGGCTGCAATGGCCAGGGCTGGGCCATGCCAAAGCCAGGAGCCAGGAGCTCCATCTCGGTCTTCCACATAGGTGCAGGGACCCAAGCACTTGGGCCCTCTTCTGCTGCTTTCCCAGGCACATTAGCAGGGAGCTGGATTGGACGAGGAGCAGCTCAGCTTGAACCAGCATCCATATGGGATGCCGGCATCACAAGCAGAGGCTTAATCCTATATGCCCCAACAGCAGTCCCAGGAAGAGGAAAATGGAAGTGATTACTTATCTAAAAAACAGGCCCCGTTTTGCCTGATGTGACAAAGCCATGAGGCTAATAGATCTTTTCCCCACGAATACTGGAAAAAAAAAAATCTGTTTTCACTGTGCTTTGGACTTACTACTCCAAAGGATTTATACACAGTGTGGACGCTGAGGTTTGTAACGCTGACTTTCACGTCCCCCTCCGAGGCTCTTTGCTGTAAATCCATGCCAGAGTATCTTCCCCTAAGCCTGACAATGAATGCCTTCAGTCCTTGTCCCTGTGTGAGGGTCCTCACCAGCTCAGTGCATTTTGACAATGAGATGCCTTAAGTCCCAGTCATCAGGTTCTCCTGGTGTGAGTGAGGCTTAAAGGGAAAGCCCTGCCCGAAGCAGCTAGCCTGGCGCTTCCCAAGATCCTAAACGTGCTCTCCCAAATACGCTTCCTCCCTGAGGGCTCGGGTGAAATCATACCAGCCGAATAGAACCAAAAGGCATCGTTCTGCACCGGGCTCAGCTCCGCCCACCTCCGTGTGTTTGCATTTCAGACGCTGTCTCTGTGGCCCCCATGGACGACTTCTCTTTCCAGAAGCACATTCTGCTATTCAATATCTCCATCCCCAGGCACGAGCAGATCACCCGGGCCGAGCTCCGGCTCTACGTCTCCTGTCAAAATCACGCAGACGCCGCTCACGGGCCGGAAGGGAACCTGGTCATTTATGACGTCCTGGACGCCTGGGACGGCGCCTCGGGGACCAAGAGCTTCCTGGTGTCCCAGGACATCCGGGACGAGGGCTGGGAGACCCTGGAAGTGTCTGGCGCCGTGAAGCGCTGGGTCAGGGCAGACGCCACCAAGAGCCAGAACAAGTTGGAGGTGACCGTGGAGAGCCACAGGAAGAGCTGTGACAAGCTGGACATCAGCGTCCCCCCGGGCTCCAAGAACCTACCCTTCTTCGTCGTCTTCTCCAACGATCGCAGCAACGGGACCAAGGAGACGCGGCTGGAGCTGAGAGAGATGATCAGCCACGAGCAGGACAGTGTGCTCAGCAAGCTGGCCAAGAACCGCGGCGGTCAGGAGGCCGCGGCCGAGTGGGAGGCGGCAGATGGGCGCGCGGCCGTGGGGTCCTCTTTGGCCCGGCGGAAGCGGAGCGTGGGGGCCGGCAGCCACTGCCAGAAGACCTCCCTGCGGGTGAACTTCGAGGACATCGGCTGGGACAGCTGGATCATCGCGCCCAAGGAGTACGACGCCTTCGAGTGCCAAGGGGGCTGTTTCTTCCCCCTGGCCGACGACGTGACGCCCACCAAACACGCCATCGTGCAGACCCTGGTGCATCTCAAGTTCCCCACCAAGGTGGGCAAGGCCTGCTGTGTGCCCACCAAACTGAGCCCCATCTCCATCCTCTACAAGGACGACATGGGGGTGCCCACCCTCAAGTACCACTACGAGGGGATGAGCGTGGCTGAGTGTGGCTGCAGGTAGTACCTGCCGGTGGGGCTGGGGGAGCTGCGCGGTGGGGGGCGGGGCTCTGGGGGTGGGGACTTGGGGTGGGGCTCCAGGGGCGGAGCTCCAGGGGAAGGCGGGCTCTGAGCCCACCTGCCCACAGCGGGAGGAGGAAAGTGCGCCTGCGTCCCCTCTCACGCCCCGCCCAAAGTGCACGCCTGCGGCCCCCCCCCCCCCCCCCCCGCTGCAGATGATGCGGGTTGGGGGTGGGAGGCGGAGCATGAATGCCCAGCAGGTTGTTGGATTGGGAGCAGAGAGGCCGAGAGAAAAAGGAAAATCTAGAGTGAGCAGAAATGGGCGAGAGGCGATGGCGGGAAGGGGCGGGGAGGGTGCCAGGGTTTATGGGAATTACAGGGGCGGGGGAGCACAGGGCGTGTTCCCCACAGCAGGGGAATTGAACAGGCCCCACACCCATCGTGTCATGTCACCTCCCACAACCTGCCATGGCGGACATGATGACCCCAAATCCACAGACGCAGAAACCCAACCCCGGGCAGGATTCTCACGCGGGCCCTGGGGTGCTTGGCAGGTCACTCTGTAGCCAACAAGCAGTTAGATCCTGGGAGACAGGAGCGTGGAGGCCAGGCTGGGCTGTGTGCTGTTGGATACACAGCAGTGTAACCAAGCCGCCTTTTACCGTGGGAGTCCAGGCTGTCCTGTGGCCACATGCTTGTTAATATCACCCCTGAGTCACTGACAAACTGCCCCAGCAGCAGCTGCAGGAGAGGAGAGAGAGCGAGCGAGTGGACTGGACAGCAGCCTTGTCCTGGGTACCCTGGCTAAGCTTCTCTGCCTGCTGGTGCTGCGCCCCTATGGTCAGCCGTCCCCCCATGGCCACAAGCTGTCCGCTGGGCTCACGCTCTGTGAGATTCTGTGAGGGGTGGGCACATTTGGTATGGCCAGCAGCTCTGCAGTTCTGCGGGCAGCACCACCTGCGCTGGTGGCTCCCGGGGCACTGGGGCATGGACTCAGGCCTGAGATCTGAGAGTGTTGGAATTAAAAGTGCTCTGCTTTGGCATCGGAAGCGTCCCTCTGTTGCCTCTTTGTACTTCCGTGATTGACGTCCAGCCCACCTAGGGGGAAGGCTCCTGGTACCTGAGAACCCCAGTCCTGTCTCCAGCCACCGGCTCTGCCCACACTTGCCTGCTTTCCTGGGGACCATGTGTCTGTCTGGCTACCAGGCTCTGGGGGTAGGGGGAGGGGGAGGGGGACTCCCCTCTGACTCGCCTCCGCCTCCCCTGTCTGATTCAGCTGGAGGAGCCTGGAAATGCCGGGCAGGGCCCAGGGAGGGCCACTCCCACTGGTGGACGCTCCTGTGTGTTTCATAAAGTGGTGTGTGAAGTGTTTACATGAAAGCCACCACCACCTGTAACACTAGGACACAATGAACTCTCACTGTTTAGTTCCTGGGGTTGTGGAAGATGGGAAATCCCGGGCCAGGCAGGCGGTGGGTGGGGGTGGCTGCACTGCTCCCAGAAGGTGACTGAAGCCCCCTCCCAGTCCTGGCACTGTGTTGCTGCACCTGCATGACCGTATCGCTCAAAAATAAAGTCAAATGTCTGAGTTGCATCTCTCCTGAGCAGGTGGCTCCCTGTGCATCTGCTCGCCCACCCTGACTTGTCACTGTCTGCAGGGGGCTGAAGGGGAGGGCCAGAGTAGGTGGAGTCTGTGTGGGCGTGTCCACGCATGGCTGGTGCCTGCACATGCAGGTGTGTGTGCAGGTGTGGGTGTGTCAGTGGATGACAGCTGTCTGCTTCCCTGACCCCCCCACTTTGGGGCAGGGGGGCCTCGGGTCATCCCCACCCAATGTCCAAGGACCCATCCCACTCTGCCAGCATCTTTCCCATGATGCCCAGCTCCATCCCACACCTCTGGCCAGGCCACGCCCCATTCTGCACCCTAGGCTTGCCCACTCCCAGTCTCAGCACAAGCCCCACCTTCCCTGCTGGAGGGCCCAGAGCCAGTGCCATCCCCCAACCCCTCTGCATACCCCCTGAGTCTGACGAGGCCTCTGGGGCTTTGGCTGAGTTGTCACAGGCCTGGTATGGGCAGGTGCCGTTGAGTCCTCTGGGGACAAAGCTGTGAGCCCTTCGCCTTGGTCATGACCAGAAGATGGGCATGGACTGTGGCTCAGTACAAAGTGATGTGAACCCAGGCAGGGGCCAATTGCAAGGCATTTAGGAAGGGAACCAGCAGATGGGAGCATGTGCTCTGTCTCTTAAATTTCTTTTTATGTAAAAAAGCCAGCAGGTACAGCACAGGAACAGTTAGACGAAGTGCATTCTGGGATACGCTTCGAGGTAGTTCATAAAAGGACCAGAAACACACACAGCAAACAGCAGGAAGGCAGGAATGTTATAGTGGCATTTTGCTTTACAATGGTCTCTTTCTTTCATAAAAAAAATACACAGGAGCAAGAATGGAAGGCGAATAAACCAGTGCTGCGAGTTTTTGTTTCTGAGCGAATTATTTTTGGGTAACTTTCAGCATCTTCCAAATTAAAAAAAAAAAGTTAAAGACAGAACCCTGGTATGGCCAAGGTCGCTTTTGTTCGTGGTCGCCCTGCTCATGAGCCTTGGACTCTGCAGGTTTGATTGTGCCTCTCTCTCTCTGAGGCCCCTCAACCCTGGGACCTCTGGTGTTGCATGGTGTATTCCCCTCCCCCCGGGGGGGTTGTCCAGGCTCCGAGAACTTGGCCTTGAAAAGCCCCTCATTTCCCTCCTACACCTATCAGTCAGGAACGCTGTCAAAAGCTGCACCCTTTAGAACACGCCACTCAGCCGCTCCACTTGCTTTTCTCACACCGCATGGTTCTGAAGCTGGGCAGCTGCTAGCTCCGGCCGAGAGTCAGACAGCATGAGAGTCAGCATCCCAGCGCTGCCCTGACGTTTCCCGCAGGCTTTTCTCCTCACAGCTACAAGATGACTGCCTGTCACCAAGCATCACATCCATATTCCCAACAGGAAGAACAAGAAGGACACACACCCACGGAGTGTGCTCACCCAGAGGCCCCAGGGACACAGGCTCAGAGAGGTCCTTGCACAAAGAGCCACTACATCAAAGTTCTCTGGTGCTGGGACTGCCCCTCTCTGCGGGTCAACTTGGGAAAATGTTAGGGTCACTCCATCCTCTGCTTCATTTGCTGCTGCTTCCTCTTAATTTTCTCTCCCGAGCTCTCCCTGTGCCTTAGACCCGGCCACCTGCCCTGGGCTGTAATTGTGCACGTGCACGTTCACAGCACGGCAAGAGCGTGACAAGGACGCGTGAAGACTTCTCTCGCCCAGGGCATGCGTGTCCGCGACGCTGGAGGCGCACCGTCTGCGCGAGGATCCCACAAGCGCTCGTATTCCCTTTGGCGAAGCCGGTTGCTCATGGAAACTGCAGAAGCACCCCGCGGCTGCCGGGGGCCACAACCCTTGCGCCTGCGCGCGAGCCGTTTCTCTCCAACTTAACTTCGCGTGTCTGACTCTGACGGCTTCTGCTTTCCCTTCTCTTTTCATTTGCAGTACACGTAATTTGTTGGGACAGACTTAATAAAAAAAAAAAGGCACAGGATTTGAAGTCTGTGAAGGGCATCGTCAAGGAGACAGCGGCAGCCGCCAGGTCGGAGTGGGGACAGAGAGACGGATGGGGGAGGGGGTGTTGGACCGGGACCTGGGGGAGCCCTGGATGCTACCCAGCTGCCTCTCGGGCCTGAGCAGCCCCTGTGGCCGACAGATTAGAGGCTGGCAAAAAAAAAAAAAAAAAAAAAAGTCCAGCGATAGATGTGTACAACCGATGATGGCAAGACAGCCCGATGCTGAAGCTGAGGATGGGCTGTGCATAGACAGGAGACACACAAATGATCAACACGCATGTGAAAAGATGTCCAGTGTCATTCACCTTCTGGGACATGCCACTCAAAGCCTCCATGTGGCTCTGCTTTGCACCCGCCCGAGTGGCCACGATCAGAGACTCAGGCCAGAGCCGAGGTGCGGTGTGGTGTGCAGGAGCCAAACCCTGTTCCCGGCTGAGGTTGCGCATCTGTGAATACATTAAAGACCACTGCAGTGCACACTTAAATGAATGAATTTTATCTCAGTTAAGCCAGCTTAAAAAAAAAGATTAAGGGGGGGAGGCAGTGTTGTGACGGAAGCAGCTTAAGCTATTGTTTGTAATACCAGCATCCCATATCGGGGCCCTAGTTTGAGTCTCAGCTTCTCCGTTTCTGATCCAGCTCCCTGCTAACGTGTCTGGGAGAGCAGCACAGGATGGCCCCATGCCCAGGACCCCAGGCCTGGCAGAGCAAGCCCCATGGGCCATACGGGACACCACGGCCCTGCTTGCACCTGCTGTCTACACACGGGGCTCCTGATGAGCTGGGCAAAGAGGACCCTGTGGGGTGAAGGATGACGCTTAGGATGCTGGGGACGGCCATGCTTGGACACGGGAGCTCCTGGGCCAGCGCCTTGCCTCCCAGGATCAGCTGCACATGGGGTAACTAGGGCAAGAGAGAGAGAGAAGGCAGCTTCACACTTGCTGCCCCTGTCCGGACTCTGCCCCCTCTGCTGCCTCTCCCAAAGCCTTATGGGGAGCCTACTTCCTGGTGAGCAGCCTCGGGCTCACTCCTTGAACTTGAACCAGTCCTAAGCTCCAGGCCCTTGGGAGTCTGCCTATTGTCTGCTCCCAGGCCTCCTAGCTGCCCTGTGCCTCCTACGTGACGCCCTGGATTCCTGGGGCTTGGGGGAGGCTGTGCTTCCTGGGTTCACCTTTGCTTGTGTCCCTGGCTCTGGGTCACCCTGCAGGTATCAGACATGGGACACTGCTGAAGCAGTAGGGGGTCCTCACTGCCTGCCACCACTCTGAGCCTGGGGCTAAGACACAGGGACAGACTAGGCGTCCCCGGAAGACCCCTGCACCACACACTCAGAGCTGTGGGTCCCCAGGTGGAGGCAGAAGGAAAGGCCTGATCTCTTTAATGGGGGCAAAAAAATGCAACAGATGCAGGCACTAAGAGGCGTCTGGGGCCTCCTGACCCCACCCCCATCCCCCTGCTTTGCTCTTGCTTTCCGGCTCGCAACCATGGGATACAAGTGGCGGAGTGGTGTGGCCATATGTCCCTTGGGCATTAAACAAATCCTAATGAGCTGCGACTGCGTTTGCTTTAGCTAATTGACCTCATTGGCCTTCATAAACCACCTGGCAAACATCCCAGCTAATGATTGCCAGAGGACGGACTGTGGCCCACCAGTGTGCAGAGAGAGAGTCCCCCCACCCCCACCTCCACCCTCTCAGGACCCAAGACCACATCCTCCAGCTGCCTGCTGGGAGCTCTTGGGATCTGGCCTGCTGCCCACCCAGCCCCTAAGCAGTGTGTGCTGGGTCAACTCAGGGGAGTGAAGATGGGCAGTGCTGGGGGGCGGCTCTCCCCCCCCCCGCCGCCTGGACTGTGCACCTGGGTCCACACCAGGGGGCAGCGCAGATGGGCTCTAGGCTCTGGATCCAGGGAATATCCTTGGATATTTGTGCCAAGTCAGTGGCAAGCAGGACCCAGGTCACTTCCATGAGAAGGAACAGGAGTCAGGAGCCCGAGAGTCCAGCTTCATCCATGCCCCTGGGACTGGCTCACAGGGGAGCTCTCTGCAGGTGAGGGCAGGGGTGAGCAGTGGTCGTCTGGATTCTGCGGGGGGCCTGGGGCTGCAGACGCCCGAGTCCTGCTACAAGGAGGCTCTCCTTGCAAGGGCCAGGCTGTGGGCCAAGCCCTCCATTAGCAGGGGTCTCCTTTGGCCAAGAGGACAGTGCTCGCCAGATCTCCAAGCTGACCGCAGGGTGGAGTGGTGGGAATTGTGGTCTCACGGGGTCTCCCACTCGCCCCACATGTGGTAAGGTCCAGACATCCCATTCCTTCCTTCACTGGAGAGCTGTGAAGGGGCCACGCAGTCCCCAGGAGGGCCATGGGATCCCCACGCACAGGGAGTAGGAAGGAGGGTCAAGTCGCAGACTGATGGCAGCCCCAGACTCAAGCCCTGGGCTCTCAGGTGAGCACGGACCACCAGCCTATCCCTGGCTTCATCTCCCCACCCCCACCTGCTGCCACCTAACATGGCGGGCATCAGTCACGGCCCCGACTCTCTGACCCGTTCCTTTAGCCATGAAGCGGAGACAGGTACCTGAACTCTTCCTGCTTGATGGGAATAGCAAGACACCCTACACACATTTTCCCATTTAATGTACACGGCTAGGAGGGTGCATTCCTAAGGTCCCAGAATAGGCGGTGGCAGAATGAAGTCCACTTCAGTCCAGGAGCAATGGCTCGCCCAGCACAGGGAGGAAATGACATCAGCTTGCAGGTTAAGCTAAGTCTCCTTTGCCAAGCTCTGGGGAAAACACTCAGCTTGCAAAATATAAAGCAGAACAGGGCCTGGTGCATGGCAGGGGGAGGAACACAACAAAGAAGTCACAGTAGGTGGAGGGTGGCAGGGCAAGATGGGTCGCAAGTACCTTCCGGCCCCTTCACCCCAATAACCCCCCTATCTGCCTCCCCCAACCCCCCGCTGATGCACTTGAACTTGAATTAGACAGGATTAAAGGCTTATCAGCACTGGAAACCTTGCCCCGACTCCCGAGCTGAGCCCCAGACCTTCTGTCTGGCGCCTGAGAAGGACGAGGGTGGAAGGCAGCCGTGCAGAGCGGGGCTGGGGCCTCGCACACCACAGCGGGAGCCTCTGTGTGGAAGCCAGGCCGCCGCCGGCATCTCCACGATGACACGATGGAGCCTGCTCTTGTGCACGCTGCTCTGCGGCCTGGCTGGCCCCTCGCACCTCTTCCAGCCCAGCCTGGTGCTGGACATGGCCAAGGTCCTCTTGGATAACTACTGCTTCCCGGAGAACCTGATGGGGATGCAGGCGGCCATTGAGCAGGCCATGAAGAGTCAGGAGATCCTGAGCATCTCAGACCCCGAGACGCTGGCCCAGGTGCTCACGGTTGGGGTGCAGAGCTCCTTGAACGACCCGCGCCTGGTCATCTCCTACGAGCCCAGCACCCTGGAGGTGCCCCGGCAGGCCCCAGCACCCAGCAACCTTACCCAGGAGGAGCTGCTGGCTTGGCTGCAGAAGAGTATCCAACATGAGATCCTGGAACACAATGTGGGCTACCTGCGGGTGGATGACCTCCCGGGCCAGGAGGTGCTGAGCAAGCTGGGCGGGTTCCTGGTGGCCCATGTCTGGGGGCAACTCATGGGCACCTCCGCCCTGGTGCTGGATCTGCGGCACTGCACGGGGGGCCACGTCTCTGGCATCCCCTACGTCATCTCCTACCTGCACCCGGGGAACACTGTCGTGCACGTGGACACCATCTATGACCGTCCTTCCAACACAACCACGGAGCTCTGGACCCTGCCCCAGGTGCTGGGGGAGAGGTACAGCGCTGACAAGGATGTGGTGGTCCTCACCAGCGGCCGCACGGGGGGTGTGGCTGAGGACATCGCCTACATCCTCAAGCAGATGCGCAGGGCCATCCTGGTGGGTGAGCAGACCGTTGGGGGCGCCCTGGACCTGCAGAAGCTAAGGATAGGCCAGTCTGACTTCTTCCTCACCGTCCCCGTGTCCAGATCCCTGGGGCCCCTGGGCGGGGGCAGCCAGACGTGGGAGGGCAGCGGCGTGCTGCCCTGCGTGAGGACACCAGCCGAGCAAGCCCTGGAGAAGGCGCTGGCCATCCTCACCCTGCGCCGCGCCCTGCCGGGGCTGGTCCGCCGCCTACAGGAAGCCCTGCAGGAATACTACACGCTGGTGGACCGTGTGCCCGCCCTGCTGCATCACCTGGCCACCATGGACTTCTCCACGGTGGTTTCTGAAGAAGACCTGGTCTCCAAGCTCAATGCCGGGCTGCAGTCCGTGTCTGAGGACCCCAGGCTCCTGGTGCGTGCCATGGGGCCCAGAGAAACTGCTTCTGGGCTCGAGGCGGCAGTTGAGGACCCTCCAGAGGCAGCCCCCACGATACCTCAGGACGAGGCTGCCTGGCAGGTGCTGGTGGACTCCGTGTTCCAGGTGGCGGTGCTGCCGGGCAACGTGGGTTACCTGCGCTTTGACAGGTTTGCTGAGGCCTCTGTACTGGAGGCCCTGGGCCCGCAGGTGCTGCGGCAGGTGTGGGAGCCCCTGCAGGACACGGAGCACCTCATCATGGACCTGCGCTACAACCCCGGGGGGCCCTCCTCCGGCTTGCCCCTGTTGCTCTCCTACTTCCAGGGCCCCGAGGACAGCCCCGTGCGCCTCTTCACCACCTACGACCGCCGCACCAACATCACGCAGGAGCACCTGAGCCACACGACGCTGCTGGGCCCCCGCTACGGCAACCAGCGCGGGGTGTACCTGCTCACCAGCCACCGCACCGCCACTGCCGCCGAGGAGTTCGCCTTCCTCATGCAGTCCCTGGGCTGGGCCACGCTGGTGGGCGAGATCACGGCCGGCAGCCTGCTGCACACCTGCACGGTGCCGCTGCTCAGAACCCCGGAGGGCGGCCTGGTGCTCACCGTGCCCGTGCTCACCTTCATCGACAACCACGGCGAGGGCTGGCTGGGCGGCGGCGTGGTGCCCGACGCCATCGTGCTGGCCGAGGAGGCCCTGGACAGGGCCCAGGAGGTGCTGGAGTTCCACCGCAGTCTGGGTGCCCTGGTGGAGGGCACGGGGCACCTGCTGGAGGCCCACTACGCACGGCCCGAGGTGGTAGGGCAGGCCAGCGCGCTGCTGCGGGCCAAGCTGGCCCAGGGGGCCTACCGCACGGCCGTGGACCTGGAGTCGCTGGCCTCGCAGCTCACGGCCGACCTGCAGGAGGTGTCCGGGGACCACCGCCTGCTGGTGTTCCACAGCCCGGGTGAGCTGGTGGCCGAGGAGGTGCCCCCACCGCCCCCTGCTGTCCCCTCCCTGGAGGAGCTCTCCTACCTCATCGAGGCCTTGTTCAAGACAGACGTGCTGCCCAGCCGGCTGGGCTACCTGCGCTTTGACGCCATGGCCGAGCTGGAGACGGTGAAGGCCATCGGGCCGCAGCTGGTGCAGCTGGTGTGGCAGGGGCTGGTGGACACGGCTGCGCTGGTGGTGGACCTGCGCTACAACCCGGGCAGCTACTCTTCGGCGGTGCCACTGCTCTGCTCCTACTTCTTCGCTGCCGAGCCCCGCCAGCACCTCTACTCCATCTTTGACCGGGCCTCCTCCCGGCTCACGGAGGTGTGGACTCTGCCCCAGGTGGCCGGCCAGCGCTATAGCCCCCACAAGGACCTCTACATCCTGACGAGCCACACCAGCGGCTCGGCGGCCGAGGCCTTTGCTCATACCATGCAGGACCTGCAGCGGGCCACAGTCATCGGGGAGCCCACGGCTGGAGGGGCACTTGCTGTGGGCATCTACCAGGTGGGCAGCAGCTCCTTATATGCCTCCATGCCCACCCAGACGGCCCTGAGCGCCACCACCGGCGAGGCCTGGGACATGGCGGGCGTGGAGCCTGACGTCACGGTACCCATGAGCGAGGCCCTCTCCACGGCCCAGGACATCGTGGCCCTGCGTGCCAAGGTGCCCACGGTGCTGCAGACGGCCGGGAAGCTGGTGGCTGATAACTACGCCTCCCCAGAGCTGGGGGCCCAAGTGGCCGCCAAGCTGAGTGGCCTGCAGAGCCGCTACTCAAGGGTGACCTCAGAAGTGGCCCTGGCCGAGATGCTGGGGGCCGACCTGCAGCTGCTGTCGGGGGACCCACACCTGAAGACGGCCCACATCCCCGAGGATGCCAAGGATCGCATTCCGGGAATCGTGCCCATGCAGGTGAGAGCCAAAGGAGACCTGGCCAGGCCCAGAAGTGGGTTGACGAGTTGTCTGCATGTGCAGGGTGTCCAGGATTGTTCCCATGTTAAGTTTTTCTCTGCTGCTTCTTCCCCCTCCCCATCTTATCTTCCCATGTGCTCTCTGCACCTGTGGGGCCCCTGAACACCCCTGTAGAACATTCGGACTTACAAGAGTCCAGTGTGAGACCCCACCTGCACCCCGGGGTGGAAGGAGGAGTTTCCATGTTGGCAGGTGCATGGCAGGTGTTGGGGGA
This sequence comes from Oryctolagus cuniculus, assembly GCF_051225735.1. Taxonomy (NCBI): domain Eukaryota; kingdom Metazoa; phylum Chordata; class Mammalia; order Lagomorpha; family Leporidae; genus Oryctolagus; species Oryctolagus cuniculus. The sequence goes on along the minus strand of NC_142881.1, from coordinate 84,597,259 downwards.
AGAGTCCAGTATGAGGGCCCTGAGCTGTGCTTTCCTCCTTTGGGAGTGAAAGGCTTGTGTTCTGCAGAGTTCTCTGGGGCTGCTGGGACAATAAAGCAAGGCTAAGCATGACTGTGGAATGCGGGAATTTGGAGCCCAGCTACATGGCTACGTGACTTAATCCCTCTGGGCTCCAGTTTGCTCACGCAAAAGATGAGGCCCATGGGGTCTCCCACACTGCCAGCAAAGAGCTCAGACCGGGCCCAGCCCCCTGGTGAAGGTGGCTCCGGTCCCCCTGCCTGCCCCGGTAAAATGGACAGGAAGCTGAGCTCAGGGATACTGAGACGTGTCAGTCAGGCAGGTGGGGGGTGGGGAGGGGGAGGAGCCAGGAAGGGGGCTCCTCCTGGGCCTCCTTTCACCCTGGACAGCAGGACACGGAGTGGGCAGGCATGGGCATCTTCTGCAGAGATGCCAGTATGGGTTAGCTGTGCATGGGCCCACATCTCCCACACCCCCGGCACATCCCTGCCACCCTTGGAAATGCAATAGTGGGAGCCCATCCCCCTGCCCTTAGCACTTCTCTCTACCCTGGGGACGTCCCTGAGGACCCCTTTCCCACCTCTGCCATCTGCCACCCTGCCGACGCCGCTGAGCAGAGCCTGCCGCTCTTCCAGATCCCCTCACCGGAAGTCTTCGAGGACCTGATCAAGTTCTCCTTCCACACCAACGTGCTGGAGGACAACATCGGCTACCTGCGCTTTGACATGTTCGGGGACTGCGAGCTGCTCACCCAGGTCTCCGAGCTGCTGATAGAGCACATCTGGCAAAAGATCGTGCACACTGACGCCATGATCATGGACATGAGGTCAGTGAGCCCAGCCGGGTCGCAGCCAGGGACGTGGCAGAGGAGCCGGGAGGGACCTGGCCGCCTGCGTAGGGCGCCTGCTGGCCCAGGTGTGCTGATTTAGTTGGCCAGCAAGGTCCCAGCACTGGCAGGCTTTGTAAGTTCCTCTGAGGATGTCAATGTGCACCCCAAGTGGGCAGTGACCCTAAATCTGCTGGGTCCCAGGATTCAGTGGAGAGGAGGCAGGGGCAAAGGGAACATGAAAAATGCTGAGTCCTGGGCCCCAGCGCAGCCTGAGCCAGTAAATGGCTCCAGGGAGAAGACCTGGTAATCTGTATATTTTTAAAATTTTATTTATGTATTTGAGGGGAGAGAGAGAGAGAGAGAGAGAGAGAGCGAGCGAGCAGGGAGCGTCCAGTCCAGCCCAGTACGTGGTTCTTAGGCCATCACCGGTCCTCCTCCACAGCCCCCACTTTGTGGGCGCCTGGAACTTGAGCTTGAGGCCCCTGTGCCCCCACCCCCATCATTTTCTTCCTCAAGCACCCCCTTGGATGTTAGAACCACCCTCCCACTAAGTCTCCTGATCCACTCAGCCATCCACGCTTATTCTTTCTGTTGGAGAGGCAGAGAGACAGAGAGAGAGAGCTCCCGGCTGCTGGTTCACTTGCCAGCAGTCAGGATTGGGCCGAGGCCAAAGCCAGGACCTGGGGACTCAACCCAGGTCTCCCACGTGGGTGGCAGGTGTGGGGAGCAGCTCGGACTAGACTGTTACTGGAATTAAGACTTATTCTATGCACCTGCTCTCCCACAATATGGCGCTGGGAGAGAAGAAAACAGCTTCTACACAGCTGCCTCCAGTTCAACCAATAGGACTTGCTCCTGATTGGAGGAGAGCAGCGTACTCGGCGTGTGGGCAGCCGAGTTGGGATTGGCAGAGGAGGACTATAAAGGAGGAGAGAGACGGCATGCACCAGGAACATCTAGGGGGAACATCTAAGGGGAACACCTGTGCAGCCCCCGAGAGAGCCGGCCGGCGGTGTGCCGCTCCCCTGCGGAAGTGGGGAATGTGGCCAGGGGGAACTGCCCTTCCATGGAGGTGGAAGGGATAGTAGCCAACCCGGGAAGAACCAGCAGCAAACCCGGGGAGGGCCGAGCAGACAGAAAGAACAGCGCAGGGTCCTGTGTCATTCCTCCACGAAGAGGGGGAACGACATAATGGTGCCGTGACTCGGATATGAAGCCTAGGCAGGGCTTAGTGTCGTTCCTCCACGAAGAGGGGGAGCGACAGGCAGGAACTCAACCACTTGAGCCATCACTGCTGCCTCCCAGGGTCTGCCTGGGCCAGAAGCTGGGGCCAGGAGCTGGAGGCGGGTGTCAAAGACAGACACTCCAACCGGGGACAGGCATCCTCCCTGTGTCTTAACTGCTAGGCCAAATGCTCGCCCTGTCTACTTTTTTTTTAATGTTATAAAGAAACGTTTGTTTTTTTTTTTTTTTCATGGTTCTGGAGGTTCACAATCCAAGGTCAGGCAGAATTTTGCTGATTGCGTTCTTGCTGGTAGGGCATCTCCTGGTGACAGACCGGGAGTGAGTCTCTCTGTATCAATCAGTCAAGCAAGCAGGCATCTCTCTGCCTAGCCATCCACCCATCCATCTGCCATCGATCACAATCCTTATAAAGCCACCTGGATTCAACCAGGGGGGCTCTGTTAATAACTGATCCAGTACAGTCACTCCCCAGAGACCCTACACTTCATGCCTTAACTGGATTAAGTCTTCTACCCTCTTATTACCACTAACACAAGACTTGGGGGACCCACTGAATGAGTTTGGGGGCTAAGTACTATTCCAGCTAGGGGAGACTCTCCAAGCCTGTGGAAGAAAGGCAGCCCTGCTCACACACACATTGTCCACACCCAATGTGTGCTGCAGGTGCACTTGGCTTAAAGACCCCTCCAGCCAGGCCACCCCAGGCCATCAACAGCAAGTGGCTCCCAATGCACCACCAGCTTTGAGTGGGGAGGCAGGGGACCCTTGAGGCCACACAGTGGGGCTGATCCAAGCCCTGAGACCACCGACACGCCTCAGTGCCACGCGGGGGCACGTGAGCCTTGATGCCTGGCAGATTTTATGAGAATATCACAGGGCTTCCCAAATCACGGGCAGTGTGGCTGCAGGGAAGCTGTCCATGGTCAAAACTGCGGGACACTTTTCCCCAAGTTCCCAACTGCAGGGCTTGTCAGAGCCTTTACAGCCGTGACATGTGACCACAGAGGGCAGCTATGGGATTCAGGGCTTTCGGCGCATGCTTGCCTACAAGATCTCTTATTCTCAAGAGATTAATGCTCTGAGTGACACGGACACACAGAATTCTGAAGGGTGAGACAGGGCCACTAGCTGAGGCTTCCTGGGACAAAGACCCCAGCCTCCCTGAGGGGAGCACCCAGGGCCCACCCGTGAGCCCAGCCCAGCTATAGGCTTGCTGCCTGGCCCCCAGGTTCAACATCGGTGGCCCCACCTCCTCCATCTCCGCCGTGTGCTCCTACTTCTTTGATGAGGGCCCACCAATTCTACTGGACAAGATCTACAGCCGGCCCAATGACTCCATCAGCGAACTTTGGACCCACACCAGGCTCGCAGGTACGTGGAGCAGACTGCCCCTCCCTGTCCTTGTTCTAGAAGTTTTTAGATGATCATGGAAAGACAACTGGGGTTGCAGTCACAGTAGCTGTACTACAAAGCTCCTGGCACAGCCCATGCACTTATTTGGTGCAGGGGCTCATGAATCATTGCAAAACCCATTTCCTAGACGAGGAAAGTGGGCATAGACGAGGTTGGGTACCTTGTTTACGGTCACTCAGCTGAAACATGGCTGGGGGTCACCACAACAGCCTGCCGTCCCAAAGCAGAACGAGGAGACTGCTGTCTGTCACTGAACCCAGGGCTCACCACACCCTCCTCTCACCGGCATCCCCTGCACTTGCCTGGACAAAGTAGAAGGTGCGGATGACCTGCCATGTGGCAGCTGAAGGAACAGAGTCAGACCTGAGCCCCCCTCACCCCCTGGGTCTCCCTCCATCTCCCTTCGTCCAGCACGCAAAACCCAGGCACCTGTGTGCCCACCGGCAGGAGGGGACCTGCAGAGACCCCGACATTGCTGCCTTATTCCAACAAGTATGTTCGAAGATAGTGCAAAGCATAAGTAAAAGAGCCAGGAAGAAGCTAGACTCCAATTCACATTCAAGACCAGGATGTTGAAAACAGGAGTGGCTTCTCTGAGGTGTCCAGGGTGAAAGGAGAGCACTGGGTATTCTAAGGACAGGCAAGCCGTTCCCATGGTTGGTGGGATACGAACGCACCTGCAGTGGTCCTCAGGCTTCCAAAGGCTCGTGGGCACCCAGCACATCCCCATTTTTCAAATGCTACAACTGAGGCTAGGAGAGGGTCTGCAGCTTGCACGTGTGCACAAGGATGCAGAACTCATGCGCCCAGGAGCCCTGACCTGACTCGGGGTCCCCGGGCTGGGGGTGGGGGCCTTCTGTCTTCCAGGTGAACGCTACGGCTCCAAGAAACCTGTGGCTATTCTGACCAGCAGCCTGACGGCCGGTGCCGCAGAGGAGTTCACCTACATCATGAAGAGGCTTGGCAGGGCCCTGGTGGTCGGGGAGGTGACCAGCGGGGGCTGCCAGCCGCCACAGACCTACCATGTGGACGACACCCACCTCTACATCACCATCCCCACGGCGCGCTCCGTGGGGGCGGCAGACGGCAGCTCCTGGGAAGGGGTGGGCGTGATGCCCCACGTGGCTGTCCCTGCAGACACGGCTCTCACAAGAGCCAAGGAGATGCTTCAGCACAGCCTGCTGAGGGTGAGGCGCAGCCCCGGCCTGTAGAGCCGTCAGGAGGGCTTCCGAGTGCACAGCCCACCCCCCCAGGGCGGGCAGCCCCTTTGGGCCATGGTCCTGCCTGGGCCCCAGGGGCCTGCCAAGCGGTGGAGGCCTCTTGGGCTCATCTACGCGACCCCCTGACCACTGCACACATCCTCCCTAGAGACAGGGGGCTGGGTCCCCCCAAGAGTAATTGCGCCACTGTAGTGAAGTGGAGGAGGTGACCTCCAGATGTCCGCCCCCTGGCGGTCACACCATCATCCTACATCTCCATCCCGTAGACTTACGCCCTGAAGAGGCAATGCACACGGGCGTCACTAGAGGGAGTTAGGTCTTTAACAAGGCAAAAGAAAAAGAGACAGGTGGAATTCATTTTCCAGTATTTCTAATAGTGTAGCGGCTCTTTGGCTTGCAGTTGTGTTAGGTGCTGGTAAACCCACTGCACAGTGGGACTGCACTACCTCGAGCCTCATCAAGTAGCCTGAGCAACCGATCGCAGAGCTGAGAAGTCAAACCATTGTAAGGAGAGGCTCTTCCCTGCCACTCACCTCCCCCACCGTGTCCATAGTCCTGAGTACGCAGGCCACACACAATTGTGATAATTGCATCTGCCTGTGGACAAAGGCTTTGCCGCACGTGGGTTCTTTGTGTTCACATCCCAGCTCCATGTTCCAGGTGCTCAGTGGGCACCTGTAGGATCAGGCGCAGCTGAGAGAGCGGGGCCCACTCTCCTGACACTCTGTCCCAGGTAGAGCGTGTCTCCCGTGAGCTTCCCACCACTGCCCCCCACCCTGCTCTGCAACCCTCAGGGGCAGGCACTGCCACACTCCAGCTCTGCCTGACACTGGCAGGGTGGCTGGTGCAGGTGTCAGGTATACAGTGAATGCGTGAGAATGTGGGCATGCCCAGGAAGCAGGGCCCCCACGTGCAGCTCTCACACGCTTGGCCTGAGTGTGTCCAGGGAGGGACCCCTGGCTGGTGCCCTGGGAGCCATCCAACTGCCCTCTGCCAGAGTGAAGAGTGACCAGGGCCTCAAAACCAAGAAACCTCCAGGGCTTGCCCAAGATCCTGGTAGGGGTGAAGCTGGGAACAGGGAAGAAAGCCCTAGCCCCCAAACAGTGCTCAGGAAGCCCAGGGCTCTGGGATGGGTGGGAGAGGATAAGGTGCCCGGGTCCTCTGGCCTTGGCTTCTAGTGAGCTCAGGTTGCACCTGCGGGGACCCACGTGGGCCACACCCATACAGCTTCCCCAAGAGGACTTCTCCTAGGGCGCTGGGTTCTAGCCTGACTTCTGTGGATCCCTCGCACACTCCAGAGAGCTGTGACATCTGGGAAACCACTGAACCGCCCACCCCTGTGAAGAGGTGACGGGGACTCCTGAACAAAGCCTGTCTAAACCTGGTCTGATCAAGGCAGGGAATTTCACCACAGTCCCTTGCTCTTGTGCTACATCCAAATAGGATGATTGACAGGCGAGCTCAGCTTTTCTTCATTAGATCTGCTAGCTTCCACTCAAACGTGGGACTGCCCCACAATCTCTCGCCTCCCTCCTCTCTCTCTCTCTCTCTCTCTCTCTCTCTCTCTCTCTCTCTCTCTCTCTCATCTATGTGGCTATCTGAAGATCACCTAAATTTTAACATTGATTTCTTCTAAGTGGTAGAATGTGAAGTGCTGTTTTAACCTTTATTTGTTATAGTTTGCTTTTTTCCTCTAACCCTCATAACAAGCATAAATCATTATTTTCAAATGCAAGTCATTATTCCAAAAAATAAAATCAGTAAACTGAATTAATTAATCGAGCCACTAGCCATAACTCAGAAGCTTGCCAGTGGTCATCTCATATTGTTTTTTTTCCCCTGGGGGTTTTCTTTTCCCATCGTGTGCATTGCCTGGACTGGCATTCATAGGCAGCTGGTTGGCTTAAGGTGTGGCCCTGGGTGCTGTGGGCCAGCAGATGGCAGATTCTGGTCAGTAGGGGGCATGGTGGAGCAGCCCTCACACTGGGTGCTGGATGTGATTCTCTCCCAAGCTTTAGGCTTGGATGTGCTCATCTTTCATCGCTGTAACAGAATACCTGCAGCTTTACAAAGGAATGACTCATTTAGCCAACAGTTCTGGACCCTCAACGGCCCAACAGCCCAGCGTCAACTCTGGTGAGCACCCCTGTTGGCGGTGTCACCCCACAGCAGGAGGCCACGCCGACAGCAATGGGAGAATGCAATCATGTCACAGGACAGGCAGCCAGAGAGCCCGGCTTCTCACCCTGCCCCCGACCCCGCCGCCACCAGGGCCCGCTGCTCTGACCTAAGGACCACCTGGGGGAGCATGCCTCACCTGGATGACAAACTCAGCCCCCCTCAGGAGGGGTCAGCTCAGTCCCCCACTCAAGACCACACACGCACCCCAGTGGGCATCTGTCCCCCATCAGGACACCCTGCGATTGCACCCTGTTTGCACACTCATGGAGAGGGAACCATGGGGAGCCCCTGTCCTGACATCAGCCAGCGTGGGCGGGAGGACCTGCCCAGCCACTTCCCAGCCACACCCTCCTGGGCGGTTGGTTTCACTCTTTAGGCCTCCATTTCATCACCTGTTAAGGGGACAGACGATGACACATGTCAGGCTGTGCAGATTGCGTGAGTTAGTCCAGGGCCCAGCCCACAGGAGCTGTCATCAAAACCCAATCTCCCAGCAGCCCAGGCAGTGGAGGCTGAAGCTTAACCCGCAGCAAGCACCCAGGGACAGCACCCAGCAGGGGCGGCCGCAGCCCCCTCAGGAGGTGTTTCCCAGGTGTGACTCTGGCTGAGGTCTCGGCTGAGTGGCCGCCCCCTTTTCCCTGCCCGCTGTCCAGCCAGGTGCCTCTACCTGCTTGGAGACAGGAGATAGAAAGAAAGTACCAGGGAACCAAAATCCCACCGGGCCTCTCCTGTGGTTGGTGGACTCCACTGGCCGCAGCCGCCTGGAGCCTCTGCTCAGACAGGCCCGGGGCCCCTCAGCCTCTCTATGCCCCATCTGAGGCCTCAGAGGGACCCAGCTGGCTCTGCCCCTGGCTCACCGTCTTGTACACAGCTCTACCCACTTCCAGGCACACAGACTCCCTCCTCTCTCTCCCCCTGCCCCACGCCCCTGGGCTCCCATCATCTTCAAGACCCGAGATGGGGTAACACTGCTTTGCCCTGGGGCCAGCCTGCCATCCCCTCTCTCTCGGCTTGGGGTCCCAGCCTGGGTCTCTATGGCCCCCTGCCCAGCTCTGGCTCTGACCTCTGGCTGGGTGGGGGTGGGGCTCTCCAGAAGTCACTGCTATGTGACACTGATACCTGTGGGAGGTTGTGTTTATCTGTCCGTCTTGCAGACCTGCTGGGGGAGTAGTCCACCCAGGACCACGCAGGTGGGCTGGAGTTGGGGGGCTAGAGGGTCCAAAGGGGCCAAGCTGGGCCCTATGGGGACAACCCACGTAACAAATGGCCACAAAAGCCCTGGAGGGGATGCAAAGTGGCCAAGTCCCCAAAGGGGACAAGACAGGGCTTCCGTGTTGCTCTGTAGCAAAGCTCAGACCACAATGCTTGACCATTAGGAGCCAAACCTTGCGGGGAAGGTGCGTGCTGGGCCATACCTCCTGCATCTCTGCCCCTCCCTGGGGCACAGCGAGGTGGACACAGAGCAAGGGGACCTCAGAGCAGGCCCTGGGAGCAGACACAGGCAGCAGAGCAAGGCGTGGGCACGGGTCACACAAGAGAGCTTTCTCTCCCTGGCCAGGAGCGGATCACACAGGTACAGGCTAGTCCAGGGCAGTGTTCTGGGTGCTGGGAGCAAACCACACATCTCTGCCAGGCAGGAAAAGGTGTCCTTGCTAGAGACATGGCCCACCCCCACCACCCCCACCCCCACGGTCAGAGGGGCCAGGAAGACAGCAGCCACATGCTACATCCAGAAAGGGATTTGAGGGAACACCGGGCTCGGCTCCCATCCCACTCACTCCCGTCTCCCTGTGTGCCCGCGCGTGTCTCACGTGGACACCCGTGGACAGCCACTTCACCTTGGCAAGGGCTTTGGCTGGTGCACAGCTGGGATGCAATGCATGGGTGGCCTCAGAAAGAAAAGGGAGGTAGCCCATACTACCCCAGGTGCCCACCAGGGGGAACCCGCCTCCCGCTTGCTGCGCAATTTAGCGGCTGACCGGACCAAGGTCCTCCTCTGCTTTGCTGACCCTGTGGGCAGCGCTGAAAATAGCTTCCTAATCCTTGGCTTAGGACAGCAAGGGGGTCAGCCGCCAGGGGCTGCCCGCCTCCTGCCCCAGGGGCACACAAAGTGGACCGGGAAGGAAAAGTTAAATTCAAAGACCTCTGCCCCTCCCCCAGCCTCAACTGTGACCCTCCAGCCCCCATCCTAAACTGGCTTCGGAAAATTCCTGTCTCTTAGGAGGTGTCACAAAGCGAGGCACACGAAGAAGACCTTGGCTTTTACATATTTATGCTATGAGGTTCATAAGGCATATGCTACGTGCGCTTAGACCTAGCACAGGAAATAACCGGAAAACGTGCAAATGAAAAAGTGGACGTGGCCTGCAAGGCAGCCTGCTGCCTCCAGGTGGCGCCATAGCTTTCCAAGGCAAAGAAAAAGAGGGGTGGGCGTTGCTGACTCCCCAGCCCCAAGAGCGATCCCAGGAGAAGAGGGGGTGTGAGTGAGGTCACACAGCCCAGGTCCAGCATCCAGAATGTTCAGCAGGTGGGAGCGCACAGGCAGGGGCTCCAGCTGGGGTCCTGCCTATCACCACCATCGCTTTGGCTGCCTATCAGTGCTTACAAAGCATCTGAGTCTGGTGATGATGACGTTCACATCCAGTCCTGGTCTCCTTTGGGTCCCGTGTTCAGTCTGGCCCTCAGGAGCCTTCACCCAGGACACAGAGCTCCAGGTGCCAAGACCCAGCTGCCACGCTGCTGCCCCAAGCCCAGGTGAGGCCATCCACCATCACCCATCTATTTATACCACCATAGAATGAGCACCCAGCAAGAAGCTGAAATCTAGGATCCCAGCCCTGAGCTGGCTTTGCTTCTCCTCCAGATTAAAAAAAAAATACACAGAGGGGTCAGCGCTGTGGCGTAGTGGGCTCTGCCTGCAGTGCCAGCATCCCATGTGGGCACTGGTTCTAGTCCTGGCTGCTCCTCCTCCAATCCAGCTCTCTGCTGTGGCCTGAGGGAGCAGTAGAAGATGGCCCAAGTCCTTGGGCCTCTGCACTCACGTGGGAGACCTGGAAGAAGCTCCTGGCTCCTGGCTTCGGATCAGCCCAGCTCCAGCCATTGCAGCCATCTGGGGAGTGAACCAGCAGATGGAAGACCTTTCTCTCTCCTTCTGTCTATGACTCTGCCTCTCAAACAAATAAATAAAATATTTTTTAAAAAAATCACAGAGAGAAAACCTGATCTTGGTTAAATTGGAAAACTAAAATGACCTGAATTCAGAATGTCTTTCTTTAGCCCCATTTGTGCCCTTGAAGGATTTTTACACTTCTTAATGGCATGGCTGCCACTGGGAGGCACTGTGTTGAGGTATAGCTCACCATTTCCCAAGCTACCAGTGGGGTTTTCTCCCACTTCTATTCTGAGAAGTTGGCCAAGTCTTTGCCAACCCAGTTACTTCTTTGCCACAGGCCTGACAAGAGACAGAAGCCAGAGGCAATGCCGGGCGATACAGCCTGACAAATGAGAGGAGTTTGCTAACGACGGGGTGTGTATCCCCCAGAACCGCAGGGCCAGGGCGCCGAGCCAGTTACACCGGAGGGGAAGAATTTCAGGGATGTGATGATTCTCACCCCAGAACTGAAGAGCAGACGCGTGCTGGCAGCATCCCCTGCCACCCCTTAACATGTATACGGGAAGTGGCTGCCCTGTCCATTCTGAATGCTGTCAGAAAATGCCATCAGCTGGGTAGCTTACAAACAACATGGATTTATTGTTCACAGCTCAAAAGGCTGAGACATCCAAGTCCAAGGTGCCAGCAGATAAGGTCCTGGTGAGGAACCTCCCTCTGGATCACGGTGGCTCCTCCTCATTGTTCCTAATGCTCTGTGCCATATTTTATAATGACAGGCATGCCCACCTCCACAAGGTCTTGGGGGCTGAGACTGTAGCATCTGAATTTGTGGGGCCATAAAGAGGCTGCAGCAGTGGCGTAGGGAGCCTGGACAAGGTCACGATTAAGGTGGTTGCTCTTCCATAGACATAGGAGAGCTGGAAGGAAAAGGGATGCTGAGAACCCAGCCTCAGTATGCCAAGGAATGGCCTCGAGCCCCAAGTCCCCAGCCCCCCAAATCAACTCCATCTTTAAAAAAAGCAGAGTTGTGGGAGAGATTGTGTTGCTACTCTGCTTGTGAATTATGTAGCTGATCCCATGTGTTTATCATGGTAGAATTGTTCTATATGTAAGCAATGCAAGCTATGGCGTGGTCCACCTGAGGTTGCCTGGGGAGCACAGGTGAGCTCCGTCATCAAGGGTTCTAACCGTGACCTCACCACCACTACTCTGCAGTGCTGAGCACATCGGCTCGTGCCTACAAAAGGCCACTGCTATAAAGCAAGGCAGTAAACCAAAAAGCCCAAGTCCCTTTCAATTCTAAGTGTCTGTTGTGTCCACATACACTGTCCCCTTTGAAAGAGAATTCACAGGAACCACGGACAGTGAGATAAGAACCGTGTGTATGATGTTGGATGGATGTCAAAACCGAATGCAGACTGGAGGTGTGGCAGGTGCAAGACCAGCACCCGGCATTTCATTCATTTATTCACTCATTCAACAAATGTCTGCAGTGCTGCCCACACTAGGGATACAGCAGTGAACAAAACAGCAAACACCCCTCCTGGGGTGTCCCTTCCAGCGATAGGAGACACAGAGAACACGACCAAGCAGTGAGACAGCAAACAAGACAATCAGCGTGCGAAAGAGAAGAAGGGAGCTGGGTGCTCACACGTGTACATGCTGAAACTCGAGACAGGCAATCTGTACCAGGTGCCAAGTCTTGAACCACCCAGGATGCCACGGGACCAGGCTGGTGGAGCAGAAGCAGAGCAGGGGGGCCAGCCTGGGGGCTCGGAGTCGGGTCACATTCCTGAAGCCCTGTTGCTAAGCAGTGGTCCAGAAAGTCATCTCCTTTGAACCCAGCTTTATAAATCCACCTCCTGAGCTGCTCCGGGGCTGGAGAAGTGACTCAGGCAGCAATGTGGCGTGCGATGTGCCCATGCATTTGGTCTGTCCCCTGTGCTCTTGGCATCCCCACGGGAGAGGCTCGCCCTGAACAGCCCACCTCGCTCTGATGTAAAAGACCCACCTGGAGCCACGCCAGCCAAGCCCAGCTCCCCTTGCCAGCCAACCCACGGACGCCTGCACCTGTGTGAGATCCCACTAGCTGGGGGACCAGGGCAGTAGACGGCCAGGGACCCACACACACCTCAGGGGCTCGGAGGGGCCAGGTCTCCCGGTGGCCTTCCTGGGGATCCTGGCCATGCCCTTAAGACTCAGGCACTGCCATCTCCCTTTCACAGTTGAGGAAACGGGGGCCAGCAGGTAAAGCAGCTTGTCCAGGTTTCTCTGCCTCTGGAGCCCATGCCGTGGGCACAAGGCGCTTCCACGGGGAGCACCCGACGGAGCCAGGAGCCAGCAGCAGCCCCACTCCTTGCCGCTCAGTCCCAGCACCCTGAAGTAGGAAAAGGGCATCACTTTCTCACGACTGTGTCTCCTGCAAGACTGTCCCTCCAGCTGGGCTGCTCAGCCACAGGCGCCAAGGACACCTGAGACAGCCACCTCCAAGGCAGGCCGGGGGGTGGGGGTGTGTGGCTGGATGCAGGCCCCTGCGACTTGTGGCAAGGCCACCTGCTAGCTGTGAGACGTCATGTGCCTGGAGAGGTGGTGGCGCTCCCGGAAGTGCTCCTGGCAGAAGGGGCAGGTGAGCGCGTCTTCCCGGCGCTTCTTGGCGGGCGCCCTCTTGTGGTGGGAGCGCATGTGCACCACCAGGTCGGCCGTGAGCCGGAAGGCGACACTGCACCTGGCGCACCTGTTTTGAGCGGACAGGCCCAGGGAACTGAGCGTGGGTGGCAGGAGCGCCCGCGAGGCGGCCGAGCAGGTGGCAGGGGCTGGGGGCCACAGCGCGGGCGCGCCCCGCAGAGCGCCGCAGAGCGCAGCCCCCTGCGGCCACGTCCCCAAGGCCCACAGCAGCTCGCCCTGGGTGGAGTGGGAGGCCGCCGGCCAGCAGGCCAAGGGCGCGGCGCGTGTGAGGCCAGACAGCTCCTCTGCAGAGCCGCCTGCGGGGAGGGCGTCCACCGGGCGCCTGCTGGGTTTGCTGAAGGCGCTTCTCTGCTCACCCCGGGCTCCGCTGAGCCACGCGGGGCGAGCTGTGCTGCACCCGGGAGCCCTGGGGACGCCTGGGGTCAGCATCGGGGGCCCCGCAGACGCCTCCCGCGGCTTCTCCCTGCCCAGCCTCCCGGGTGGCTGGCCCTGGTTGGGCCTGTCTGCAGCTGCCCGCATGGCTGGCTCGGCGCTGACCACATCCCCGCCCGCGGCAGCCTGGGGGCCACGATGGTTTGTCTTCTCCAACAGCGCAGATCTGAGGCCGTTGCCCCTGTCTTGCTCTGGCTCGCTCAGCCGCACTCTGCTTTCCCTGGGAGGGCTCAGCGCAGCGGCCTTCCCCGCAGCCAGGCCAATCAGCAAACAGGGCCTGGGCCTGCCGGATCCCGCAGAGGCTCTGGCGCCATCCGTGTGGAGAGCTTTGGGGTTCCCGCCAATCTGGTGCAGGGAGGGGCCATGAGGTCCCAGAGGGCCCTGTGACAGCTGGGCGGGACCCACAGGCCGCAGGGCTCTGCAGAGAGAGGAAGCGGCAGACAGTTAGAAGGCTTGGCTGCTCAGGCCCAGCTCAGCCTGCAGGCTGATGTCAGACAGGGGCCTCTGATGTCGGGGAGGGGGAGGGGAGAAAGGGGGGAGAGGGAGGAGGAAGGCACAAGGGGGGAGAGGGAGATGGAGGGTTGGGGAGGGAGGAAGGGAAGGGGGAGAGGAAGGGAGCGACAGGGAGGGGGAAGGGGAGAGGAAGAGGGTCTTTCATCCTCTGGTTCATTCCCCAAATGCTCACAACAGCCAGGGCTGTGCCAGGCCGAAGTCTGGAGCCAGGAACTCCATCTGGGTCTCTCACATGGGTGGCAGGGGCCCAGGTACTTGTGCCAGCATCTGCTGTCTTCCCAGGCACATTAGCAGGAAGCTGGATTGGAAGCAGAGCAGCCAGAGCTTGAACTTGAACTCGGATATAGGATGCCCATGGTTTAACTTGCGCCCTCAGCCTACCTTTATGGGGCTTCACAATGCATCTCCCGTGATCAGTCTGGTTTCCTAGATGTTTTCTTGACCAGCTAATGGACAAAACATAAAGTGGATGATCCGATCATTAGCCATGACCCAGACTGATGGTTCATATGCACACACACCCAGCTCGAATAGTCACAAATCTTCAAACTCAAACAAGACCCTGGACTCCAGCTCAAACAGGCAGCTTAGGGAACAGGTGATTAGTCTGGTGGCTAAGAAGCCCAGGTGTGCCTCCCAGGACTCCCGCTTCCCACCAATGCAGACCCTGGGAGGCAGTGGGGATGGCTCAAGTAATTGGGTGGTTGCCATCCATGTGGGAGGCCTGGATAGAGTTTTCAGCTCTTGGCTCCAGCCTTGGCCCAGCCCTGCTCAGGCTCTGTCATTCTCACTGCAGGAATTTAAGGAGTAAACTTGCAGAGGAGAGAAAAAGAGAGAGAGAGAGTATGTGTGTGTGTGTGTGTGTGTGTCTCCTCCCCACCCCCATATCTCACATCCCTTAGGTTCTAGCAATCAGAACTTCCCAGCTGCAGACAATGGTGTCTACCCAGGTATGTTGAGCAGAAAGGGATTTATTTGAGGGTGTTACAGTGTTATGTAGCTCATGAACTCTGGAGAAGAGCCAGATACCAGGCTTGGTGCTGTCCACGGCTCACTACAGCCATCAAAAAAATAAACAGTGCCTACCCACGCCCTGGCACTGTCTACTCATAGCAGCACCCATGACAAGGGATGAAATTCTAGAAACTGCCACAGCCACCCCCACAAGACCAGCTGCCCCGCCTGTGTGCCTGCCACAAGACCTCACCTGCCTGCCAGAGACATTGCCTCGCAGGACTCACTACCTAGGTGGCTCAGCCCGCAGGTGTGGCTGCCAGTTTTTGTTTTTTAAACACACGGCCAGCAGTGAGCTGGGGCCAGCTCATAATGGCTTGTGAGAGGTTCAGGAATTTCGTAAGCTACGTGTTCTAACACAGAGGCCCTTAAAAGCTAAAGTAGACACTTTATTGCTCAGCACACTATATTGAAACAAACCCAGGAACTCTCAAACCTCACCTGCTCCATCTCTGTCATCTCTGCTCTGGAACACGGGTCTGACGGGGGCACCGGCCATCACTGTGTCTCTTCCAGACTCACACCCAGTGAGGTCTCCAGGGTCTCAGCCACGCCGGGGGAGTCCTTGGCCAATGCTGTAACTCAGGGCTTCATTTCCTGTTTTGGTGATTGTTGGCACTTAAGACAGGGATGAGAGAATGTCAATCATGCAAATTAAACTGGAAACTGTGTGTTCTCCGCAGCTGTTAAAAAGCCAAAGAGCACATTAAAAACAGTAAGTGTGAGCTCCGCTTCCAGTGTTCCAAAATCATTATGTGATTTCGCAAGAGTCATCCTGCACCACTGGCAGACGGGTGATCATCTGACACTCTGTGATCAACTCAAACCCCGCCCGATGTTGGTGTTGCAGCTGTGTGCCCAGAGCTGGTCATTGGAGGCTTACCAGCACGGCACAGCCTGCACCCCAAAGCATCTGGAACACTGGACACTGGGGGGTGCAGCAAGGCTTCCCAAGGGCAGGCCAAGAAGCAAAGAGGGGAGAAGGCAGAGGGAGCGCCAAGTGCATACACACATGCTAGGCAGTGACCATGCCAGGAGATCCGAACCCAGGAGAGTGCTGTCAGGGCTACCACGGCTCAGTTGCACAGCTCTGGGCTCAGCCCTGACCTCCAGAAACACTTCCTGAGCTGTGGGGGTGGGGGAGGGGGGTGTCAGGGGGTCAGGAGGTCAGAGCAGAGAAGCTCCACCTCTCGACTGCTCAGTCACAGGGTGGAGGAAGCACTCATACAGGCCAGCCTCCCTGTCTCACACCCAGGCTGCCTATGGAATCCATGGAAGTCCCGCCCACACGCCCTGGGGACAGGGGCCCAAACCATCTTGGAACTGTCTGACCCCAAGTTCCTCAGGTGCACAGCCTGCTTCCCTACCACAGTGCACACTTTGCCAAAAGGTTCCCAACACTCCAGAGCCGCCAACCGGGGTCTCTCACGGGACCAGCATAGCAGGTGCTGCATCCTGAGAGATGAAGCCCCTTCCTGCCCAGGGTGGGAAAAGCGTGGATTTTCCATTTTTCCCCCTCCTGGACACTGGCTGCAGACTGGGCATTCCACAGAGGCCCCCATCATGTGGAGGTCCAGCCTTGACCTTGTCATCCCAGGGCACTGTGGAATCCTACCTCCACAGAGAGGTGTCGTACAGGGGTTAAGCACAGGGTTAGAACACCTGGACTCTGCCCGGCTCTGTTCTCACCCGTCATGAGGCCGTGGGCCTTAGTTTACTCACATGTAAAATGGATCACCCGAGGGGCTGGTGCTGTGGCACAGTAGGTTAATCCTCTGCCTGCAGCACCGGCATCCCATATGGGTACTGGTTCCAGTCCTGGGTGCTCCACTTCTAATCCAGCTCTCTGTTTATGGCCTGGGAAAGCAATGACAGGTGCTCCAAGCGCTTGGGCCCCTGCACCCACGTGGGAGACCTAGAAGAAGCTCTTGGCTCCTGGCTTCGGATCAGCCCAGCTCTGGATGTTATGGCCATTCTGGGGATTTGAACCAGCAGATGGAAGACATCTCTCTCTGTGGCTGTGCCTCTTAAATAAATCTTTTTTTTAAAAAATGAGAAAATCGCCAGAATACCACATCATTGGGATACTATAAAGACTAGATGGGTTAATAAGGTGCTAAGCCACCTGGCTTAGAGACAGAGATGGTTAGCACCATATGAATGATGTATAAAGGGACAGAGCCAACATCAGGGCCATCTCCCTTTCCTTGTGAACTCTCAGGGACCTGTGTACCACAGTGTTTAATCAAGGGCCAAGTGACCTGAGCAGCGTTCTCCTTCCTGCTCCATTTCCAGAGGGAAGAACTCCTGGCGAACAACTACATGATTTTGTTTTCCTGAGACGTCGGAAGGGATGCTCCGCCCCACGTCAACAGGTCAAACGCCCCCCACCCCGTTGTTCTAAGCTACAGCTTAGAAACCAGCTCTTATCCATGCCCCATGCTCACTGCCAGGCAACCCCTTGCTGTGTGTGCCTTTATCTCCAGCTCAAACAATCACAGAAAGGACCTCTGTGCTTCCACTCACTCAGTGTCCCTGGTCCCTGGAGAGGCTTCCCATACCCATTTAGAAGATTCCAGAGGATAATTAGCTCCCAGCCTCTCCTGTGGGTAGACTGCAGGCTTTTGGTGTTCCTAAGAAAGGGGATGCACTTGGGGCTGGTGCAGTGGCATAGCAGGTAAAACTGCCACCTGCAGTGCTAGCTTCCCACATGGGCACTGGTTTGAGTCCCAGCTGCTCCACTTCTGACCCAGCTCTCTGTTATGGAAAGCAGTGGAAGATGGTCCAAGTCCTTGAGCCCCTGCACCTGCATGGGAGACCTAGAAGAAGCTCCTGGCTTCAGATCAGCCCAGCTCAAGCCATTGCAGCCATTTGAGGAGTGAATCATGCATGGAAGACTTCTCTCTCTCGCTCTCTCTCTCTTGCTCTCTCTCTCTCTTCTCTCACTCTCTCGCTCTCTCTCTCTGCCTGTGCCTCTGCCTTTCTAATCACTCCAGCCTCTGGGCATGACATGGGTTGCAGTGGCCCATGTTGGACAATCCCTCTGGACCCGTCTCCTCATCAGTACAGTTTGGGTGGGGATCTTCGCTCAAAGCTTTTTGATTGGGTTAAATTGGGCTTTGAGCATGATAGAGAATAAAACTGGACCCCAGCCAGTGGTCACCACTGCAGGGCAACCTTTGGGGGAAAGTCCAGGGCGGGCACATCAGTCTGTTCCATCTGACCTCCTGGATGCCAAAAACAGTGTCCCCCAGAGAGAGTCACACTTCTTAGACAGGAGAGTAAGTTTTAAAGCATCAGACCTCAATAATTCTTTTTCTTTTAAATTTGTTATCTGTTTTAAAAGGAGTCACCACCTCCTGGATTTCAGGAAAAGAAATCTGCTAGGTAAAGCAGGCCTGATGATGCCGTGGCCATCTGAAAAGCACCCCTTGGGCCTGGCCCCCCTGGAAATCCTGATACAGTGAGGGCAGACAACTTAACCCTTCATTTCAGGAAACAGTCTCCAAATCCAAGGTTCATGCAAATTCATCCAACACCCTCTGAGCTAACCTGAGCAGATCCTTTCATTAAACACCCTGCATTCTTCCTCCAACATAACCTAATTTCTGTCCGTCTCCGTGCTTTATTCATGCCTGTCTGCCTCAAATGAGAAGTGAAACCAGCCAAATTATTGATAAAGATCACCGTAAGCTTCAACATCAGGTTAAATTATTTCTAAGAGCTTTAGCTGGTAGCTAACCCCTCTAAAAGCAATTAAACATCCTTTTAATAACAGTATATGTCTTGTGTGTGTGTTTGAACATACAAATATGAGTGTCTATCATAAAAATATCATTAAAACTGAAATATTGTTTCTCAGACAATGATTAAATTTTCAACAAGAGGAAAGCATGCCTCAATATTGCAACACTTTCTTTATTCCCCAACAGTGAATCAGATTGCTTTGCTAGATTCCCACACGAAGTATGTGCCTTAGACTTTGTTACCATAAAGGATTCTCCCAGGTAATGTAAGCGAAAACATTCATTTCAAACGCCACAATTATTGTTATAAAATGTCAAATGTCTCATAGAACAGTAACTATGCAATGTCAGTACATAAGTGGCATTGACTATTTTATTTTAGAAATTTGCTGCTCCTCGCTTTATTCCACTCTCAAAGACCTCAAGTGCAAAGCTCCGACCCAACATCGTCCCTCCCCCTCCCCCAGAGGGACCCTGCGCCCAGCCTGCCCAGAGGCAGGTGGCAGCAGGAATGTCCCCAAATGTCTGCGCTGGGATTAGCCTCCTGCTGAGCTGTCAGTGCCTATTAGGAACGCGAAATGTCAAGAGCACTACGCCAACAAAGCCGGGTCTCCAAAACCACGTATTTGTTTTCAGAGATTTCCAGCGGGGTCGTTTATGTGTTTTTCCCACCGCGGCCAGTGGACACATTAGGTGTCCAGCTCTTTGGATGCAAACTGCGAGAATGCGTCCGGTGCTTACCCGGGCGGCCCAGCACAGGCCCTGGCTGACACCTGGGAGCCACAGCGTGAAAGGAGTGACAAGCGGATGGACGCGGACTCGCAGCCCAGAAAGTCGACCTAGGAGGGGGGAAAAAACCAAATCGAGGGTAGCTGTATGGGGGGAAAGGGCGGAGGAGGGGAGCGAGGCGGGGGAGGGGCGGCTGGCAGACAGGGGTGGGGGGACAGGCAAAATAGCCAATAAAGGAGAAAGAGCGAGAGGAGGAAAAGTGGTAGAGGAGAGAGACGGGCGAAGGGGGAAAGGGACGCGACTCGTGGAGGGATGGAGGAAGCGAGCAACGCCGGCAAGAGGAGACCTCGGGGTCAGAAGCAGAACTCAAGAATCCTGCCTTGTGGAAGCGCCCGGGCGAGAGCGGGGATTCGCGGCTCCCACGCCCGACCCCCGACAGAAGCGCGCGTCTCACCTGGGTTCTCCAGCAGCGGCGCGGGGCTCTGGCGATCCGCTCTGCGCTGGCCGCGGGAGTCTTCCGCACGCTCGGCCCCGCCTTCCGGGGCTGCTCCCGCCTCTGGGCGGGGATGCGGGGCCCCCACCCCCGAGATCCCCAGGACTTGTGGTCAGGGCCCGCAGGTGAACAGAGGCCGGCGGACGGACCGGGGAGCCTCTGGCGCTGGAAGCCAAAATCCAGGAGCTTGTCAGGTTCCCGCTCGCGCAGCGGTGACGGGGCTCAGACCTGGGGGGCTCAGGTCTGCGCCCCCGCGGCGGGCTTGGCTGGATCCAGGCGCTGGTGCCGCCTGAGACCGCGAAGGCGTCAGCCTGTGGCTTGGGCAGCGACACCCCACCGGTGACAGTGCTGGTGACGGACCCTGGAGTGTGCCCGTGCCAGCAACTTGGACCCCAGCAGCGCCCAGGACTTTCTCCCCCTCTCTGAGGGCGGCCGCACCAGTGGCGTCCTTGCAGCGCCCCACTCCCCTGGCTCCTGGGTGCACAGTGGGGTGCCAGGTCAGAGGACTGGCAGGTGTCTTGAGAATGGACCGCCCTCGCTGAGTGCGATGGGGATAGGGCAGAAAATCGCTCTTCCACTGCTCTGAAATTAAGAACTGCTGAAGGAACAAGCACACGGGGAGAAGATAAGGACCCGGATTCAAAGCACACTATAAGGTTCAGTGAGTCAGTACCACAAAGATGGACATCCCCGGGAGACGGGCCACAGGCAGGAATGGCACTTCACAGCAAGCAGGCAACCAGTCCCATCAGTAACTAGAAAAGGCAAATGAAGATTGCAGGAGCTGTCTAATCAATAAAGGGAAAAAATACGAAACCCAAGACATCGTCACGTGTCAGGAAGGATCAGCAAGAGGTCCTTCAAATGCCTTGGAGAAAGGATGCCAACGCTCACCAACTCAAAGACCACCAATTAACAGTCCATGGTTTTAATCAAAAATTTTTTCCATTTATTTGAAAAGCAAAAAGGCAGAGAGAGCGACTGGGACAGAAAGATCTCCCATCCACTGGCTCACTCTGCAAATGACAGCTACCACCAGGACCTGGCAAGGAGCCCAGAACTCGATCCCAGTCTCCCACATGTGTGGCAGGGACCTAAGGAGCTGAGCCATCATCTACTGCCTCTCCCGTGGTGTGCATTCGCTGGAAGCTGGGGTCACAAGTGGAGCCAGCCAGGAATTAGAACCAAGCATCCAGCTGGGTTGTGTGGCCACCCAAGCAGTGTCCTAAATCCCTGCCCCAGGTCCCTAATTTGAAATATCACAGAAAAGTGGAAAACAGACAACAAAACTAGGAAATCCCCTCAGCCTGGGGCTTTGTATACCTTATCATTTCAGTGCTGTGCATTCTGAAATGTCTATTGCAGACTTACTACAGAAGGATCTTTACTATCTATCCCTCTTGTGCATATATATATATATATATATATATATAGAAAAAAACATGCTGTGGTGAAAGGCACTGGCCTGCCACAGTGCTGGGGCACCACCCACTCTCCCACTGGCCACTCCCCTCTCAGCTGCACACCAGCTCCGGCTCCCACCTGTGACCCTTGGCAGCCGGGACTGCTAGGAGCAGCAGAGGGCAGGGCAAGTGACACTGGGTGACTTCTGCAGTGATGACATAAAAGGCCTCAGGCTCTCTGCCATGCTCACTGTCCACAGATGCTCACCCATGGAGCTTGGAGCCACCCTGGGACGAGCTCCGCGGAGTGTGCACTGACAGTCCCAGCTCAGCGCTGCTGCTGAGTCTCCCTGGCAGTGCCCCACATGGGAGTGAGGCAGCCTGCAGCCGCCTCCATCCCCAGTCACTGCAGCCCCTCCCCTGTCTTCCCACCAGGTCCCCGCCTGCCCCACACTGTAGAGCCTCTGAGCGGAATCAAGTGTCTCCTGGGCATCCCTGAGAGTGGGGGGTGGGGCTGTCACACAGCAGCAATGGCCTGCCAGCCTGTCCCTCACTCACTCCGTCTCTAGCAGCTCCTGCCACAGGAGCTGGCACCACACCACACCAGCGGCCTCTCTGCTTCCAGCACTCTGGCCTCCCAGCACCTTCCCCTGTGCACCCACAGCGATGTCTTCCTCTGCTTGAGCCCAGCTGCCAGCCAGCTGCCCTCTCACGGTTGGCGAAGGCCTGGCTCCCTCTCGGTGTTCTGAGGGCCACCCGGGAGGGGCTGGGATAGGGACACTGGGCACCTGGTCTCCCACCCCCGCTGAAGACCCTACAGCTCCCACTTGCCATTGCCATGTGCAGGGCCCTGAGCAGAGCCGCAGGTCACAAAGTCACCATGTCAACCCACCGTCAGTCATAACCCCTGGGAGTTCTGCCCGCTGGGTGGGGCAAGGGCCGTGCGGCAGCTAGCAGCATGTGGCCCGGGAGCCAGCAGCTGCCCCTGTTGCTGTGCTCTGAGCAGGTGCCACGAGGAGGACGCAGAGCACATTGGTGCCAGGCAGGGGGGGCCAGGTCCCTGGGGAGCAGGTGGAGGTGGCTGAGACGGCCATAGCAACCCAAGAGTGAGGTCCCAGGAAGAACCAAGAAAATGGGGGGCCACGGTCCCCAGGTGCCTGGCTCCCTACTCCTCTTCCTGCTGCTGCTGGTACTGCCCCTAACACCGTTTGGTGTGGGGAGCCTCCAACGCCCTGACCTTGGCTGGACAGCTCTTCATGCACTTAGCCTTGGCTCCAGAAGACTCCAGGAGCCTGAAGATGGGGCCCTCGCCCGCCAATGGTACAACAGGAAGCAAGCATGCAGTCAGTACTTTGACCTCTACTTCAACCTGGAAAAGTGAGTACCCTCCCAGTCCCGGTCCCAGGAGGTGCTAGCAGAGCAGGGCTGGCTCCCAGGTGCTGCTGTGGGGAAGCCGGCCTGGCTGCTGATCTGACCCCAGGAGCAGGCCTCCATGGCTGAGCTCTGGGGAGGGGTGGCCACTGCTAGAGGAGGAGACTCGCCGCCCGCTCAGTGGAGGGCAGGTTTCTTTGGCTCTGTTGTGCTGTGTGCTCTGTCACCCGGGAGAGGCTCATGCTGCAGGCCGACAGCAGCGCCCTGTCTCGGAGTTTCCTCTGCCTGTTGGCTTCCAGGCTGCTCCCTTAGTCCTGAGCCTCTGCTTTCAGACTGAGCTGGGACTGCCAAGGGTGGCTACTCCAGCCCCTTCCCCACTCCATCCCCAGCCCAGCAGTCAGGTGCAGGTTAGTCCTGGGATGAAACGGGCTCCGAGCGGTTAAGCAACTTGTCTGAGACCCTCAGCAAAAGCCCAGCATGGGTTTCCAGCTCTTGCTTGCTTGGCTCCCCAACCCATACATGGAGATTTGTGGGGGAGGCTTGTGGTTTTAGGAGCATACGGCATATGCTCATATATGATAAAATATCCATAACACAAAGTTGACCATTTCAACCATTTTTGAGTTCCGTGACGTCTGTGATATCGTCACCACCATCCATCCCCAAAATTGCTTCGTCTTCATGGACCCATTACAGCATCAGCTTTCTCTCCTAATCCCTGCTCACTTCTGCTCTGCTGTTGCTTTCCATTCATTTGCCCATTGTAAGTGTCTCACAGAGGTGGAATCAACCAATATTTGTCCTTTTGTGTCTGGTCCATTTCACTTACCATAATACTTTCAAGATCTGTCCCTGTTTTAGCATCTACCAGAATTCACTTCCCCTTAGTGGCTGACTAATATCTCATTGAATACAAACCATATTTTGTTTACTCATTCACCTGTTGGTGGGCACTTGGATTGTTTCTCTTGTTCACCATCAGGGCTGCTGGGACTGTGAACATGGGTATGTGCGTATCCATGGGAGACCCAACTTCCATTGCTTTAGGGTGTGTGCCTGGGAGTGGAATTACTGGATTCTGGGTTAGTTCTGGAAGAATCACCAAACCGTTCTCCATCATCTCTGTTCCCCACTGCACATTTCTGCCATCATTGTTTCGGGGATTTGACGTCTGCAGTCTTTCAAACACCAATAGCTTCCCACCTTGTTATAAGGAGTGCACTGATGTGTCTAAAGTTACACCGTCCTCCAGTTTCATTTTCACTTCCCTGGTGACTAATGAGGGACAGCAGGTTCTTGTCCTTCCTGCCCACGTGCACATCGTCCTCAGTGAAGTGTCCAGACCTCTCCTTTGCCTGTTTTTGAATTGGTTGCTTGTATTTCGTTGTTGAGTTATAGGAGTTTGTAATCCTTTATCAGGTACGTGATTGGTGGACACTCTATTTTTTTAAAGATATATTTATTAACTTGAAAGTCCGAGTTACACACAGAGAGAAGAGAGGAGATTCAGAGAGAGAGAGAAGTCTTCCACCTGCTAGTTCACTATCCAATTGGCTGTAATGGCCAAAGCTGCTCCGATCTGAAGCCAAGGAGCCAGAAGATTCTTCCAGGTCTCCCACAAGGGTGCAAGGGTCCAAGGACTTGGGCCATCTTCTACTGCTTTCTCAGGCCATAGCAGGGAGCTGAATTGGAAGTGGAGCAGCCAGGGCTCGAACCAGCACCCATATGGGATACCGGCACTGCTGGCGGCGGCTTTACCCGCTATGCCACAGTGCCAGCCCCGGTAGACATTCCATCGTGATGCACCCAAGTTTTTAATTTGCATGAAGGCTGGTTTCATTTATTTTCTTTTCTGCCTTTTGCTATCACATCCCCAATCTTATGCCCATACAGAATGTCATGAGGACTTTCTCCTGTAATTCTCACTAGGAGTTTCATGGCTGCAACTCCTAGATTAGAGGCTCTGGTCTATAGTGAGTTGATTCTGAGTGGTTTTAAGGCTCAGGTCCAAGTTCATCCTTTTGCCTGTGTGCACCTGGTGTTCTCAGCATTATTGTGGAAAATCTTGTCCTTTTCCACCCTGAATGCTCCCTGCATCCATGGGGGGAAATCCAGGGACCATATGTGCTGAGGGTTTATTTCAGGGCTCTCTGCTGCTCTGCATGTCTGTCCTTAGCCTGTGCTCTTGTCATTGCTGCAGGAGTGTAATAAACCTTCCTATCGGCAAAGAGAATCCATCTGCCTTATACTTGCTTCTCCAAATTTGTGGGAGGCTACTGCTGTAGGCCCTTGAGATTCCATATGAGTAACATGGTGTTTTGTTTTGTTTGTATTTCTGGAAAGAAAAGAAATGCAGTTGGGATTTTGAGAGCAATTCAGTGGATTTGTCAATAGCATTGATTATTATTGTCACCACCACAATGTTAATTCTTCCAGGTTTTAACAGACAATATTGGTCTTTCCAGAAATGGTTTGGAGTTTTCAGTGTCCAAATCTACACTGCGTGGGTCACTTCATTCCTCCTTGGTTCAATTTATTTATTTATAAATGTGTTTGTCTTGTTTGATGCTATTTTAAAGAAAATTATTCCCTCAACTGCCTTTTGGGATTGTTCATTGTTAGAGCATATAAATACAACTAATTTCTTGTGTTAATTTTTGAAATTGTTTAAGAGAAAGAGCATCCATGCACCGTATCCACTGTTATTCCTCAAATTCCCATCATGGCCAAGATTGGACTTAGACTATAGCCAAGAGCCAGGAACTCAAACCAGGTATTCTACACGAGTGGCAAAAACTCAGTTGAGTCATCACCATGGCGACTCAGGGAACTGGAGTCAGGAGCCAGAGCTGGAGCAACAAACTCAGGAATACCAGCAGGAAGCAGGTGTTTCAGCCGCCAGGCCAAACACTGGCCCATGTGCGTTAATTGTTTTTACACTGTGACTGGCCTGAATTCATTCATTAGCTCTAATAGGATGTCTGGGGTGTGGAATATGTAGGGTCTTTAATAATTTTTCTCCTCAATAACTGTACATGTTTGTGGGCGGCAATGTGATATTTCAATACATAGAATAATGTGTACTCATCAAATCCGTGTCATCGCATCACAACTGCTGTGACATCACGTGACAGGCTCATGAAGTGCACGACCCTGGGCCAGTGATGGCTGTGGAACCAGCACAAGGAATGCACGCCTTCGATCTGACGGGGACCCGCCTGCCGAGCGCCTTCCACACCCCTCAGCTCCCTCAGACTCAGCAACCACTGTACTGAGCACACACTGAGTTCTCCAAGCTCCATGTATGTGGGAGAACGGGCAGCATTTGTGTCTCCATGTCTGGTTCCAGCCATTGTGCCGCAAAGGCAGGATTGCATTCTTCCCTTGACTGAATAGCGTGGTGTTGTGTACAGACCCCTCATTCTCCTGATCCATGCATCTGAGGCTGGATACCTAGGCTGATTCCGCACCTTGCCTATTGTGAATGGTACTTCCATGAACACGATGGAGCTGGCGTTTCTTTGAGAAGATGATTGCGTATTGTTTGGATACACAGCTGGTAGTGGGCTTGCTGGATCACACTGCTTTCCACAGTGGTCATATGACCTTACAGTCTCACTAACAGCTGTGAAAGCTCCTCTTTTGAGCCAGCTTACTGGTGCAGTGGGTTAAGATGTTGCCTGCGATGTAGCCATATGAGCTCCTGTTGGAGTACCTGCCTTTGCAGCCAGGGGGAGAGAATGAGCAGATGGAAGCTGAATCCATCTCTCCTCTCTCTCTCTCTCTCTCTCTCTCCCCCCCCCTCCCTCCCTCCCTCCCTTCCTCCCTCTCTCTGTAACTCTGCCTTTCAAATAAATACATCTTTTTAAGAAAATTTTCCCTTTCTTCCACATCTCCAGCATTTATTATTCTGTCTTTTTGATAATTGCCATCTGACAAAGATGAGCTGATGTCTCATTGAGGTTTTGAGTTGCATTTCCCTGCTAGCTACTAACACGGACTACCTTTTCATGTAAGTGATGGTACCCAGTGTTTCTCTTTCAAGAAATATCAGTCCCTTCACTAGGCTGTGCTGCCCGTGCACTTGCGGTCTAAGCCAAAATAATCAATGCCTGCACTGGCTCTTCAATTCTTTCCTCTGTGTTTTTTTCTAGCAGCTTCATAGTTTCAGGTCTTCCATTTTAGGCCTGTGGTTCATTTTAAGTTGAATTTTATATAGGGTGAGAGGTAGAGACCTCATTTCATTCTTCTACATATGTATGTATGTCCAGTATTGCTGGCACCATGTATTGAAAAGTGTAAGCTTTCTTCAACGTGTTTTTAATGTCTTTGTCAAGCATTGGATGGTTGTATGTATGTGGATTAATTTTGTATCCTCTATGCTGTTCCTTCATTCCATGTGTCAGTTTTTATGCCATTACCATGCTGATTTTAGCTTTGTACTCTGCTTTGAAATCTGATAATGTGAGACCTCTAGCTTGATTTTTTTTTTGTGCTCAGGATTACTTAAGCTTGTGCATCTTTATATTTTCATATACATTTCAGGATTATTTCTGCATAATTCTGTAAAGATAGAAATTGCACTGAATCTAGAGATTCCTTAGACAGTATGGACATTTTAACAATAATATTAATTCTTTTTTAAAAGATTTTATTTATTTATTGGAGTGGAAGAGACAGAGAGAAAGGTATTCCATTTGCTGGTTCACTGCCCAAATGGCGACAATGGCCGGAGTGGGGCCAATCCAAAGCCAGGAGCCAGGAGCTTCCTCCAGGTCTCCCATGCAGGTGTGAGGACCCAAGCACTTGGGCCATCTTCCATTGCTCTCCCAGGCCATAGCAGAGCGCTGGATCAGGAGAGGAGCAGCTGGGACTCCAACTGGCACCCATATGGGATTCCAGCTCTGCAGGCAAAGGCTTAGCCTACCACACCACAGCACTGGCACCCAGTATTAATTCTTACAATCCATAAATATGGAATACCTTTCTATTTTGTTGTGTCCTTGAGGATTTTTGCCCTAGTGCTTTGTTGACATCTGTACATTGGTGTAACAATGGCTTCTTCTTTACAAAGTAGCTTTGGGTGGAATAGACATTGTTTAGATAGGATTGGGGGGTCAAGTTGGGTAAGTTGCATTGGCTTTGGTTCTAGGCAGGCCCAAAATATAAGCCCCCCACCCTGTGAACTGTAGCAGACTAGATAATGGTGGCATGCAGACACTGCTGGCCTGGATTACAGCAGGAGAGATCATGTGACTCTGCTGTGTCCCCCTCTGCTTGCACCCCAATGAAAGTCACCTCCAGGGCTGATCCCCAAGGTCGGCTGGGCTGGGGAGGAGCAGGTTAAAGGGAGGCCACAAGGCTGGCAAAGTTAGGGACTCGCCATCTCCTGTGACAGATAGGTCCGACCCACTGACTCTTGTCTCCACTTTTTCCAGATCCATCTATGTAAAGTCCTGGGATGCCTTTTACCAGTTTACAAAGGCTGTGGTGGATAAAGCGATCAAAAAGTAGGACTTCTCAGTGCTCCAGGTTCCACTGGGCTCCGGGGGGCTGTGCCTCAGGTTGCAGAGGGCCCTGCACTCTGCTGTGATGGGCTCAGCAGCCTGGAATGGAGGGTGGTGCAGTGGGGCTGTGCCAAGGGGCACCCTGAGCTCTCAGGGCCGTCCCCTGCTGTTAACGAGGGCACTGAGCCAGGCAGGCCTGGGCTCGGGGACTGACCACCAGGATCCGTGGAGCTGAGGGACATTGCCGGGGGAGGGGGCGGGTCAGGGAACAGCAAGGACTCCTAGAGGAGCAGGGCATGGGGAGAGGTGGTATGGCTGTGGGAGGGCTCGGGGGAGACGGGGCGGTGGCTACCATCATGGGTGCTGCAGTACCCTGGGGACAGGGGTGCCCAGGGGAGGCCGGGTGATGAGGCTGACAGCTGGCGGCCACACCACAGGGATAGGAATTTCCCATGGGGGCCACAGGGAGCCACAGAAGGTTCCTGGGTAGGGGGAGTGGCACCATGATGGTGGAGCTCCAGGAAGACAGGGCTGACGACCTGGGGGTGAAATGAGTGGAGACAAGAGCAGGTGCAGTGGGGCTGAGCTGGGGTGGGGGCAGCAGGTGCACAGGGGAGACTGAGGGTCAGGGCAAACAGGAGAGGGTGTATGTGAATGGCTGCCAAGAAGGAGAGGATTCTTAGAGATGGGAGGAAGCAGGAGGGCAGAGGTGGAAGAGAGAAAGTAGCTGACGGAAGTGAGGCCAGAAGGAGAGGAGCCTCATAGAGGACTGTGTGTGTCTGTGTCCTCTTGTGTCCAGTGTGTGTGTGTGTGTAGATCACCTGTTGTGTGTCTGCGTCATCACATGTTCTCTGTGGGTGTGTTTGTTCTCACATGTTTTGTGTCCCGTGCATGTGTGTGTGGGTGTGTGTAGCCTCACCTGTTGAGTATCTGCGTCATCACACGTTCTCTGTGGGTGTGCATGTTGTCATGTGTGTTCTCTCTCTCGTGTGTGTGTGTGTGTGTGCATAGCCTCACCTGTTGAGTGTCTGTGTTATCACACATTCTCTGTGGATGTGTGTATTCTCACATGTGTTCTGTGTCCCGTGTATGTTGTGTGTGTGTGCATGTATGTATAGTCTCACCTGTTGTGTGTCTGTGTTATCACACATTCTCTGTGGGTGTGTGTGTTTTCACATGTTCTGAGTCCTGTGTATGTGTGTGTAGCCTCACCTGTTGTGTGTCTGTGTCATCACATGTTCTCGGTGGGTGTGCATGTTCTCACGTATTCTGTGCCTCGTGTGTGTGTACATAGCCTCACCTGTTGAGTGTGTCATCACATGTTCTGTGTGTGTGTTCTCACATGTTCTGTGTCTCATGTATGTGTGTGTGTGTGTGTGCTGCTGTGGGTGTCTCTTGGGGCCCTGTGGCCCAGAGACAGAGTTGGGTGCTTTCTGGGTGCCCTCCCTTGTGCCCTCTCTCCAGAGCCTCAGAAACCTGAATTAAATTTGCTGAAGCTTGGTGTCCCACAGGAGCCCCAGAGGAGTGGCCTGGGAGGGAGCAGGGGTACCTGCAGCCCCCCTCCAGGCTGCTGGCTGACATCATGTGGAGTCTCATGGTCTCACACTTTTTCCCCAGCCCCCAAACACGGATTTCCTTCGTCACCTACTCCTGCAAGGGCAACATCATCCTGAAACTCACCCCTGACAGGTCTGTGAGGTCGTGCCCCTGCCCGGGGGGGCTTCTCAGAACCTCAGTGGGGATGCCAACCACACACAGAGTGGGCCAGCCTGGGGACACCTTGGTCCCCGGCTCCCCAGCCCACATCTTATGGGAGGAGGAGCAGGGAGGGGCTGGCTCTTGGTGGGTGTGAGGAGCACAGAAGAATGGGGAAGCCAGGCTGGGTTGGCCTCTGTGGGTCCTGGCTGAACCAGGACTCCTCAGCTTGTCACAGCTCAGCTCCCACAAGGTCTCTCTGCCCAGAGCATAAAGCCACCTCGGGCTCAGGTCTCCGTTGTGCCAGCTCAGCCACATTAACCTGGACTAGCCTGAACCCTAGCCTGCCTCCCTTGCCTGTCGCAGTCCTGTCCCCACCCGTCGGTCATCTGTGGGTGTGACAGCCCCTGGAAGGTCGCAGAGCAGGTCTTGAGGGCGTCTCTTCCAGCTTGGGTCTTCCTGTTTTGGGAGCAGATGAAGTCACAGAGCCCTGGCTCTCTACCAAGCAGACCCCCAACTTCCAGGGGAAAGGGAGGGGGAGGGGGAGGGGGAATCAGAGTCAGAGGTATGTAGCAGTAGGGGTCGCCCTTTCCGAGTTGAGCCTTGCCTGTGGAGGGATAGAGTGTGCACAAGAAGAATACCCTAGTGTTAGGGTCGGGTTAATGTAAAGATTATTTTTAGTGTCAGGTACAGTGCTAGGGTTAGGAATGGGGTACTATGAGGACCCGTGACACACAGCAGCACATCGATGAGTTAGGGTTAGTGTGAGGGTTAATGTTAGGGTTAGAGTTAGGGATAGGATTAGGGTTAGGGTTAGTGTTATTGTGAGTCCATGACACACATTTGCACATCAGGTATGGGTTGGGGTAGGGTCAGGGTCAGGGTAAGGGTCAGGGTCAGAGTAAGGGTCAGGGTCAGAGTCAGGGTTAGGTTAGGGTTAGGGGTAGGTTTTGAATTAGGTTTAGGGGTTAGGGTCAGGAATAGAGTTAGGAATAGGTTTTGAATCAGGGCTAGGGTCAGGGTCAAAGAGTCAGGGTTAGGTTAGGGTTAGAGTCAAGGTCAGGGTCAGGGATAGGGTTAGGTATAGGGATAGGTTTAGGATTAGGGTTAGGGTTAGAGTTGGGGTCAGGGATAGGGTTAGGAACAGGTTTTGGATTAGGGTCAGGATCAAGGTCAGGGTCAAGGATGTCTCACCACAGATGGTCCAGGCAGAGTCCTTGCTGAGGTCCCTGAGTGCTCTGGGTGGCCTCCGCTGTGAGAGCTGTGTTTCAGAGATGCTGTTCACACCTTCCAGGTCTGCGACGTGAGATCAGGGATGGAGGCGTCGCATACCCTCTGTCAGTGGCAGAGTGGGGAATGACAGGGCTGCGGGGCTGACCCCCTCTCTGGTGGACACCGGCTGCAGGACAGCCCAGAGCTGTTTCATCACAGAATCTTACTTTGTTTTCAGGCAGAAGCTTCGGAAGGGCTTTAGAAGACTTCAGAACACTGTCTTAGCAGGCTATATACAAGCAGACTATGGTTTTTACAAGGTACAGCGCCCTGGGGAGCCACCAGCTCTGTGGTTCACAGGTTCTTAAAGCATTCCTGGGGCTGTCTCTCTGTCTTCTTGCAACGATGTCTTCATTTCCTTGCAGGTAAATGTGCAGCTAACTCAAAGCCGGAAAGAAGGTAAGATGCTTGACTGCTCTGATGTGGCTCTCACCCTGGGCCTTTCTTGGTCTAGCTCCTGAGGTGGACCACTCTTCTCTCTTGGCCTTGGACTCCCCACTGTGCAGGGACCACAGTAGCCATGAATCCCAGGCTGGCCCTGGGGGGAATCATCGGGACCCAGCGTGGGCACCCATGTGTCTGAATCAGCATGAGGCACCTGCCCTGCCCTGGGACCCACTGGGAAGAAAGCAGAATAGCCCTGGGGGCCGTGAGCAGCCTGAGGACCCCGTGTGGAAAACACAGCCCAGCCCCCTGGCGCCCACGCCTTCCTCCTCCTCCTCCTCCCTGCCTCGTCCTCCTCAGTGCCCCTGCGTCCTGGGCCCGGGTCTCTGGCAGGCTGGAAGGCTGTGCACAGCCAGAGCTGCTTCCCTCTCCCCCTGTGGGTCCCTGCTGGTGCCAAGAAGGAGAAGGGGCTAGGCAGGGGGCAGAATGGACAGATGGAGCCCGGGGTCCACTGCCCAAGTGCCTCTGACCAGGGTCTTGAACCGCTGGGCCCAGGGATGCCACAGGAGCCCCCAGGCTGCACCTCGAGCAGGAGCTGGGCCTGCCCTGGGCCTTGGGAGGGTCTGGCTGCCCCATGCTGTCTCCATGACCTGCTGGTGCTTGTCTGGGAGTGGGGGGAGCTGCCCTTGGGACCCAGCTCCTACAGCTGTGGGTAGGGGTGCACAGTGGGGTTCAGGCCGCCTTGGGTGAAGGGCCTGCTGCACCTCAGGGAGCCCCTCTGCAGAAGGGGCTGGGCTGAGCCCCTTCTCACACCGGGATTTCTGTGTGTGTGTGGGGGTCTCGGGTCCCTTTCTCACACTGGGGCTCTGCGTTGGGGGTGGTGTCTCGGATCCCCTTATCATGCTGGGGCCTTTGCGTGGGGGTTCTCAGCAGGTCTTCCTGGAGGAGGAGGTGTGGGAGCCCTGCCTGGCTGCATGCTGGGTGCTGTGGTCCTGGCAGCCTGGGGCAGGCCTGGGGTTGGCACAGGGCCCCACTGGTACCTGGGCGAACCTGACTTCCCTTCATTTCTCAGGACACTACGGCCCTGTTGTGGTGCTCAACTTCATCACTCAAGACCTGGGTGACTCCATATTTGAAAATCTCAAGACTGAAGTGAGTATTGTCCCTGGGCAAGGTGTGGGGCTCCTGCCGGTGCACGTGAGCGATCAGGTCCTCTCACCTTCTGTCTTCTAGATCGACTATGCCCGTTCAGCTGGGGCATCTGTTTACAATGTGGTGCTGGGCCGTTACAACAAAACACAGGTAACTCAGGACAGCGACCCAAGTGGAGCCTCGTCGGGGAAGGTGTCCAAGGCAGCTTTCCCAGGGCCTCCCGGTGGGGTGGATGGGAAGGGGTATTCTGCCCCGCCCCACGTGGTGTGGGCCAGATTTGCCACAATCTTGTGGTTAACTTGGTGTTGGCTCAGACCTCCCAGCAGAGAGGTGAGGGCGAAGAGCTTCCTCCTGCCTCCAGCCAGGGTCCGGTTCTGTGGTCTGATGTTCCTCCATCCCCACATTGGAGGGCGGACCCTGTGTCCCGGCTGCGGGGCCCTGCCGCCTCTCCGAGCCACGTGTGGTCTCTTTAGGTGGCAGCATTGGAGGACAGACCCCAAGACACGATTAAGATCCAGGGAGGATTTAACTACATGCTGGGCGCCGTGGATGACGTGAGCACAGCTGCGAGCGAGCAGGGCCTGGGTCCTTTCCCTGCTGTCCCCAGGGTCTCACTTCCTGAACTCTGCACCTCCCCCCTCCATTCCAGGTTGTTAAAATTATCTGTCCTCAAGGTCTTGTATTGAAGAACACCACGGTGTGTGCGCAGGGTAAGAGCTGGGGCAGAGGGAATTGTGGGAGGAGGCGCACGGCTTTACACAAACAGGTTTCTATGAGTTTTTCAAAAACCTCATGTATGTGTAGCTTTGCACATTATTGCATCAAAAGAAATTTGTCTTTTTTAAATAGTAGAATATACTTTTTAAGATTAATTTATTTGAAAGGCTGAGTTACAGAGAGGCAGAAGCAGAGAGAGAGAGAGAGAGAGAGAGAGGTCTTCCATGCGCTGGTTCACTCCCCAGTTGGCCGCAATGGCCAGAGATGAGCTGACCCAAAGCCAGGAGCCAGGAGCTTCTTTCAGGTCTCCCACATGGGTGCAGGGGCCCAAGGACTTGGACCATCTTCTACTGCTTTCCCAGAAGGGAAGCAGAGTAGCTGGGACTCAATTTGGTGCCCAGATGGGATGCTGGCACTGCAGGCGGAAGCTTTACCCACTAGGCCACAGGGCTGGCACTGAAATTTGTCTTTATTTATTTTTTGACAGGCAGAGTTAGACAGTGAGAGAGAGACAGAGAGAAAGGTCTTCCTTCTGTTGGTTCATCCCACAAATGGCTGCCACAGCCGGCGCTCTGCGCCAATCTGAAGCCAGGAGCCAGGTGCTTCCTCCTGGTCTCCCATGTGGGTGCAGGGCCCAAGCACCTGGGCCATCCTCCACTGCCTTCCTGGGCCACAGCAGAGAGCTGGACTGGAAGAGGAGCAACCGGGAGAGAATCCAGCACCTCAACTGGGACTAGAACCTGGGGTGCCGGTACTGCAGGCAGAAGATTAGCCTAGTGAACTGCGGCGCCGGCCTGAAATTTGTCTTTAAATTCTACTTTCCACGAACCTTCAGAGGTACCCTTCTGTCTGTGGGGTACGAGGTGGGTATGTGTGTGCAAAGATATTCTTATTTTCTCACCACAAATATCTCATTTTGTACATATATAGATACACACACATACACACACCCTAAAGAAGGCGTCAGGGGAGTTTGAGAACAAAATGGGGAAGAG
This sequence comes from Oryctolagus cuniculus, assembly GCF_051225735.1. Taxonomy (NCBI): domain Eukaryota; kingdom Metazoa; phylum Chordata; class Mammalia; order Lagomorpha; family Leporidae; genus Oryctolagus; species Oryctolagus cuniculus. Next base: position 84,563,133 of record NC_142881.1, on the reverse strand, counting down.
ACCCAGGCCATGGCCTCAGTGGGTGGAGACAGAGAATGGGCACACCGTCTCTCACACCCATGTGCTAGTGACACACAGAGGCAGCTCAGAGACACCCAGAGAGACAGCCGGGCCGCCTCCCCCAGTGGTCAAGGGGCCAGCGCCTGTCCCCGAGGGCAGGAAGCTGACAAGGAGGCCCCTCTGCCTCCAGCCTGGGCCCCTGCCCCAGGGCACTGATCAGGCAGGTGCGGCCGTTGCCCTGAGGCGCTCTGGAGTCTGGAGCCAGGAGCCAGGAGCTTCTTCCTAGTCTTCCACATGGGTGCAGTAGCCCAAGGACTTAGGACATCTTCTACTGCTTTCCCAGGCCATAGAAGAGATCTGGATGGAAAGTGAAGCCGCTGGGACTCAATTTGGTGCCCAAAGGGGATGCTGGCACTACAGGCAAAGGCTATACCCGCTAGATCACAGGGGGCGCACGGTTGCAACTTGCCCACTGCGGTCCATGGGAGAAAGGAGCCACAGGCATCCTCCCATGCTGGGGACGGCGCCCAGCCCAGCCGGCTGCATCCAGGCCCAAGCACTGGGTTCTGGCCTGCGGGTTCCCAGGTGTGAGGCTCCGTGGCACTGGGCTGTGGGGACAGGACTGTGCCCCTGACGGGAGCCAAGTGCCCAGTGTGTGGGGGCTGCCGCCCTGCCTACCATCCACAGGGGCCCTCGGGGTGCTGCTGTGAGACTGAAACCAGGGGTGTGTGCAGTGAGAGGTTTGGTACGCAGAGGCTGCTGGGTGCCGGCCCCTGGAACTGCCCCTGGTCCTCCCATCGCCCTTCCCTGGCCCTGGGCTCCCCTGCACGCCCCCGGGTGGGACACAGGTTGGGTAGGGGGTGAGCGCAGTACTGGGGGTGGGGAGAGGCTGCCTCCCCGGGGTGTCTTGCTGCTGCTCCTGGCCCTGCACTGCTCGGATTCTGCCCCTGGGCACACACAGGCCTTGGCGCCGGGGCGGCAGGGAGGATGGGAGTTGGGGCTCCTTCCTGGGGAGCTGAGCCCAGGTGACAGGTGCCCCACCTGCCTGCTCCCCCATGGCTTCGGCCTGTCAGGCTATGCTGTCACCAGCCTGACTGTGAAACTGGGGGCCTTGTCCAAAGCTGCCACACAGGGGGTCCCAACCACGAGAGGGCAAGGCTAAGGCAGGAGCCTGACCCCTAGCCACCACCAGGAGCCAATTCCTCGGGCTGCCATCGAGCCTGGGCAAGGACTGTGGTCAGGGGTGCCCCTAGGTCCTGACACACAAGTGTCTCTGGCGTCACTGGAAATGGAAATGGACCAGGCCTGGGCAAGAAGGCAGCAATGGGGGGGAAGTAGCTGGGTGTGACCAGAAGCCCTGGGCCATCCCGTCCAACCCTGTACCCTGCCTCTCTCAGGGGTTGGCTCAGGGGCAGGCAGACGGCACAGAGGGGAAGGGCTTGCTGAGCCCCAGGCTGGGTGGGCGTGGTCCTTGAGGGTCTGGAAGAGGCAGGGGAAGAGGTCAGGGCTGTGGTCTGAGCACCTACAGCTCAGACCGGATCCTCCTCCTGTGAAGCATTCTGGGAGCAGGTGCAAGGGCCTCCCCACCTCACCTCCCTAACCTGCCTGCCCCCATCCTGACCTTGCTCCTGAGGTCTCCACAGGCCGTAGGCACACGGCAATACAGGGGCGGTACAGGCCCCACTGGTTCATGGGCCCTGCAGGCATCCACACCTGAGCACCCAGCCCAGCATGCGGTGTGGTGTCTCCAATCCCGGCTGCCTCGGCTCACATCAGGAGCCCTGGCCGAACACCATGGCCGGCAGCCCTGTGGCCGCAGGGAGCACCTAGGGCCCTGGCTGCATTTGTCCCTTAGTGTCACAGAGGCATAGGGCCTTTCCCAGGGCTCCTTGGGTCATGAACTATGGCAGGAGAGGTCCACGTCCAGTCCAAGCCCACAGTCTGGACCCTCAGCAATGCTAGCCGGAGGTTGTCCCAGGAAAGCAGAGGGGTGGCCTCAGGTAGCCCACTTCCAGGAGGAGTGCTGTGGGCTTCTGTGCTGGGCTGGGTGGCCAGGATCCCTGAAGCCTGAGTGACGTGTGACACCTTCCTGCCCTACAGAAAAGTACACCGTGCATATTCTCGGACAATTCTCTGGCATTAGAGACGTGGTCATCTGCAAGTTCCACATACCCAACCAGAAGCCTGTCGGTAAGTCATGCCCCAGGCTTTCCAGTCCCACGTCCCATGCCCAGCCTCGAGGTCCTTGCTCCCAGTACTCCAGGGACACTGCCAGGTGCCACCCTGTACTTGCACCTGCAAAGTGAGACTGTAAGAAACCCCCGCAGGACCCCAAGAATGTTGTGCAGCAGGGCCACACCCCTCAGAGAAGCTGGCTGGGTGCTGGCTGTGCCCCCACTGCCCTGTCCTAAGCTCAGCCTGTCCTGGATGGGAAATAGCAGCATCCTGGGACTCTGAGCCTGGCCATGTGCACAGGCATCTGGATTGACCTTGGGCTGAAAGGGTGCACAGGCTGTGCAGGGGCTGTCACTGCCTCTCCCCCACTGGGCAGCGCCGTGCACGCGGCCTCGGCAGCCAGGGATCGCTCTGCCCACACTTGCTCAGGAGTGGCTTAGACAGTGAGCAGCCCCTGCCTATGGGAGCTTCTGAGTATGGAGCCCTCCTTACCCCAGACCCCGCCCAGCCTGTCACACCCTGTCCCCATGGAGCCCACAGTGGCCCTCCTGGAACTCCCATGTGGGTGGAGACAGGGGCGGGGCCAGGGAGGAGTGTGCCCCAGACACAGTGGTGGAGCCGGAGCTGGGAAGAGACCCAGGGCTCTGCCAGTACAGTCAGGGCTCCCTGCCTCCCCAGGGTGACAGGTTCTGGGAAAGGCGGGGCCCAGCCGACACCCACAGGCTCCCTGCAGATGATCCCTTAGGGACCCATGGGCCTGCTGGGTCCCCATCTCGAAGTCACTGGTTTTCTCTCCATGGTGGGCCCTTCTGGAGAGCCTAGGCTTCAGTCTGGGGCCTCTGCAGACAGCCACCTGCGCCTGGTCCAGGACTATGCCCATGGTGGCCCCACTCAGCTGGAACCTGAGATGATGCTGAGGATGGCTTGTGCAGGTTTTAACCATTTGAGTACCATTTTAGAAAGCAGAGGGGATCCTTAACCAGTGCATTCTACACTTGTGTTTCTATGTGCTCTGTGGTCACTAAACAAGATGTTTATTGCGGCATTTGGAATATTTGGGACACACTGGTCCATCGTGGCTTGAAAATTCCTTTCCCATAATCCCAGCTATGCTGCACCTTCTGCCCAGGCCAAATGAGCCACAGCAACCATGCCCAGGTGCACCTGCCCTCCCCTGGCCCTTCCTGTACCACCCTGAGCCTCTGACAGCAGAGTCTCTCCCACCCGCCGTAGGTAGCTGTCTATGCCCAGGTCATCCCAACCATTACATGCAAGCAGCACAGCTCTTCCCCGATCAATCCCTTGGGGCCATTCTCATGGTCAGCACCATGTGGGGAAAAGCACAAGTTCCCGAGTGAGGACCCACAACTGAGTCCCATGGGACTGGGCCAGGGCATGAGGATGGCCCTAAAGACATCAGGTGCCAGGAGAGGCAACAGAAATTATATCTAAAACAGAATACTCGTTATAAGCTTGTCATTTTACATGAGAGGCCTTTCCAATACCTTTGAAATCCCTGCCTTTGTATAGAAATGAGGCAGCTTCAAAACAAATAACTAGAACGCAGGTGAGGAAGGAAAACCCCACCCCTGCTCCCGCATCCAAAGGTCCAGCAGGCAGGTGTCTTGATACAGCTTTTAATTCTCCTTGACTATGATGGAGAGAAACAATGAAGTGGGACTCAAGACACCGTGAGGTCCCACAGCACATCCTCCTGAGTCCCTTCCACTCCCACGAGCTGCCACGCAGTGCACAGGTGGTGACAGAACCACTCGGATACCAGGCCGGGACCCGGGCATTTCTTATGGATTGTGGTTGGTGCAGTCAGCAGACAAAATGAACTTGCAGTCCAACCTGGTCCCAGGAGGTCCCGCCTACCTCTCCTGGCTCCCTTCCTTCCCTCCCCAGCAAGCCCAGCTACGACTGCCCCAGGGCCTTGGCACAGGCCTTTGCACACTCCAGAGCACTCCCCAGGCTGCCCCATGTGGTGTCACTGCACCCTCCCCTCCTCAGAGAGGACACCTTGCAGTGGCTGTGGTCAGTAGTACACGAAAGCAGCAGCGGGAAGTGGGTGGTGACCGTGACACACCCATCACCTGCTTCCTGCAGTCACCAGCCCCTGCCAGTGTCCTGAGGCCGCCCCTGCACAGCGTGGGGAAGCCAGTCCTTGGGGTCGCATCATCTCACGGGCAGACCCGCAGTCTCTCTACAAGACAAACGTGTCTGTGACAGACGGGACAGGTCACCCATGACTAAACAGCCGCCGCCGTCCCCCACCCCCACCCCACCCCCAGGTCCCCTGTCCCTTCCTGTGCTCATCCCTGTCACTGCGTTTGACTCTCGGGCATTTGTGTTGCTCTGTTGTCTTGTCCCTGTCACCCTCGGTCCCTAGCAGGTGACGCCCTGCACAGCAGGGCCTCCTCCTGCCAGCCCCTATTAAACAGCAAGCACTGCCCGGGGTGGAGGGGGGTGGCTCAGTCAACAGCAGGTGCCTGGGAGCAGAGGCAGGCAGAGAGAAGTGGGCCTTCCATTGACTACGTGTGACTCTGCCTGCCCAGGGCAGCGGCTTGGTCAGAGTGCAGGTGTAGTACACGCCCATTGACATTCTCTTTCAACCATTTGCATATAGATGTCAAAGCCATCAGTACCAGTGACACCGTAATAATGTGCCAGGGGCCTGTTGTATCGGAACCGTATCAGTAAGTGCCCTGGACTGTGGGCCCTGTGGACAGGAGAGCCGGTGCTCAGAGTTGGCCACCACCTGGTGTACCGTGTGTGGGCACCCCTTCCAGTGGGCAGCACGTGCCTGGCTGCAGGTGGCGGCAGGGCACCCTCCCTACCTGCCCGTGGGCGTAGCTCAGGACCCACACTAGCCCGGGATGTGCTGTGGAAGAGTGGGTGGATTGCAGGAGATCATTGCCCAAGGAATGGCACCTGTGCCCCAGGTCCCACAGCAGCAATGGCGACACACCTGGGAAAACCCAGAAGAGTTGGGACGACAACATCGTGCTGCCCTCCGGGACTGTTAGTCTTAGCCACTATGGCTTCAGACACCAGGAGGGCCATCACGGCCTGATCCACTGAAAGGGGCACCTGTGGCCATACAGTCCACTCTTGGTGGTCCTGAGGGTAGGGTCTCCAGAGGGAGGAGCCCAAGGAGAATTGAGGGGTTGTGGGGGTCTGGGCTCACCAAGGACAAGACCCATGTATCCCTACGTGACTTTTCTTCTCTCTCTTTCTGGACATTTAGGGTAGTGACGATTGAAGTCAGCCTGAACAATGGGAAAACATTCAACCCCAGCAAACTCAAATTGGGCATCTTCGACTGTGTGAGTACAAGGAAAGGAGGCCTGAGCCAGCGGACACACGCACCCTGGGGAGGACAGAAGGGACAAGGGGACCTGGAAATGGCTCCATCTTTGTTCCAGCAGGGTGGGATTCTGTGGGAATGGTCAAGAAACAGGGCACCCGGGGCCTGACAAGCTGCGACAAGGGAGTGTGCCAGCCTTCTTTCCTTTCTTTATTTTTCTAAAGATTTATTGCAGGGTGAGAGGGAGAGCAAGAGAGAGAGAAGGAGAGAGAGAGAGAGAGAGAGAGGTGTTTTCCCTCCACTGTTCCCTCACAAAATGGCCACAACGGTTGGAGTTCATCTGATCCGAAGCCAGGAGCCAGGAGCTTCTTCCGGGTCTCCCACATGGGTGCAGGGGTCCAGGCACTTGGGCCATCTTCTCCTGCTTTCCCAAGAGTATTAGCAGGGAGCTGGATGGGAAATGGAACAGCTGGGACCAGAACCGGTGCCCATATGAGATGCCGGAAGAGCTGGCAGTGGCCTTACCTGCTCCACCACAGTGTCAGCCCCAAGTTGTGTTTCTGAGTGAGCACACCCGGCTCTATACCTGTTCACACCCAAGCTCCCCAAGGAGGGCAGTCCCCTGCTGTCGCCAGCAGCTGCCCACAGGTTCCTCCCCGCCTCCCCGGCTGTGTGCTCTGCCCCTCTCTCTGCCTTGGGCAGAGGCCACGTTCTGCTCACGAGTGGGCACCTGGGAGTGCAAAGGCAGCTGCTCAGGGCCAACCCCTCCAAAGTCCTTGTCTTCCCAGCACCCTGGGCTGGAGCAACGTGGTGGGAGACGGGGCCTTGGAGGCCTCCTTCCAGGGTCTTGGGTTGGGAAAAGTCCTCTGTTTGGGTCTGCCTGGCTTGTCCTGGCACTTCAATGCCCACGGCAGTAAAAGGACTCACCGTGTGCTCAGCGAGAGTCCCACCAGGGACACGGCCCAGCCACAGGCACCATTCGCAGGGAACTCAGTGCCAGCCCTGTGGCCCCAGTGCAGCCAGGTGGGCCCCAGAGCCCAGCTGTGTTGTTGCTTCTCTCCAGCCGGAGTCCCGGCATTGGCCCTTCCTGGCCTGCTCGCCTCTAGCCTCCTCTGTCAGCACAGCACCTGCTTAGGGGAGGATGCAGCAGCCTGTGCCCCCCAGGCTGCAACTCCAGGTCCCTAGTGTGAAAGACAAGCATGACCACACCCACACGTGCCCCCAGGGAGGGCTGCTGCTGTCCTTGGGCAGATGGGAGGTGCATAGGGAGTTCAGAGCTGCCCAGCCAGGACATGGGGAGAGAGGCCCTGGGATTTAGCTCCAAGTCTCTGGCCCTGCCCTTGGGCGGGCCCAGGTGCCGACCCTCACCCATCTGGGCGCCTGTACCTGGGCAGCCTCACCAAGCCCTGATTGTCTACCAAGGGGAGCGGTGACAGCTAGGACAGTAACACTGTGGGGGCACCTGAGCCTGCATTGGCTAGGGCGGAGCCAGTGGGCAGGGGCAGAGGTAGGCTGTGCTGCTCTCTGGGTCTGGCCCCTGACCCCAGCCCTGGAGTGGGCAATGGGGATGCCCAGAGGGGCGAGCCCCGATGAGGGTGCAGCCAGGCCTTCCACCAGCCTCTGCCAGAGCTGCTGTGAGTGTGGTGTGGCCCCAAGCTGAGCTCTTCCTCCCACAGAATCCTGACTCCACACGGAAGACCACGACTCGGAGGACGACAACGACCACGACCACAACCACCACCACGACGACCACGACGACCACCACCACCACCACGACCACGACGACCACGACCACGACCACCACCACCACCACCACCACCACCACCACCACCACCGTCCCAACCACTGTCACAACCACTATGCCCCCCACCACGATTATTACAGACGTACAGGACGACAGCAAGTTCATTCATATCCCCGTCCTGCTGTTCCTGCCACTGCTCCCGCTGGTACTGTGCTGCTGCAGGGTGCAGCGCCACAGGGTGAGTGCCCCCTCCTGCCCAGCCAGGGGCCCAGGCCATGCCCACCACCCAGGGGCCTGCACCTGGTCCGGCCCCTGACCTTCCTCTGGCCAGTGTCCCAACTACTCTGTGGTCATCTCTGGAGCTGGTGGTGTCACAGACCCTGTCTTCCCACCATGGCTGCACCTGACCCTGAGTCTGGCCTCACTCTGGCCTCCTGCCCCAGGCTGGTCCCAGGAACTTGGCCTGGGACACCTGAACTCTGGACCAAGGTCTACTCTGGTCCATGGAGAAGGGCCACCCCAGTCCCTGAGAACAGGGCTGGCTCTTAGCAGCCAGGGGATGACCTCTGTGGGTGTCCTGGGAAGGCCTAAGGGCCCCAGATGGAGGGGGAGGCAGACCATGGAGGATGAGGAGCCCCCGGGGGAGGGAGGCCTGATGCTCCAGGAGCTGGAGCCTGCTGGGCACAGTGCCACAGGCACGGGGTGCCAGATGGACACCCCCAAGGCCACGCTCTTTGCTGCTGCCCAAGACCAGGCTCTACCCAGCACCATGCAGCCCCCATCTTTGTCTCTAACATTCTAGACTGAAGAGGAGCCACCGCTGCCACCCCCAGAAAAGGTCAGTGTGGATTTGGTTTTCATTTGTTCCCTGCCTGGAAAGGACGGGGACCCTCACCCACAGCATCCTGAGGCCTGGGCCCAACGTCTCCCTCCCAAGGGGCAGGGGACTGTCCCGGGGCCTGGGACCTACAGTGATGACCTCAGAAGACTCCCTCCTACCTCCCAGCAAACCTGTCCCCTGGCCCTGCTCAGGGCATCAGCACCTTAGGAGCGTGTGTGGGCCTTGGGACAGTCCTTGCTGACACAGGGGCTCCTGTCCACCCCAGGGTGCCCCTAGCAGGCTGCTGAGGATTGGCTGGGCTCATGCCCAAGCAGCCCCAGGTTTCAGGGCCCTGGTCCCACCTGCTGGCCTGGGATGAGTGTGGGGCTCCTTGGAATTGGTCTTGGCTTTGACTCTTGGCAGGGCCCAAGGGTGAGCCTGGGTTGGCCCTCGGGGAGGGGCAGGATGAGGGGGGCAGTGGTGTCCCTGGGCACTGAGCTTATGTTGGTGATCGGAGGGCAAGGGTGGGTGAGCCGGGACCATAAGCAGTAGCAGGTGGCCGAGGCAGGGAGCATCAGGCCTGGTTCTGGCCTGGGTGGGAAGACGCCTCCTGCCCAGGCAGATCTCAGGTGGGCAGCAGCGTGGGCAACCTGGAGCCAGGTGGCTGGGGCAGTCACATGTAATGCTGGGACAGCACAGCCTTCAGGCAGACCTCAGCCTGCAAAGGTGGCACCAGCATCTGGGGAGGGGCCCTGTCGGTGCACGGAGGCTGCTGTGCGAGGTCCCCACTGAGGGCTCCGTCCTGAGCCTTCTTTCAGTCACTCCACAAACATCAGCCAGCGCCGTGCCAGGGCAGGGACGGGACCCCTCACAGTTGCAGGCAGGGAAGTGGACAGTGACACCTGTTTCTCTTCTTGAAGCCCAAGAAAGTGCCTCCCCCACCACCACCGCCACCACCCCCGCCGCCCCCTGTGACTGTGTGCCCCACGGTGATCGTCTGCCGCTGTGCCTGCCGGGGGGTGTGCATGGACAGAGGGCTACAGGTGACCAGGGTCCTGCGGGAGGGCTGGGACCCCGGGCTGGGGCTGTATTGAGGTGTGGCTCTGCAGGCAGAGACTGGGACCCCCCAGCATTGGGGAGGGTGGCCCCCCAAGGCCTGCCCAGGTGTGGGACCACGAGAATGCTGATGAGCCCCGCCCCCCAGGCCCGGCCCAAACCAGGGCCTCCCCACTGGCTGCACCCAGGTCGTAGACATGGGGCTGACCTTGGTATCACACCTCAGGCAGCAAGTCAGTGTCCAGCCCTGGGCCAGCAGGTGCATGAGTGAGGGAGGTGCCCAGGCCAGGGGTACACATAGGGCATCACTGCCTTCTGCCCAGCGCGATGCTTCCAAGAAAACCCGGGCCTGGCGAGCCCCGGCTGTGGGCTCCATGGGCTGGGGGGAAACAGCTGTCCCTGGCCGTGCTGCCTGCTGAGCGGGGGGCACTGAGCTGGCCCAGGAGGGGACACGGGACCCTCAGGGGCCATCATGAGCTCCCACACAGCAGGCTGTGCCCGGGGTTGGACACATGGCAATTGGTGTGAAAGCCGCTGCCTCCCACAAGTCCCTGGGTCCATTCTCGGGACGCAGAGACTGGCCAGGCAGCAGCCTGGGGTCCCAGGAAAGGATGGAGGGACCCCTAGTGGCCAGCTTTGGCAGGAAGACCCCAGGACCAGCTCTGACTGGGGTGGGGATCCTCGTGTTCTCCTGCGAGCTCCCGGCTTCTCTGCAGCCTCAGAGGGCAGCTGTGAGGCCGCCCTCCCTGTCCCCTGACCGTGCTGGACACAGAGCAGCCCGGCCACGCCCTCCAGGGAGGGAAGCCGACCACTGCCCAGGCCTATCAGCCTGCAGAGTGCGGCCCCGCCCTCCCCAGGGCCCAGACTGTGGGCCTGGACTGCAGGGCCCCACAGGGCTCCTTCTGGCCTGGGCTCTGCTTCCTCCCCTCTCGCCCCAGCTGTCAGACACCTGCCTGTCCCCCTGAAACGCACAGGGCCCCTACTGGACGCTCCCTGTGCCGACCCCTGATGCAGGCCTCTTCCCCCTTCCTCCCGCTCCTGCCCAGGCCCTGATGCGCACCACGTGCCCCCCGTCCCCCACATATCCCTCCACCGTGAACTTCCCCCTCAGGCCAGCCCTGAATTCCCTGCTTCCTGCTCCAAAGAGGCTGCTTTGTTCCAGACCCAAACTCTGCGTGGCGGGCAGCGAGCGCCCCATAAACACGCAGGCACCGGCCCCGCCCAGGAGGAGGCTGCAGCCTGGTCCCGGGATTCTGGAGGTGGGGTCCGTGCTCAGGGGGCTTGCTCACGGCCACGTCTGCTTTTCAGGGCACCCTGGATGGCTTCTACAACTACATCCAGCCCACCTGCCACCCTTCACCGATGATGTTGTGCCGGGCCAGGGGCCAGGTGAGCTGGGCTCAGGGATGCTCCCCGGGGCACAACAGCCACTGCTTTTGCCCTTGACACTTGCCCGCTGGGACCATGGCTCAGAGTCAGGGCTGGCAGGTGCCAAGAGGAATGCCCTGGACACAGAGCTGACAGCTCCTGCTCATTGCCCCATGCATGGCTGTGACCAGTCCCTTGGGGCAGCAGTGCTGGGGACGTGGTAGCAGCTGCTTGTGGCCAGCACTGACCAGCCCAGGGCCCTCCCCCTCCCTCATGCCCAGATGCTGAAGGGGCATGCCCACAGCTGGGAGGCACACAGCAGGGAGGCAGGAGCCGCACACTCCAGAGCAGTGCGGGGGGCAGGCAGCACTGGGAGGGCCTGGAGGAAGGCAATGCACCCAGCCCAGTGTCACCATGAATAGAGCCAGGGACAGGTGTGTCACTGGGAGGCCCACCTGCTGTGGCTGCCTGTGCACCCCCCCCCCCCATCTGCCTTTCAGTCCTGGAAGCCCCTCCAGGGTTTGGATGAGGGCATGCGGGTCACTGTGTCTCTGCTCTCAGCTCTGACTCAAATGCAGCTGGGCCTCAGCTCTGCACTCAGCACCCAGTGCCGGCCCCGCACACCACAGGAGCCTCATCCTTTGCACCTGTCGGGGGCTTCGGCTCCTGCTCATCTGAAAAGCATTCACTGAGCAGAAATCAAGGAGCGCCCAGGGCTCAGCTCCCTGCCGAGGCTCTTGACCGTCTGGACCCCTCGCCTTCCCCAGTTCTAGAGCTCAGCACCCCCTTCCTTGGATGCTGGCCCCTCTGTCCATCCACAGAGACAGCCATGCAGAGAATTCCCTGGTCTCCATGCCACACTGGTCCCAGGCTCTCTTCTCTCCTGTCCTCAAGCTTCCCTCTGCCTCCCCCTGATGGGGACTTCTGGTATTACATCAGCGCCCAGCCCAGGTTCCACAGCCACAGGCACCAAGTACCTCCTGCCTGGCCAGGGACTTGGACACAGGTTCTCAGCATGATGGACAGGACATCGTTCTGAGCTTCTACTCAGCCTACCAGGAGGGACAGGTGTTTGGCACCTGTGCTCTGTCGGGAAGGAGGCCTCCAGGCTCGGGGGCCACTAGCCCCGGGCCACCAGGGGCTTCACCAAGGTCCAAGCTCTGGGTCCTGATGCTCCTGCCCCATCCCTTTGACCCACCCACCACTGCCTTCTGGCCCAGTGGAAACGCCAGCCCCAGCCCCCTCTCTCTGTTCTCTTCCCTCCAGGAGAGGTGGCCCAACCTCGCCCTCATGAAGGCCCCAAGCAGCTCCAGCCTCTGCCTTCAACCCAGCCTGGAGAGTCACCCCCTCACCTGGTGTTCCCAGTGCCACCACCTCCCAGACAGGTGCGCCAGGCCTTCCGCCAGGACGCTGCCGCTGCCCGCTCCCCAGAATCAGGCTCTCTGCAGGAGCACCTTGTCCCTGCCTCCCCTGTAGCCCGGCCTCTCGGCACCCACACCCCAGATGAAGAGGCTTTGCTTGCTGAGTGTGACGTGTGCACGAGTCTTGCTTTATGGGCAAAGCAGTAGGAGCCTGTTGCCAGTGGCCAGGGCTTGTCACCTGGGGAGACACTGCACTGTGGGAGATGACCTCTGGGTGCACCTGCTGGGACATGGCACCTAGGGTGGTGTGGCCTCAAAGCATGGGTGAGCCTCTGTCCCAGCAGCCCTGTCACCGAGAGCTGGGGACACAGGGACATGTTTCCCGATCTCTATGAGAACAGTCCCCAAGCGTCTGTGATATGAATTTGACCCTCATCTCCCCCAACCGCTAATGTTCCAGAGAAGCCTTCGAATGCCTAGTGCTGGGTGCTTCATGGTAGGGTCTCATGGTATGGCCACATAAAACTCTGAGTCAAGGAGGCAGCGAGGCCACCTCCCTCAGGAAGCCAGACCTCCTTCCTGACCCCCACACTGTCCCCACATGCATGGGCACTCGGGATCTTGGGATTCTGTCTGCTCTTCTAAGAGAAGCCACACTGTGTCCTTCTTTTTTTAAAAAAAGCTTTATTATTTATTTGAATGGCAGAGGTAGAGAGGGACAGAGAAGTCTTCCATCTGCGGGCTCACTCCCAGGTGGCCACGTTGGCTAGAGCTGGGTCAATCCAAAGCCAGGAGCCAGGAGCGTCTCCCAAGTTTCTCATGCCTGCGCAGGGGCCCAGCCCCCGGGCTGTCCCCTGCTGCTTTCCCAGGCGCATTAGCAGGGAGCTGGAACTCTGGATCTCTCCTGGGTCTCCTCCCAGCTCTGGCTCCATAGCTGTGTCTGGGGCACACTCCTCCCTGGCCCCGCCCCTGTCACCACCCACACGGGAGTTCCAAGAGGGCTACTGTGGGCTCCATGGGGACAGGGTGTGACAGGCTGGGGGGGCCTGGGGTAAGGAGGGCTCCATACTCATGAGCTCCCATAGGCAGGGGCTGCTCACTGTCTAAGCCACTCCAGAGCAAGTGTGGGCCGAGGGACCCCCAGCTGCTGAGGCCGCGTGCATGGCGCTGCCCAGTGAGGGAGAGGCAGTGACAGCCCCTGCACAGCCTGTGCACCCCTGGGGAGGAGCTGGCCCAGAGCCTCCTGGGGGGAGGGGTGCCTGCAAACAGTGTCCTCGAGTCAGGGGAAGGCAGCTGGGGGCCACGTGGGGGAGCTGAGGAGGGTGCAGCAAGTCCCCAGTGTCCCAGGCAGTCCCTGGGGAAGGCCACGCCCACCTCAGCCCCAAGGACACAAAGTTGGCTTGGCCTGTGCTTCCTGAGCGCCGCCACAAGGTGCCCGGTGCTGAGTGCCATCGGATCCTAGGCTCCGACCTGAGTTTCTAAGCTCTGCTCTGCACCACCCGGGCTGCAGAGACTCCTGGCTCAGGCAGTGTAGCTGCCATACTGGCTCTGTCCACAGTAAAGAGAACAGGGGCTGCCGGGGGAGCAGGTGTTTGGTCAAGGTCACGCAGCCTGGGTGTGCCTGAGCCGGGATCCCTGTGCCCACGCCTGGCTGTGGGCATCTCTCAGTCCAAGGTCAGTCCACACCCCTGCGCCACCTGGCCAGGCTCCAAGCACCGGGGCTGCTGCTGTGTCCCTTCTGCATCTTCCTGTTCCCTGAGCCCACCCTGCATCTCACTGTGAGCCCATGTGGGACAGCTTAGGGCAGGGTAGCACACACACACCTGGTGCTGCGCCCAGAACTGATACCAATTTCTTCACCTCAATGGGCACCCAGGAAAGTTGGGCCCTGGATAGGCAGATCTGCAGATCGAACCCATTACAGATCAAAGGTATAGTTAGGCCTATAGCAATTGCATCGGTACTGGACATGTGCAGACTTTTTGTTTTTCTTGCCATCTTTTCCATAAACTGCATAGTTTGAGAGTATTTCAAAAAGTTGCTGCAAATATCAAAGTACCCTCCATAACAACTCGCCTGGGTTTGGCTGCTGATTTTCCCCTCCTTACCAGGAAGTGGCCGTTGCCAAGGCCACCTGTTGTCATGGCTCCCCCTGGGTGTGCCCCTTGCCCTGCCCACCCTGCCCCCACATTATGACACTGCCTTCAGCACAGGGCTCCCCCTACTGCCCAGGACGTTCTCTCAGCCTCCTTTGCAGGCTGCCCCTGTCTCTGCCCAGATTCCAGCCCCCACAGTCCAGAGGGAGCAGGCCTTTGCCTCCTGTCTTCTCTCTGGGTTTCAGCCGCACCCATGGCTTCAATTTACCCATTAAACTCAGGGCATCCATGTCCCATATCACAGTAACTGGGCTTGATTCCCTGCTGTGGCTCCTGCTAGTACAGACTCTAGGAGATTGTGGTGGCCCAAGTAATTGGGTTCCTGCCACCTACAAGGGAAACCTGGTCGAGTTCCCACCTCCTGGCTTCAGCTTGGCTCAGTCCTGGCCATTGCAGACATTTGGGGAGTGAACCAGCAAATGGGTGTGCTGTGTTCCTCCTGTTTCTCTCTCTCTCTCTCTCTCTCTCTCTCTCTCTCTCTCTGCCTCATAATAAACAAACATAAAAGTAAATAAATAAATAGATTTAAACTCTTCCCAATGCTAGTCTTTTACCCAGACATTGCATATGAGCCTTGGCATGCAACTGGGTGTCTCACAGGCATCTTGGCTTTGACAAACCCCCAAAGAGGATTTACCCTCCTCCTCCCCAGGTCCGTTCCTCTTACACAGTGGCTCTGCAGCCACCAGCTGCTTGAACCCCAAACAGAAATCATCCTTGATCTTCCCCTGCCCTTGACACCCTCCATTCAGCTGGACAGGTGCACCTGCCTCAGAAGGAACTAGACTCATTCAGAAGGAAGCAACAGGTGGCGGATGACCTGGGCCTCTTAGGAGCTCTGTGCTTGTTCCCCCCATGGACCAGAGCAATGGACGTCCCGAGGAGTGGGGAGGGATGCGAAAGGAGTTTTAGCAGATCCTACCTCCCTGTGCCCCAGGACAGAGGGGTAAGCGTTAATAATTGAAAGTGTCTTAAAATTATAGTGTCTTTCTGGGACCAAGGAGAGTGACTGGAGGAAAAGAAAGCTGTCTTTCTATTCTTACTCTGCTGGGTTCTGATTGTTCAATAAACCACTCATGATAAACAGGACAGCACTCCTATTTAAGACTTTTCAAAGACATCCTGCTAGGCTTTGCATGAAACCTGAACTTTGCATGGTGGGGGGGCTCCGTGCTGTCCACCTTTCCACCCTGAGTGGTTTCTAGTCCCAGAAATTATGGGATATGTACGCTATAGAATACTACACAGCAATAAAAAAAAATGAAATCCGGTCATTTGCAACAAAATGGAGGAATCTGGAACCCATCATGCTGAGTGAAATAAGCCAGTCCCAAAAGGACAAATATCGTATGTTCTCCCTAATCAGTGACAACTAACTGAGCACCAAAAAGGAAACCTGTTGAAGTGAAATGGACACTATGAGAAACAGTGACTTCATCAGCCCTTGTCCTGACTGTTGATGGACAACTTAATACTTATCCCTTTTAGTATTTTTTTGTCCTACTTAACACTATTGGTTGAACTCTGTAATTAACACACAATTATTCTTAAGTGTTTAAATTTAACTGAAAAGTGATCTCTGTTAAATATAAGAGTTGGAATAAGACAGGGAGGAGATGTACAATTTGGGACATGCTCAATCTGACTTGCCCCAAACGGTAGAGTTAGAAATGTGCCAGGGGATTTCAATTCCATCTCACTAGTCCAAGTGATCAATTTCAGTTCACAATGCATCATAATGATAGGTCTAAGAGTCAAAGAGATCACATAAACAAGACTAGTGCTGATAGAATTAAGAAGAAGAGAATGATCCAACATGGGAAGCAGGATACAGCAGACTCATAGAATGGCAGATGTCCTAAACAGCACTCTGGCCTCAGAATCAGCCCTTAAGGCATTCGGATCTGGCTCAAGAGCCCATGAGAGTATTTTATGCATGGAAAGCCAAGACACTCTGGCAAAAAACAAAAACAAAAACAAACAAACAAACAAAAAACTAAATGAAAGATCTCTGCGAGTGAGATCCCAGCGGAAAGAACGGGCCATCAAAGAAGGAGGTACCTTTCTCTGAAGGGAGAGAGAACTTCCACTTTGACTATGACCTTGTCTAAATAAGATTGGAGTCGGTGAACTCAAAAGGCTTCCATAGCCTTGGCAACTCATGACAAGAGCCTAGGGGGATTACTGACACCATAAACAAGAGTGTCAATTTGTTAAGTCAACAAGAGGAGTCACTGTTCACTTACTCCTCAAGGAGGATCTCTGTCCTTAATGTGTTGTACAATGTGAATTAATGCTATAACTAGTACTCAAACTTTGTACTCAAACTCAAATGTTGATGATATTGATTTTTCCAATCCATGAACATGGAAGATTTTTCCATTTTTTGGTATCCTCTCTTCTATTTCTTTCTTTAAAATTTTGTAATTCTCATCATAGAGCTCTTCGACCTCCTTGGTTAAGTTTATTCCAAGGTATTTGTTTTTGTATCTAGTTGTAGCTATTTGTAGCAGTTCTTTCTCAGCCATAGCATTGCCTGTGTATACAAAGGCTGCTGATTTTTGTGCAATGATTTTATATCCTGCTGCTTTGCCAAACTCTTCTATGAATTCCAATAGTCTCTTTTTGACAGGCAGAGTTAGACAGTGAGAGAGAGGCAGACAGAGAGAATAGGTCTTCCTTCCATTGGTTCACCCCCCAAAATGGCTGCCACGGCTGGCACACCACACTGATCTGAAGCCAGGAGCCAGGTGCTTCCTCCTGGTCTCCCATGTGGGTGCAGGCCCCAAGTACTTGGGCCATCCTCCACTGCCTTCCTGGGCCACAGCAGAGAGCTGGACTGGAAGAGGAGCAACTGAGACAGAATCCAGTGCCCCAACTGGGACTAGAACCTGGGGTGCCGGCGCCACAGGCGGAGGATTAGCCTAGTGAGCCACTGCGCTGACCCCTAATAGTCTCTTTTTTTTTAAACTTTTATTTCATGAATATAAATTTCCAAAGTACAGCTTATGGATTACAATGGCTTTTCCCTGCGATAACTTCCCTCCGACCCGCAACCCTCCCCTTTTCCACTCCCTCTCCCCTTTCCCACTCCCTCTCCCCTTCCATTCACATCAAGATTCATTTTCAATTTTCTTTATATACAGAAGATAAATTTAACATATATTAAGTAAAGATTTCAACAGTTTGCACCCACACCAAAACACAAAATGTAAAATACTGTTTGAGTACTAGCTATAGCATTAAATCACAATGTACAGCACATTTAGGACAGAGATCCTCCATGAGGAGTAAGTGCACAGTGACCCCTCTTGTTGACTTAACAAATTGACACTCTTGTTTATGGTGTCAGTAATCCCCCTAGGCTCTTGTCATGAGTTGCCAAGGCTATGGAAGCCTTTTGAGTTCACCAACTCTGATCTTCCCCAATAGTCTCTTAGTAGAGTTCCTTGGGTCCCCTAAATAAAGAATCATATCATCTGCAAAGAGGGATAGTTTGATTTCTTCCTTCCCAATTTGTATCCCTTTAATTTCTTTTTCTTGCCTAATGGCTCTGGCTAAAACTTCCTGTACTGTATTGAATAGCAATGGTGAGAGTGGACATCCCTGTCTGGTACTGGATCTCAGTGGAAATGCTTCCAACTTGCACCTGTGTGTGGCTCCTAGTTGTGACCGGGTGGATGTGTCTGATGGAGGGGAGTCATTGGGTGGTGGCTCACATCCTTTCTGCGCTGTGTCGGTCTGAGGAATTCCTCAAGGTCTTGAGGGGCTGCCCTGCTTCTTAAGGCCAGAGGGGTACAGACGGTCTCACCACTTCCCCCTCTGTATGCTCCTGGCACATGTGTGCCACAGCAAAACGATGACATGAAGCTCCCAAAGCTCCTGCACTGGGCCACATCTGAAAAGGCAACAAACCTACATGTGCAGAAGCCCTGTTAAGGGTGCCCAGATGACTGCTAACATTTAATGAATCCTTACAGTGTTCCATGTGTAGTACCAGCCAGTTTAGATGCATTAGTGATTTTTTAAAAAATATTTTAAAATGTATTTTATTTATACATTCAAGAGTCAGGGAGATACAGAGGACACACACACACACACACACCTAGACAGAGAGCTATCATCTGCTGGTTCTATCCCCAAATGCCCACAACAGCTGCAGGCCAGGAGCTGAGGCAAGAGAGCCAACAACTCAATCTGTGTCTCCAGAAGGACCCTACTACTTGAGCCGTCACTGCTACCTCTCAGGCAGTGCATTAGTAGGAATTGGAAGGAGAGTTGGGACTCAAACCCACGAACTCTAATATGGGTTTCTGATGTCCAAACTGGTATCTTAACCATTAGGCTATAAATATCCACCCCAAGAGCTTTAATGTATTTAGTTTCCAAAACAGCTTCATGTGACAGGCAATATTATTATCATCTTCATTTTACAGGTGGGAAAATTGAGCACAGAGATACTAATTAACCCACCCAAGGTTACAGAGATGAAGGAGGCAGAGGTGAGACCAGTAATAAACTTTGTATGCTGACAGAACAATTCACCATTACTCAGAAATGAATGCTTTAAATAATTACATGTGTAAAACTATTATTGTATTTTTGGTATTATTTTATTTATTTTCTTCTCCAAAAAAAGTCTCAAGAAATGATACCAAGTTACTTGTCACAAGATTCCAAATCCTATTAAGTTGGCAGGTACTACTGCCATCTTATTAAAGTGATCATTTTACGTGCATAACTGATCATAAAGATAGGAATAAGTGTCAAAGGGATTACATAAATAAGACCAGTGTCTGCTAATACTTACTGATAGAATTAAAAAGAGAGAATGATCCTACATGGGAAGCAGGATACACAGCAGACTCATAGAATGGCAAACGTGCTAAACAGCACTCTGGCCTCAGAACCAGTCAATAAGTCATTCAGATCTAGCTAAAAAGTCCATGAGAACATTTCAGGCACAGAAAGCCAAGACACTGTGGCAAAAAAATGGCCTACATGAAAGATCTCTGTCAGTGAGATCCCAGCGGAAAGAAGGGACCAACAAAAAAGGAGGTCTCTTTCTCTGAAGGGAAGAGAAAACATTCACCTGTCTAAATAAGGATGCAGTTTGTGAACTCAAAAGGATTCCATTGCCTTGGCAGCTCATGACAAAAGCCTCGGGTGATCATTGATGTCATAAATAAGAGTGTTAATTGTTAATCAACAACATTCACTTGACTTATGTACTGAACAGTTTTACATTTACCCTCAAGTGTCAACTAGGGCAATTTTAAAGCAACCTTTTTTTTTTTTTTTTTGATGAACACACATTTCCTGATTTCTTGTGAGTTTCTATTAACTTGCACTGGTATTTTCTACTTATTTCTACCATAATATTCACACCACATTCATACCATAAAATTTTATATTGCAGCAAGTGTAAAAGCTCCAGTTAACTACCTATAAATTTGGTCCAAGGGACTCCATTACTTTATGAGTATCTTTCCACAATCTTCCTTTAAGGATAACCTCATTCTCAACTTTCCTCCTAGGCTGCAGGGGTTTCTGGGGCCCCCTCAGATGCATCCTAAATTGCATGAGATGCTGTGCCAGCTGTGTTGCAGTCATCACCATCCCTGGTCTACCTGCTGACCTCATTCATTCTTCAAAGACCAGCTCAAGCCTCATCCCCCACAGGACAGCACTTGAGTGCTCCCACAAAGGGCCCCGCCAAGCCCACCCTCCTCTCACCTGCATTACATCGTGATCTAATTCTGGACTGAATCTGTGCAGCCTGATGGAACTCCTAAGGTGTACACATGATTTTTGACACATATCATATAATCATTTTGAAAAACTGAACCAAAGGCCCATTCCAACCAAACTGTTAACAGTTACACTGAAACATAATAACTTCCAGTAAATTATGGAAATTCATAGGGTGATATGAGGTACTACTTATTAATTATGACATGTTAACAGAAGAAACCAGGAGCACTGATGACAAGCTTGCCAGCGGTTAAAGATGCCATTTCAGTTTCCTGATTAACATATGATTCCAGGATTACATAGATTACTAAAAAATCAATACAACAGTTTAAGACCTATTAAAATACCCCTAAGAAATTTAAAACCAAATACCTTGAAATGACACATCACACTATTTGACTTGTAAAGTAACAGAACACTGAGATAGTGTCAAAATTTAGGGGATTGGTTAAGGAGTAGAGACTTGAGAAATAGAAGATGGAGCCCTCCCAGTAGTTTCTCACATTGGTTGACTTGCAGTCTTATAAAAGCTGTTCTTTAGAGTAACGGCACCCGCTGAGGATAAAAATAAGTGCAATCTTATAATAACCCCGTAACATTCTCAACATTACTTTTACGAAAATGAAAATTCAATTAACCACTGCCATTTCGCTATGTACATACTGGCCGAAAGCTATTCATCTGGGATTGGGCAGACGGTTACACGAACAATCAAGAACACCCAGTGATGGGGTCTGATGTTGTGGGACAGTGGGTTGGGCAGGTGCTTGACACACTGGAGTGCTGATTCTTGAGTCATGGCTGCTCCGCTCCCCATTCAGCTTCCTGCTGATGTGCCTACGAAGGCAGTGGAAGTCAGCTCAAGTGTTTAGGCCCATGCCACCCACGTGGGAGACCAGGATGGAGTTCGTGGCTCCTGGCTGTCATAATCATTTAGGGGAGTGAACTAGCATATGGAATAGCTCTGCATCTCCCTCTCTCTGTTATTCTGTACTTCAAATAAATAAAATCAATCTTTTTTAAAAAAGAATACAGTGTTACAAAATATATCATCCTCATATGAGTAGTGGTAGCAGGGTGGAAAATTGAGAAAATATATTTTCTCTTTTTTTTTTTTTTCAATGATGACTCTAAAATGTTTTGTCTCATTGTCATTAGACATTTTTGAAGAACAGTCAATGAGCAAAGTGCAGCATTTGGGCAATATTTTCAAAGCAACATCCACAACTCGGATAACTGTTTTGTGGATAATGCAACCCTTGCCTGTTTTGAGTACGTGTGCGTGGTTTAGATATGTATGTGGATAAACAAGATTGTGGTGGAAAAAATTGCATTGGATATGCATGAAGCAACCATTGTTTATTTATCTCTTCCTGCTTAGTCTAAGCTTATAAAATGAAAAAAAAAAAATAAGAATCCATCCTGAATATATTACCATTACTAAGGTTTCTTTTTTTTTTTTTTTCATTACTAAGGTTTCTTTAAGCACTAAGTATGTATGTGTGTTGCACTGAGTGCCACAGTGAGTTGATCCACCATTAAAGCTGAATGAGGACAGGTACCACGTTTCTGAACACCAAGGAAGGAATCTGTGGACTCCGGGCTCATCTGCGCCCCAGCCCACGCTCTGCCTCCATGGCTGAGGAGGGGGTGCTGCTGTGCCAGGAACAGTCCTGGGTCTGTGATGGGATGTGATTTCCTGAGCAGCGGAGCCAAGGCCTGACCACACTGTCTGCCAGTGCCTCCTTCTCACTTCCATGTTTTCCTTTTGTGTCATCAGCTGCCATGTTCATGCCCAGTTTTTCTTTTCTTTTTTTTTAATGAATAAAACTCCAGTCAGGCTTGGTAGTCTAGGTCCCATCTAACTCTTGCTTCTCAATACAACATTCCTCCATCTCCTTTTTTCTTTAATTTGAGAGAGAGAGAGAGAGAGCGAGCGAGCCAGTGCACTCCCACCAATTCACTCCCCAAAGGCCTGCAACAGGGAAGCACTGGGGCTGAAGCCAAGAGCGGGAATTCAAGCTAGGTCTCCTATGTGGGTGGCAGTGACCCAACCTGAGCCAACCTCCCAGGGCTGCATTAGCAGGAAACTGGCATAAGGAGTGGAGCTGGCTGTCAAACCCAGGCATCAATCTGAGACACGGGTGTCCTGACTGGCATCTTAACCACCAGGCCCTGACCCACTTAACGTATCTCATAATTCAATGTGTCCATGAACTTTCTGAAGTACTGTCACGTTCACCTTGCTTCTTCACTAAGGTGTAAATCTCTTGAGGCTGGAGGTTGCAACTTTCGCATTCTTTGTGTAACCCACGGTGCGGAGGCCAGCGTGGAACACACGGCAGACAATTGGCTTATCCTGCATGCGTTGAGCACACACAGGTACATGCCAAATGATGTGCCAGACAATGAGGACAGGGTCCCCACACCCAGTAAACACAGGTGTAGTGGCAAAACTCGACAAGGCTAGTTGTGAGTAAAAGGACAGTAAAAAGACAAGCACTTCAAATTATGACGCATGAATGGCTTTCTGCATCTGTCTAGCCTTTCTTCACTGGAGGGACTTAAAAAGGGGCCAGGAGAACGGTGTCCTTAGTGGTTGAACTCATTATCTTAGCATTAATGCAGCGCACACTGAGTGCTGAAGACGGCCTTTGGCAAATCAATATGTAAATAAGAACAACTGGGGCCAATGCTGTGGCACAGTGGGTTAAAGCCCTGGCCTAAAGTGCTGGCATCCCACATGGGCAGCCGGTTCTAGTCCCAGCTGCTCCTCTACTGATCAACTCTCTGCTGTGGCCTGGGATAGCAGTAGAAGATGGCCCAAGTCCTTGGGCCCCTGCACCCACATGGGAGACTTGGAAGAAGTTCCTGGCTCCTGGCTTCGGATTGGTGCAGCTCTAGCCTTTGTAGCCATCTGGGGAGTGAACCAGTGGATGGGAAGACCTCTCTCTCTCTGTGTAACTCTGACTTTCAAATAAATAAAATAAATCTTTAAAACAAAAAAAAAAAGGAAAAAATAAGAACAACTATACAACATGCAAACTGTGTTCTTGGGAATCTTAGTTCAGCTAGAGGAAGACGCAAGCAGTCGACAAGGCCAAGTTTTGAGGGTGGGAGGGGCCATCCCTTGGCGGGAAGAAGCACAAGGACACAGGGGACAGAGAGGAGGAAGTCAGGGGTCCTTGCTTGGGCAGAAATCTCCAAAAAGGTCTGTGAGACAGAAACGGATGTGGGAGGGACAGAGTGCCTTTTCTCCAGGAAGGATGTAGGACCAGCTGCTCTACTTTCAATCCAGCTCTCTGCTAATGGCCTGGGAAGGCAGGGGGAGATGGTTCAAGTGCTTGGGCCCCAGCCCCTATGTGGGAGACCTGGAGGAAACTCGTTGCTCCTGGCTTTGGATTGGTCCAGCTCTGGCCACTGAGGCCATCTGGAGAGTGAGCCAGCAGATAGAAGACCTCTCTGTCTCCCCCTCTCTCTGTCTGTAGCTCTGCCTCTTAAATAAATAAATGTTTTTAAACAAATGAACTTGCTTTGTGCAGTGAGAATGTTATGCTTAAAGTTGATTCAATTCAATCTATGTTTCATAATAAATGACAGAGAAAAATATGAGATTATTTTAAGAGGTGAAGGAAAAAAACCCTATACCTTCATGAATGATGTTCTGGTGCCAAAGTTAAAAAAAAAAAAAAACAAAACAATGAGAAAAGTGAGGATTTCAGAAGAAGCTTCTCAGGGACAACTTTGTCACTGTGCCTCTGAAAATCATAGTGTGCCTCACTCCCAAACTACATGGGTTGGCTCATTTAAGTCTGTGCCTAAGAAGAGGCTACTCCTTCTAGCGTCCCCAGAGAGAGCTGGAGATTTCAAATATTGTCTCAGAGTTACATAAAATCAGCAGTGATAAGGACAAAGTGCTCCCATCCTGAGGTATTTTTAGTGCCCTGTTCCTCTGAAAGGAGCAGGTGTCCTTGCAGGTGATCGGGCCCCTCAAGTAAGAGGAGCAACAAACCCGACACCTTCAGACTGGAGGTGCACTCTGGAAACAACAGGCTGCTTTGCTGACCATCACACTTTCCAAAGACTTGAGGTTTCCATGACATCTTCTCCAGGGAATTAAAAAAAAAAAGCTGTCTTACTTTATGACTCTTAACATGTATTTTCCATAAGGAAAACTGATTTGCATGAAAGTTGCTGTGCTGGGCTGCACTCCTGCTGCTGTCTGCGATGCTGGCATTCCATATGAGTGCAAGGTTCAAGTCCCAGCTGCTCCACATCCCATCCAGCTCCCTGCCAATGCGCCTGGGAAAGCGCGGAAGATGGTCCAAGTGCTTAGGCCCCTGCCACCCATGTGGGAAATCTGACGAAGTTTCTGGCTCCTGGCTTTACATGGCCTAACCCTGGCTGTTGTGGCCATTTGGGGACTGAACCAGCAGACAGAAGACCTCTCTCTCTCTCTCTCTCTGACGCTGCCATTCAAATCAGTTAATCAGTAAATCTTTAAAAAGAAGTTGCTGTGCAGCCCCTGTCCCGCCATCTTGGTGCAGTGATGGAGATTCACACTGGCCCTTCTGGTCCATGCCCCACATGCTGTCACAGCAAGCCTGCAGTGCTGTGCATACGTGTGACACAGCAGCACGATCTCCACCCCACTTTATTCTCACAATAAAAACATACTGACAAATAGTCAAAAGAACTGGGCCGCAACTTCCCCCCTCAAGTTCTTATGCTGGTTCAAAATTATCAGTGGGCTAAAACTAGACTGTGAAAGTTTTGTTAAGAACAAGGTACTATTGGGGCCGGCGCTGTGGCACAGCGGCTTAACGCCCTGGCCTGAAGTGCCTGCATCCCATATGGGCACTGGTTCAAGACCCGGCTGCTCCACTTCTGATCCAGCTCTCTGCTGTGGCCTGGGAAAGCAGTGGAAGAAGGCCCAAGATCTTGGGTCCCTGCACCCATGCGGGAGACCTGGAGGAGGCTCCTGGCTCCTGGCTTTGGATCGGCACAGCTCCAGCCACTGTGGCCAATTGAGTGAACCATTGGATAGAAGATCTCTCTCTCTCTCTCTCTCTCTCTCTCTCTCTCTCTCTCTCTCTCTCTCCCCCTCTCCCTCTCCTCTCTCTGTGTAGTTCTGACTTGCAAATAAATAAGTAAATCTTTAAAAAAAAAAAAGCACAAGGTCCTACAGCAGCCTCAGAAGATATTCTGAAGACTGACTTTGGAATTACCAGGGGAACAGAGGTACCTTTGTGGAGACAACCTCCCCCCTTCAGTAAATGACCAGAATTAGCATCGCAGAGGCACTGAGAAAGACATGGGTTACTTCTCTGCAAAACCTGCCAAAGCATAAAGTCCAGTGGAGTCACCATCACGTGAGCTCCCTATGGGGTCATCCACAAAGTGAGGCTCAGATCAACATTGTGATGGGAAAGGAAGGCTGGGGGGTCATTCTAGAGTCCAGGAGAACTGGAAATTGCATGTGGTGCTTGATCCTGGATTGGACTACTGACCAGAGTTACTATTATCATAATTTATTATTATTACTGCTACTATTTTCCTCCAATATTACCGGGACTCGGGGAAATCTGAGTAACATTACAGGCTATAAAGCAAATGCTGCTTGAATGTTAAATCATCTTATCTGGAAAGCTGCACTGTATTTGTGTGCACGGATCTCCTTGTCCTAAGGCAGATGGGATGAGCGGCTGTGGCCAGACACTGGTGAGTGTTAGTGCAGGCAGGAGGAGAGACCAGCTGTGGCCAGACATGAATGTGGGTTCGTGCAGATGCAATGTGGGCTCGTGCAGATGCAATGAGAGACCAGCTGTGGGATTGTGGCTAGATATGAGTGTGCGTTAGCATAGGTGGGACGAGAAATCAGCTGTGGCCAGACATGAGCACTTAAGAGTCAGGGTAGGGTTGGGGGGAGACATGGGGCATTTTTTTTTGTATCACTTTGCATTTGAGGTATAAATTAAAATTGTTTCAAAACAAAAAGCTAACATTCATTAGATATATCTTTTATGATAATATTTCAAAGAAAAACTGGAATTTAAAAAAGTCTTTATTGAGCTCTATGCTTGCTAAAATACTGAAATATTTTACTGTGATGAGGAAATTCCCTTTACCAGGATACAGATAAGCATAACGGTAATAAAAATAAATGACAGCTCCCAGGGGTGTCACACTGCCCTAAGAGCCAACACAGCCCTTGGAGAGTAGGTTTCTGTCAGAGGCCTTTGCTCTGACACACAGCCTGGAGCTGTTCCCACACAGACAGGAAAGTGCGGTCTTTATGAATTCAGGAGCTCGCCTTTTGAACCTCTCCTGATGGAAGCCACCAAACCATTCTTCACAGTCTGTGGAGGAAGCCTGGTGCCCTGGGCCGGCTGCACATGTCCTTCTCCACCCTGCGAGCCTCCCGCACCTGCCCTCAGCCTGCCTTAGCTGCCTGTTTGTGGGTCAGGAAGAGGCGGTCCACCTGTCCTTGGATATTCTCACCCTTGGCGGGAGGTTCAGTTCCACATGAAATTAGCTGGGTGAGTGCTTCAGTGGGCTCCTAAGTGTTCCCTTTTTAACCCCTCAAATGTGGCACCACACAGCAGCTGTACCTGTATTTGTTAAGTCTGAGTCCACTCCACATCTAACACTCAGTAAGTTTGCTGAACAATTACGAAGCAGCCGGAGCAGCCCCCGTGACCTCCCCTAGGACACTCACCCATCCTGTGCAGAGCCTCCTTCTTTACACTCTCAGCAGTCAGGGTCTCAAGGACTGCGTTAGCCAATGTGTCAAATAACAAATGCCTGAGAGAAGCTACTTAGGAAGGAAGGAGTGTTATTGTGGCTTATGGTTTTGGAGGTTCACAGTCCAAGATCAGGTGGCCTCATCGGCCTGGCCATCTGGTGAGGCTGCAGGGCAGCATCGTGGAGACGTGCAGAGGAGGGATCACCTGGAAGCCCAGGAGGCAGAGGAACTGGGAGGGTGCTCATTATCTGAGTCTCTGGGGCCTCACCTTACACAGTTCCATGGTTCCAACATGGAGCTCCACTCTTAACAACCTACTCAATCCAATCACTTCCCAAGGGCCTCACCTTCAGATGCCATAATTGGATTAAGTTTCCACCCTGAATCAACTGATAGTTAATCTAAAAGTTTGGGTACCAAGCCTTTAACATGTGGGCCTTTGGGAACCCCCAAAACTAATATATAAACCACAACAGGGACCTCAACGCTCCTCCACTGGAGCCTACTGCTCACACACTACCTGTTCCAGCCTTAGAGTGGGAAGGCACTGAGCCAGAGAGGCCAGGCTCCATCCCTGCCAATTGCCAGGACACCCCACAGATAGCCTGGGAACCACACAGACTCCCAAGTTCTTAACCTCCTCTGCCATCAGGACCTCGGCTGGAGCTGTTGGACCAGGTGGTCTCTCTCACTCACAGTCCATTTTCAACACATCTTTAAAGTCTGGGTTTTGTAATTCCTTATAGAATCAGTGTGGCCATCCTGAGTCTAAAATGAAAGCATGCACTCCCCAGAGATAAAATGAGAGCTGTGAATGAGAAAGACTACCTGGCCATTGCTGTGCTATGGTAGGTTAAGCCATTGCCTGCACTGCTGGCATCCCATATGGGTGCCAGTTCAAGTCCCGGCTGCTCCACTTACAATCCGGTTCCTGGCTAATGCACTAGAGAAGGCAGTCAATGATGGCCCAAGTGCTAGGTCCCCTGCACCCACGTGGGAGACTGGGATGAAACTCCTGGTTTCTGGCTTTGGCCTGGCCCAGCTCTGGCTGTTGTTGACATTTGGGGAGTGAACCAGTGAATGGAAAATCTCTCTCTCTGCCTCTTTCTCTCTGTAATTCTGTCTTTCAAATAAACAAGTAAATCTTTTTTTTTTTTTTAAAGGAAAGACTACTGTTCATCAAAGGAGGAACCTTTTCTAGGATCTTAAAAAAAAGCTAGAAAACACAGCCTACAATTTTTACAAAATATTTTGTTTACAAAAATTCAAAAAGCTGACAATACTGGAGTTCAAGATGCTCCTCTGCTTCAAATCTCTGGACAGCATGAAGCAAGGGTGTGCTGGGTTGGGAGCACCAGCCAGGCTCTTGTTGGCACTCGGGGTGACACTGGACAGCAACTGTCGCCCCACAGAGTAGGGCAAGGAGTGCAGCAGGGGTCTGGCAGATGCAGGCTGGCCCCACATGGGCTCAGGGGCCCTGTGGCTCGGTAGGTCACAGAATCAGAAGTGTGGGATGACCGTGGGCAGAGAGGTAGGAAACAAAGAAAACATCAGTCAGTTGAAGTAAATATGCTGGAACCTGAAGGGGGAAGGCCCATCCTGTGGAGGGGAGGACGCCGCTGGTGAGAGACCGGGTGGGAAATGAGGTGCAGGTCAGTCATCCAGGTACTTGAACAACTCTTTGGGACCTGTGCCAGAGGAGGGCACAAAGCAGAATTCCTAAGCAGGTAGGGCCCAACGACGTTGGGAGACAATCAGGGGTGCCTGCCCTCAGGAAGGTTGTGAGGTGTGGGGATGACAGTTCTTGGCCTGGAAAGGAATACACTGTTGTAAATGCTGACTTGAGGAGCAAGCATTGTGGTACAGTGCAATAAATTGCCACCTGTTTTGCCAGTGTTCCATATGGGTACTGGTTTGTGTCTTAGCTGCTCCACTTCCAATTTAGCTCCCTGTTAATGGTCTGGGAAAGCAGCAAAAGGTGTCCCAAGTACCTTGGGTACTATCAGCTACATAGAAAACCCAGAAGAAGCTCCTGGTTCTTGGTTTCAGCCTGGTCCAGCCCTGGCACTTGTGATCAATTGGGGAGAGAACCAGTGGATAGAAGACTCTCTCTTTTTATCTCATTCTGCCTTTCAGATAAATAAACAAATCTTTAAAAAAATTTCAACTTGAGTCACAGTAGTTGTAGGGTTCAACTGGTTCTCCATGGGATCCAAAGAGTCCACAGGAGTTGGGTGCCCATGTTCCACTTCCAGGGTCTCTAGGCTGGATCAACTGAGACATGCAGAGCTCACAGGCTACTCTGGCCCAAGTTGATAACAGAGGACATGGCTGACTCTGTCTGGCTCCCACTTCTCTGTGCAGAGCAGGAATGTAGTACTGATTTTAAAGGTATACAACTCAATTATTAAGATACTGAATCCTTGCAACAAGCACATGGCTGGCTCCAGCATCTCCCCTTATGACCTGATTGCTGTCCAGGCCATATACTCAGAGATTCTGAGGGTGTCTCCTGAGCTCCCTGTTGTCTTCTTACCCCAGGAGATGCTCCACACATCCCCTGCCTCAGCCTCCTCAAAGGCACAGAGGTAGCACCCAGGCTAGGAGACCTGAAAAACTTGTATTACAACAAGGCCATGTATAGGGGTCGACATAGTAGTTGCAGTAGGTTAAGATACTGTTTGCAGCACTGGCATCCCATATGAGAGAAATAGTTCAAGTCCTGGCTGCTCTGCTGCTTCTTCTTTTTTAAGATTTATTTATTTGTTTGAAAGTCAGAGTTACACACACACAGAGAGAGAGAGAGAGAGAGAGAGAGAGAGAGGGAGAGAGAGAGAGGTCTTCCATCTGCTGGTTCACTCTCCAGATGGCGACAATGGCCAGAATGGCACCAATCCAAAGCCAGTAGACAGAAGCTTCTTCCAGGTCTCCCAGGCCACAGCAGAGAGCTGGATCAGAAGTGGAGCTGTCGGGACTCAAACCAGTGTCCCTAAGGGATGCATGCAGTGGCTTTACCCACTACACCACAGCACCGGCTCCTGCTTTGCTTCTGATCCAGCTCCTGCTAATGTGCCTGGGAAGGCAGTGGAAGATGGCCCAAGTGCTTGGACCAACCCTACACCTATATGGGAGTCCTGGATGGAGTTGCAGAGTCCTGGCTTTGGCCTGGCCCAGCCCTGGATATAAAGGCCATTTGAAAAGTGAACCAGTTAATGGGAAATCTTTCTCTCTCTCATTCTCTTCCTCTGTCACTCGGCCTTTCAAATAAATATGGGTTTCAATCTTTTTGCACCAAAATAAACTTGCCTTCTTTTTTAAAATTTTTATGTGATAGATAGACAAGTGAGAAAGAGAGACCGAGAGAAAGGTCTTCCTTCCATTGGTTCACCCCCAAATGGCTGCCACAGCCAGTGCTGCACCGATCCAAAGCCAGGAGCCAGGTACTTCTTCCTGGTCTTCCATGCGGGTGCAGGGCCCAAGCAATGGGAGTCATCCTCCACTGCCCTCCTGGGCCACAGCAGAGAGCTGGACTGGAAGAGGAGCAACCGGGACTAAACCCGGTGCCCATATGGGATGCCGGTGCCACAGGCGGAGGATTAACCAAGTGAGCCATGGGACTTCCCCCAAACTTGCCTTCTAATTGCATTTTCCCACTAACTTCTTTTAAAAATTTGTTTACTTACTTGAGAAGCAGAGAGACAGAGATTTCTCATCCACTGGTTCATTCTCCAAATGCCCACAGCAGCAAAGGCTGGGCTGTGGCTGGAGCTAGGAGTGGAAACTCAATCCAGGTTTCCCATATGAGTGCAGGCACCCAATCACTTGAACCACCACAAGTACCTCCCAGGATCTGCAGTAGCAGGAAGCTGGAGTCGGAAGCTGGAGTCAGAAGCTGGAGCCAGACAATGAATCCAGACACTTTGATACAGAGTGTAGTCTTGTCTTAACTAGCACCCTAATCAGTAAGGCCAAATATCCTCCACCAATTTTTCTGTAGTATCCTCTGCAGCTGCTCCACCATTTTTCAACAATGCTGGGGAGGTGGTACTCAGCACGGTGTAGCTTGGGCTCCCATGGGAGGAACTCACTCTGACCTCATTTCCATAGTGAGCTTCATGTTGATTACACACACACACACACACACACACAAAGCCACTCTCTTAGATGACTGACACATATTCTAGAAATTCTTCACCTGCTCCGGAGGAGACTGGACCAAGCACATGGGCAGTTTGGGCTGAGATTGAGCACTGTGAGTCCTATGAGGTAGCACTGGCCACAGCAGGAACACTGCACAGATCAAGGTTACTTGCTCAAGGTCATTCCTTTAGGGAGTGGTGGATCCACGTCTTACATGGGCAACCTGGCTCTCTGGGACCTGGTTCCAGTCCACAGAGATATTCTTTGCCAGTTACCTAAGGGAATACTGTGTGTTAGCTGCACCAAATCCACTTGACACAGGCTACTCTCATTGGAGGGTGGTGGTCCCTGCCTCCTCCTCTGTGTATTTATGCTACAATGATGAAATGCCAGTTTGGAGCTCTCAGGCAGAAACCACACAGCACTGACTGCTTTTGCATTTCTTGTTTAGCCTCACTTACTGTCTTCCCCTTAGAAAAATCTAGGAATACACAATTGTAAAAGAGATAATATAGGGGCTGGAGCTGTGGCACAGTGGGTTAAAGCTCCAGCCTGCAACACCAGCATCCCATAAGGGTGCCAGTTCAAGTCCCGGCTGCTCCTCTTCCAATCTAGCTCCCTGCTGATGGCCTGGGAAAGCAGTGGAGGATGGCTGAAGTGCTTGGGCCCTGCACCCTTGTGGGAGACGCAGAAGAAGCTCTTGGCTCCTGGATTTAGATCAGCTCAGCTCTGGCCATTGCGGCCATTTAGGAAGTGAACCAGTGGATGGAAGACCTGACTCTCTCTGTCTCTACCTCTCTCTCTAACTCTTTCAAATAAACAAAATAAATAAATATTTTTTTAAAAAGAGCTAATGTAATATCTACATTTAAAGAGGAAAAGTCAAACAAGTGAGTAATTCAACTGAATTCAACAGTAGTTTTGCTTGTATTGTGCTAAGGGTTTTCCCTTTTTTCTTTTCTTTTCTTTCCTTCCTTTCTTCTTCTCTTTTTTTTTTTTTTGGTAGGGGATGAACCGTGTTTTTCCAGTTTCATAAATGATCAGTTGACTGATGTCAATGAGTACCACTGTGGCTCCCTAAGACCCATTCCCATCACTTAGTGTGTTGATATGCTGGGGGCTCTATGGCACACAGTCTGGCAAGAAACACATGGTGCCAACTAATGCTAGAGCCAAGTTCAGGGCCAGGATGATCTGCTGTGTTGGCTGCACTAATGACAATCAAAACTATAACCAGACAATGGTCAACTGAGTACTGGTAGCTAATACCAGTACTTTTCCTTTTGATTATGATTTACACATTGCACAGTCCTTCTGTATTTATTTCATTTGAAATAAAAATTTCACATATTATACTGGCCTTGCCCCCCAAAGTCTTATGTTATTCAGCTGCAAGTATCTTGTCAGTGAGTGAGTGAGGACACTGGATGCTTTGCTTCTGACACCTTGGTAAGAAGAGCCTTTCACACTTCTGTCTTGTGAAGGGAACACCTGTCTGTCACTTGCCTTGGAGCTTGAGGTCATGGACCTCATCACCTATCTATCGCTGCTCATCACAGCCAGGAACAAGAACAAGCACTAGACAAGGAAGCTGTCGGGTAATTCCCAGACCAGTCATTCTCACATGCAATGCCTATGCTCTTTAAGAGGCCTTGCAAACAAGTCTTCCCTCATCTCTGTCACATCTGAAAACTGACCTGCATCTGCACCTGTCCTCTGCACTCCCATGATCAACAGTCTGTTCCCTTTGTGTTCTGAGTCCCAGCCCCCTTCTCCCTCTCAGGGCAGGCTCTGCAGCAGCCACACTGTCGCTGTCTCTTCTTCATCAAACTACTCAGGCCATTTGCACATGGGCAGGCTTTGCCCCTTCCACCTCAACAGAAAACCTCTCTTGGCTTCTCTGAGCTGCCTGGCTTCTCAGCATTCCTTAAGACCCAAACCAATGGAGAGCCCAGACTGCCCTGCACCCCCTCCTCAAAACACCCCGCCTGGTGACCTTCAAGCTGCCACGGCCAAATTACTTCAGTGCCTGTGCCCTTCTTGACTTGTCTGCCTGCATTTGACATCTATTTATAAATCAGAGGAGGGAGAGGGGGAGAGAGAGAGCAAGAGAGAGAGAAACACAGAGTGTCAGACAAAGATCTCTCATCTGCTGGTTCACATCCCAAATCTGCAACCTGCAGTTAGGCCAGGCTGAAGCCAGGAGCTGGGAACTCAGTCTGAGTCTTTCACATGGGTAACAGAGACCAATGTTTGAGCATTTGCTTGCTGCCTGCCAGCAAGAAGCTGGAGTCAGGAGCCACAGCAAAGGTTCGGACCCAGTCACTCCGATGTGGAATGTGGGGATCTTACCCACTAGGCCAAAAGCCTATCCCTTCTTTCCTTCTTAAACAGCTCTTCCCAGGGCCCCCACAGCACCACTGTCCTACTTTCTCCTGATGGACAGCTCCCTGGATCCTTGACCCCTGGCCCTCTTCACACAGGTAGCCACTGAGTCTCCCTAAATGATCCTTTGCACCAGACCACCTCTGGGTCAGCCTTCCCACTGTGCTCCAAACCCACAAAGCCAACCAGCCCCTTGATATCCCTGCTTGGGAGTCCAAACAGCTGTGTGCAGTTGGCCAGAAAACAGCAACTCCTCTCACACCTTCCTCCCCTAACCTGCTGCCATCATTGATGCAGAGATCCATGCCCAACCACTCAGAGTCACTCTTGGTGACTCCATATCCACACCCACACAGCAGCCAGCCTGACTGGTTCTATTTCCAAAATAAACCCCAAAATAAACCCCACCCCACCTCAGCCCAGTCGTCCCCTTCTCTTCCATCTGGGTCACTAGGGTACCCTCCGGAGTGGTTCCACTCTTGCCCATTTCAATACGTCTTCGCCCCAGCCAGAGTGATCTTGGTATGAGACAATCACTTAATACACAGCTGTGTGGTGCTTAGCAACGGGACCGCTTCTGAGCAATGCACTGTTGGGTGATGTTCTAGAGAGTGGGCTTCCACAGACCTGGACGGCACAGGTGACCACACACTGGGGCTGTGTGGTCTGGACTGCTGCCCCTAGACTACCAGCCTGTACAGTATGCCTCTGCCCTGAATGCTGTAGGCCACTGTAACATAATGGTTGATATTTGTGTATCTACCCACAGAAAAGGCACAGGAAAAATGCTAGGCAATAAAAATTCTTCAGTTCTGTTATCAGCATGGAAGACCATGTTCAGAGACGTGGCCCACTGCTAACCAAAACGGACAACACCATTGCAGAGGATCCTGGAAGGGCTTTGGGTTATCAGCCCGAAGAGATCAGGTCTCTGGCTTGGTCTAACCTCTAACACTGAGGTCTCACTGGCAGGAGCTAGGTGAATCTGCCTTCTTTTTGTTACAACCAGAGTTTCATCAACTTCAGTTGAAATTCAAATTAAAGGCAGTACAATGAGAAAAAGAACAAAAGGGAATCTACCTTCTTGTTACCCCCAGGATCACACTCTTGGAGGAAATTCTGAAGACACTTCTAAGAAAAGTTATTCTTGTGATTTTTCCTTCTGAAATTAATTTTTAATAACAGAACACATTGGGTTCAAAAGCTATTTTGTACCTCTAGGAAAATAAGCTCAAGATCCTCAACTCATTGGCAGGTGATACTGACAGACTTTTTCAAAGATTCAGTCTGAAAAAAATTACTATTACAATACTTGATTCAGCTCAACTTTTATGTTTACAAAAGCACATATTCCTTCAAAAGAGGAAATTTCATCTGAATACGCCTAAGGTCTTTTCTTTTTTTAGATTTATTTATTTATCTGAAAGTCAGAGTTACACAGAGAGAGAAGGAGAGGCAGAGAGAGAGAGGTCTTCCATCCACTGGTTCACTCCACAAATGGCTGCAATGGCCAGGCCGAAGCCAGGAGCCAAGAGCTTCATCCAGGTCTCCCACATGGGTGGCAGGGGCCCAAGCACTTGGACCATCCTCTACTGCTTTTCCAGGCCATAGCAGAGAGCTGGATCAAACGTGGAGCAGCCGGATCTCAAACCGGTGCCCATAGGGATGCTGGCACTGCAGGTGGTGACTTTACCTGCTAGGGCAGAGCACTGGCCCGGCCCAGGGTCTTATGTAGAGAAATCAGGGATTTGGGGGCTGGTGCTGTGGTGCAGGGGGTTACTGCTCTGGCCTGAAGTGCCAGCATTCCATATGGGCTGCTCCACTTCCGATCCAGCTCTCTGCTATGGCCTGGGAAAGCAGTAGAAGATGGCCCAAGTCCTTGGACCCCTGCACCTGCATGGGAGATGGATGGAGGTTCTGGGTCCTGGCTTTGGCCTGGCCCAGCCTTATTTGTGGAGTGAACCAGTGCAGGGAATCTCTCTTTCTGTCTTTCCTTCTTTCTCTATAACTGTGCCTTTCAAATAAATAAATAAACCTTTTTTTAAAAAAAAGCAAGATAAACAAGGCATTGAAAACTGGAAAACATTAAAATAACAGTAGCATTTTAGAAGGAATACTGTATATTAATATTTATATTTATTTAAGTCTGAACTATATTATAAGTAAAACATACTCTTATTTGTTAAGAACAGACATATGAAATAATAGAATGTTAGGCTTTAAAAAAAACACAAGTAACTACCCTCCCTGGGCAGAGCACTGTTCCTGAGAGAGGATTATAACTGCATTTGCATCTGCTGGTACCAACTTCTCCTTTGGTCTACTGATACTAAAAGATGGTTTTCTGAAAATCACTTTTAAGGCCGGCGCCGTGGCTCAATAGGCTAATCCTCCACCTTGCGGCGCCGGCACACCGGGTTCTAGTCCCGGTCGGGGCGCCGGATTCTGTCCCGGTTGCCCCTCTTCCAGGCCAGCTCTCTGCTATGGCCAGGGAGTGCAGTGGAGGATGGCCCAGGTGCTTGGGCCCTGCACCCCATGGGAGACCAGGAAAAGCACCTGGCTCCTGGCTCCTGCCATCGGATCAGCGCGGTGCGCCGGCTGCAGCGGCGGCCATTGGAGGGTGAACCAACGGCAAAGGAAGACCTTTCTCTCTGTCTCTCTCTCTCACTGTCCACTCTGCCTGTCAAAAAAAAAAAAAAAAAAAAAAAAGAAAATCACTTTTAAAGACTCTTACCATGTCTATATGAAAATACATGTATGCAAAGGAAACAGTTCCCCAAGCTTTATTTATTAATTAAAAATATTTGTGATTTAGCTCAAACACTACTTTCACAAGCAAGGCTCTTTGGATTCCTTGGATAATACATGTGAGAGTTACTGACCGCTTCTGAATTCTTGATTGATTATGAGAGCCCTCATCACCCGTGAGTTTGTCAAGTACAGAAGAAAAACAACATGGGACTGGTTAATAACTCTTAACCTTAATTTCTCACTACATGCTAAGAATAATTTCCCTAAACATATGGAGATTTTATGATTACTTTTAGGCAGACATGATAGAACACACCGGAGGACTTGAATTTTGTCTCTAAATGTTTAAATTGCGGGCTGAATGGGACGCCACTGCTGGTATCAGCCAGGATTGTAGTTTCGAGTGATTTCTTCAACATGCAAAAGTATCATAGCAAAACAGGAGGACATCGTCCTGCTGTGGGACCTGTGGGACCCGTGGGACCCACCTGCCACAACAGCCCCTTGACCCTCTGTGAGCTGCCCAATTTACGACACAGTTCAGTAAAACCAGTGAGCTCGCCGGGCCAGATGTCCGAGCCCCTTCTTCCTTCTTCCTGCGCACGCCCTAACTCCTTTACGGACATTCTAGAGATGTCATTGGCTATGCTGGAATACTTTTCAGAAGCAAAACTTACACCAGAGCATGCAAATAAAAGCTTTTTTTTTAAAGTAGTTTTTATCTATCGTCCCAACACAGATTCCACAGGATGACATAGTGCTCTGTCAAGAAGAAGGAGCAGGTGCGAGCAGGTGACATGGGCCCTCAGTCAGGGCAGTGCAAGACCGCTCTGTCTTACACACAGGTTTTTGCAAGAACTTCCCTTCAAAGACAGGATTCTGAGCAGGAACCACCATGCCAAGCGCACAAACTCTGAAGCACTGTCACTGACAAGCCCATTCCCTGCAAGAGCACAGGCGCAGACACACACATGGTTACCAATGCAACTGTGACAGCCTCCTGAGGAACCTGACAGATCCTTTCCTTTGAAACACGCTCTATCAAATGCTCCAGTAATAATATTTCAAGAAGTCTATGTCCATCAAAGGAGAGAAAGCAAATACCGGGATGACCTTTTGCCTAAGCCACACTGCCACCCACCCGGAGAGAAAGCAGGCCTTGGGCATGCAGGTGTGATCCCAAGTGCACCTTCACATGACACATGACATTCAGGAGAGGCCAGTGCTCTTGTGACACATGCGCATCTGAACAGGAAACTGAATTCTGTTCTGTTATTCCTTGAGAGGCAACTATACCCCGTCAATGTCCTTCTCATGGAATTCCTACTGTTGTTATCTGGGAAGCTGCCTGTAACTTTAACAACACATACAGGAAAAAGCATTCTCACATTTCTTAAAGGTATGCTGTCTTCTTATCAGCCTCACCCACACATTCATACAAGCATTTCTTAGAGTCCCGCTGTCTTCAATATTTCAAACCAAGACAAGTATTTCAGAATAGAGGAAATACTGCTCTTAAGCCGTCAGAGAGCCAGATTTCAAAGACAGTTCATAATGAATTAACACCTGATTCTCAACGAGCAAGTCGTTAAAAATAGTTCCATCTGTCACTGTTTAAAGTATTTTGGAAAGGACTGACCTACCTACCTGCAAATACTCAGAATCAGCGACAGGTGCGATGCTCTTGATGTAATCTGATCGAAACTGGTTTTCCGGGTTGGCCAGTGGAACTGGGGGTCTAATGGTGCTCATCGCCGAAACTATTGTCTGAAACAGAGTGAAGAAAAGAAAGGTGGATAAACATAGTGCTTGGGCTCTATGGACGCTACTCTAAGATGTATTCACTTCTGTCTCCACAGTTTTAGGGTGCAGAGTGCTTCAACTTCCTAGGAAGCAACCATTACAAAAGGTGCTTACCACAATCGCGTCTTTAACATCTTTCCGGATGTCCAACATTGTCTGTTTCTTTTCCTTGAGTTGAAAGAGAATTGGTATTAATATAAATTTCCCCTTAGCACTGATCTGAATCAACTGAGTAGGATTTTAAGTTTCCCACTGTGGAGTGGGGCTAGACTGGTTCACAGATGGTTTCCACCACCCCAAGACAACAGCTGTGCAGTTTTTATCTGGGAAAGGAAAATACTGCCCCTTTCTAAACTGAACTCAAAACAAACTTCAATGTCTGCTTTCCAACAGTCATTTTATAATCGATAGCTTTAAATAAGTTACTTCAACTTTATGCAAGTTTCTTCAAAAGGCGGCAAAATTGCTAAGAATACTCCATATAAGTACAACTTCAGTTATATTTGTAAATACGTTTACTTCAATCTCTCCTGTATGTTGTTACATACACACTGAAGTAGACTCAAGCTAATGATATGATGAAGGAAAGCGTATATTGAGGTGCAGTCACTCTCCGTGTCCACAGTCAGAACCTGTGGATCAAGAACATTTGGGGGAAAAACACTGGGTCTGCACTGAACCCGTACCACCTTTCCCCCTGTCATCATTCCGTCCTCAGTAAGCAGCTACGCACAGGGCGTTTCCACTGTGTTAATACTGGACGTCATCCAGAGGTGCCTTCAAGTGGGCAGGAGGAGGTGCGTGGGTTCTGTTCAAATAGCGCAGTGTTTTACATAAGAAACTTCAGCAAACCCACATCTGAGGGGTCCAGGAACCCATCGCCATCGGCACTGGGGAAAAACTGCATTGATGGTGGGCTCAGAGCAGTACCAGTATTGCAAACCAATAGCATAAGAATATCGAATAAATTGTATTTTGTTAGTCAAGATTTTTTTTTTTTGGACAGAGTGGATAGTGAGAGAGAGAGACAGACAGAAAGGTCTTCCTTTACCGTTGGTTCACCACCCAATGGCTGCTGCTGATCTGAAGCCAGGAGCCAGGTGCTTATCCTGGTCTCCCATGCGAGTGCAGGGCCCAAGCACTTGGGCCATCCTCCACTGCCTTCCTGGGCCACTGCAGAGAGCTGGACTGGAAGAGGAGCAACCGGGACAGAATCCGGGGCCCGGACTGGGACTAGAACCCGGTGTGCTGGCGCCGCAGGCAGAGGATTAGCCTATTGAGCCGCGGCGCCAGCCAAGATACTTTTTTTAACCGAGATATTGTCAGAAGAAGAGTTTGCCTGGGTACGTTAAATTCAGCAGCAGATTAGTATTCTCCCTCACCTACCCCCGCCCCATCCAATGAACTGTTCAGAGAGAGCACTTCTGAGGGCAGCCAGAGAAGAGCTGAAGTTTGCAGGCACTTGGGCAGCAAACCCGGAACTGATCATTTTTACTCGGGATTGACTCCATTGACATGCAGGATCCTCATTTGTTTGACGATAGTGCTTTTCCCGGACTCACCAGCCCCTACAGACAGACAGACAGACAGAATGTTGTGATGTGCGTCCTGACATTGTTGCCCACCCTGCTCGCCCTGAAACCTGACCAAGCGAGTTTTCCCCTAAACAGGGGGCTATCGCGTCCTCGCCGCTCCTGGCTCAGGAGCTCAGCCCCGCACCGTTGGGGCTCGGCCAGCCCTGCCCGCTCTGCCCCGGCTTGTCCTGTTCCCAGCGGAGAGAGCTCTGAGGGTGCCGCGGGCTCCGCCGGGCTGCAGCCGCCGCGCGCCCTTACCCAGCAGCAGCAGGCGGTGGGTGAGTCGCTTTGTAAGCCAGGCGCTCTTTCTGCAACTGCTTCTCCATCTTTTTGTTGGCCTCGCATCGTTCTTTTTCATCGACACCCTGGTCTTCTGTCATCTTGCTGTTGCCCAATAACCCCATGCCTGCCCGCTGAGACTGACTTCTGCACTGTTAGGAATGCGTACAGAAAGCACCAGAGAGGCGCAGCGATTTGTGCATCTGGCACCGATTCCTTCCTCCCCGCTGCTGAAAGAACGGCCTCGTCTCTCGGTGTTTTCTGATGGAAACCGACGTTTCTTCTCCCACCCACGGCCCGCTGCAAACTCCCAAGTGAAAAGGATGCAAGGAAGACGCGCCGAGGGAAAAAATGCTTTTTAAAAGACTATTAAAAATCTGCAGGACAAACACTGTACAATGAGCGGAGATGGAAAGGCGCGGGGGTCCGGCTCCATTGGCAATAGGAGCGCAGCACGGTGCCCTGGGCTCTTGCCGCGTCCCTGCGCCTCGCTCAGTATGGCCCAGTGGGGGACCCTGAGGGGGCAGCGCAGAAGGACTGAGCGCGCCACCGGGTCCCACCGGGGTGACTACCGGCACCTGCAGGGCCGGCTTATGTCCCGCTCTGCCTCTGCCATCGGACCGCGTTCCCTCAGGGGTCAGGGCTTACGCGGCGGAAGAAGGGGAATGGAAAGGGGCTGGGGTTCCGAGGCGGCCGCACCGCTAGTCCCGGGGCCCTCTGACTCCCCAACAGAGCCCGGCGGGCAGAAGGAAGGACAAGGGGGGCGCTAACACGCTGCGCGCGTGGGGTCCCGAGCCCGCCGCCTGCTCCTGCCACCTCGGCTGCGTGGCTCCCTCGCACCACGCACCGGGGAGAGTGCAGTGGGCGTGCGCTCATCGCTTTCGCCTGGGATCGTGCACATTGTATCAGGGAGGAGGCTCCCAGAGGCGCCCCACTCGCACCGCCTTTGTTCCCTCGAGGATCGCTCTATCCCTGGAGACGCAGCAGCCCACCCACGCCGCCGCCTCCCTCGCCGCCTGTCTACCTCCAGCCCCTGTTCCTCCTCTGCTGCTCTTCCTGACACCTTCTCTAGAAGACACTGTGGCCTCCAGCTTAGCCTTGTGGCAGAGGAGCGAGCGAGGGCGGGAGACTGCCACCTGTTGGCGTTCCCTGTGGCTGAGGCCGAGACCCCTCCCTTCCTGGCAGGCAGGGCAGGCAAAGAGGTCCCTGGGCCCGCGTCTGGGCAGCGGTGGAGACCACGGTTCCTGCGCACTCAGCTGCTGCAAGGTCATGGTCTCTAGCTGGGCGGGCCCTGTGCTCCAACCCCCACCCTCCACCCTGGCCTGGCTTTCTCAAGCCTTGGTTCAGTTGTATTTTCGAGACCCCCACTTTTCTCTAAACTTTCATGTTCAGCCTCACTTGGCCTTCTCGCCCCCAGCGGCGCTGCCCCACGCTTGGCTTCTCCGTCGCAGGTCACAGACTCCGGCCCTGCCTCCCCAGGACTCACCCCCCTCCCGCCCCTGCCACTGTCTCCCATTGCCACCTCCTCCTTCAGCCTCTGCCCTTTCTACCGGCTTGGGTCTCTCACGAGTATAAACACATTCAATCCTGTCCCGTTTTAAGCCAACAAAACCTTCCCCCTCGGGCCATGTCCGCTTCCTCCACG
Organism: Oryctolagus cuniculus; assembly: GCF_051225735.1. Lineage (NCBI taxonomy): Eukaryota > Metazoa > Chordata > Mammalia > Lagomorpha > Leporidae > Oryctolagus > Oryctolagus cuniculus. The sequence goes on along the minus strand of NC_142881.1, from coordinate 84,522,067 downwards.
GTTGCCCTCCTGCCCACTGCGGTGCAGAGTTAAACAGGGCACCTGACGCTGCCTGGCCTGCACATCGTACTCCCTGTTCATACCTCATCCCCCTACAGCCTGCCTTTGGCTCATGCCTCCCATAGAACATTCTTTCACCAGCATCCTCCATGCCCTCCTAGGGCCTACAAGGTCTCAAGGAATCTTGGTCTCTACTGCCGTTGACTTCTCCCTGGGGGTTCAACTCCTTTTTGAGACTGGGTGCCTTTGGCTACCTCCACACTGCCCTTGGGGGCTCCTGGCTCACCTCTGGCTAGGGTAGCTCAGTGCCTGGGTCACCCAGCACAGCCTCTCTCCCCTGGCACATGTTTCGGGTGGGCCGACTGTACCCTCCACAACCTGACCACACAAGTCTAAACCGTGGCCCATCAGGTCACCAGCCCAATGCCCCCAAGGGGCCTCAACTTGCCAAGCATGGTTCCAGCCCTGTTGGAAGTACATGGGGAGTGAACCAGTGGCTGGAAGCTATCTACTTTTCTGACTCGCTCTGTCAAATAAATAAAATAATTTGAAAAAGTGGATGTTTTCATGGGATTTGTCTTGTCCTCTTCTTTCTGGCAATTTGTATAAATCATGGCATTTAAAAAAGGGACAGGTATTTGGTTTAGTGGTTAAGATGCCCTCAGTCCACAAAGGAGAACCTGGGTTCGCTACCGAACTCTAACCCTCGAGTCCCACTTCCTGCTAATGAAGTTCCTGAGAGGCAGGCAGTGGGGATGGCTTAAGTGGTGGCTCCCTGCCACCCACACGGGAGACCCAGGCTGAGTTCCTCCCTCCCAGCTTCAGCCTGGTCCAGACCTGGACATTGCAATAACCCTAAAAAAACAGGCACTATTATCACTATTATTTTAAGAGGTTGAGTTTGAGGGGTGTCTTTACATACACCCTTGCAGTCTGGTTGTGACAAATGCACAGTACCTGCAGTGTGTACCTCAACATCCCACTCAACCCTAAAACATGAAAGTGCTTTCCAGGGCTGGAGTTTGGGCACAGAGAGTTAAGCCAGTGCCTGCAATACCAGCATCCCATAGCAAGTGCTGGTTTTAGTCCTTGCTGCTTTGCTTCGGATCCAGTTTACTGTTAATGCGCCTGGGAAAGCATCAGATGATGGCCCAAGCATTAGGGCCCCTGCCGCCCACATGGGAGACCCGGATGGAATTCCTGGCTCCTAGCTGTGGCCTGGCTTACCTCCAGCTATTGCAGCCATTGAGGGAGTGAACCAGATGATGGAAGATCTCTTTTTCTCCCTGTCTCCCTTACCCTCCGTCATTCTGCCTTTCAAGTTAATCAGTCAACAAATCTTTTAAAAATGTGCTTTCCTTATATAGTGGGCTTCAAAGAGTTTAGGGAAAAAAGAAATCAAATGACAATTTGAATTTCCCATGAACTTTTTGAGGCCCCCCTTGTATAATAATGAAAATACTTCTTATGGAAAAAGCAAAGTCAACCTTTTTCTTTTTTAAAGTTTCTTTTATTTGTTTTTTATTGGAAAAGGAGAGAGAGACCATCCATCTGCTCCCCAAATGCCTGAAATACCCAGGGCTGGATCAGGCTGAAGCCAGGAGCCCAGAATTCCATCCAGGTCTCCCACATTGGTGGCAGGGATTCAAGTACTTGAGCCAACATCTGGCCTCTCTGGGTGTGCATTAGCAGGAAGCTGGGTCAGAAGTGGAGCAAAGACTTGAACCCAGGTCCACTGATACAGGCATATACAGGCATCATGAGCAGTGTCTTAACTACTGTGCACAACGCAACTCAAGCCAGTGTTTATTATCAAGCAGGAACTCCAGACACTAAAAACATTTTTTTTAAAACTCGGCCGGTGCCGCGGCTCACCAGGCTAATCCTCCACCTAGCCGCGCCTGCACACGGGGTTCTAGTCCCGGTCAGAGTGCCGGATTCTTTCCCGGTTGCCCTTCTTCCAGGCCAGCTCTCTGCTGTGGCCTGGGATGGCAGTGGAGGATGGCCCAAGTGCTTGGGCCCTGCACCCCATGGGAGACCAGGATAAGTACCTGGCTCCTGCCTTCGGATCAGCATGGTGTGCCGTCCGCAGCGCGCCAGCTGCAGCGGCCATTGGAGGGTGAACCAACGGCAAAAGGAAGACCTTTCTGTCTCTCTCTCACTATCCACTCTGCCTGTCAAAAACAAACAAACAAACAAACAAACAAAAAAACTCACTCACCTGGCCTTTTCTTAGAAGTCTGGTCTTAGAAAGAAAGTGATTCAGGGGTTGGTGCTGTGACTCAGTAAGTTAATCCACCTGTGGCGCCGGCATCCCATATGGGTACCCGTTCTAGTCCTGGCTGCTCATCTTCCAATCCAGCTCTCTGCTATGGCCTAGGAAAGCAGTAGAAGATGACCCAAGCCCTTGGACCCCTGTACCCGCACTGGAGACCTGGAAGAAGCTCCTAGATCCTGGCTTCCAATCAGTGCAGCTCCAGCCATTGCAGCCATTTGGGGAGTGAACTAGCAAATGGAAGACCTCTCTGTCTCCCCTTCCCACTGCCTGTAATGCTATATCTTAAATAAATAAACAAAAATCTAAAAGAATTGTTAAAAAAAGACTATTTTAAAAGAGAGAGAGAGAAAGTGATTCTTATTGAGGCCAGTGTTGTGGTGCAATGGTTAAAACCATTGTCTGCAGTGCCGGCATCCCATATGGGTTCCGGTTCAAGTCCTGGGTGCTCCACTTCTGATCCAACTCCTTGCTAATAATATTCCTGAGAAAGCAGCAGAGGGTGGTCCAAACACAGAAGATGGTCCAAATGCTTGGGCCCTACACCCACGTGGGAGACCTGGAAGAAGCTCCTGGTTCCTGGCTTTGGATTGGCCCAGCTCCAGCTGTTGTGGCCATTTTAAGAGTGAATCAGTGGATGGAATTTCTCTCTCTCTCTCTTTCTCTGTCTCTCTGTAACTCTGTTTTTCAAATAAATAAATCTAAAAAAGTTATTTTTATTATATTGGGGGTGGGAGGGTACAATGAGGAAGGAAGAACAGGTAGAAACTTCTGGACATTCTTGGGCTATGGGCCCAGTGGCCTCCTGAGGCTCTGCCCCAAGGGTTGCTGGGTTAGGAGGCATTGTACTGGGTGCTCCCTTGATGTCTGAGAAGGACAGTGGCCCGGGGCTGCAGAGGGCCAGCTCACCAGTCAGGAACCTGACCTGAGTCAAGCTGCCAACAGCCGTGTCTCTCCAGAAGATGGGATACGTACCCGGCCCCACTGACCGCCCTTGCCTCCAAGCCCAGGTCCCAGGTCCCAAGAATGTGAACCAAGAAAGGCTGCCATGGGACTCACTGAAGTGGGTCCTTCACTGTAGCTCTGGCCGGGGTTGAAGGAGGAGGTGTTCTGATCGCCAGTGTCCCAGGAGCCCCTACCAGGCCAGTCCTCCGGACCTGCTCCTCTGAACTGTGCGCTGGCCAAGGAGACAGGCCAGCCCTTTCCACTGGCCACAGGCAGCAGGAACATCATGCTAAAGTCCAGGAGGTCACTGAGCTCCTTGTTCAAGCCCATGAGTGCTATTATCTGGGGCTGTTTCATTCTCCAGTGGTTCCAGTCAGTGCAGGGACCAGGGCAGGCTCCTTAGACCTGCAGGGCATTGTTGGGCTCCCAGCTCCTAGAGTGCAGCAGCATGTAGCAGGGCCTCCCGGGACAAAGTGGCAACGCAGCCAAGACCCCAAGAGTCACACGTGGGCAGCAGGGCCCGGGCCTTTTCCCCCATGTGGCCAGCCGGGGTGCTGTGCCAGTGGTGCCCACCACCTTGCATCAAGTCCATCCAGCTCCAACCTGCTAAGCCCGTGGCCACTGACACTGCTTCAGATTCCTGGTGTGGGAGCAGCCCTGAGCCACCTACCCAGGCCAGTCTAGCCTGTGCTTCTATGTGAAAAAGTAAGTAACAAAACCTGTCCCCAATACAATGCCACACTGTACTTCCCCTCAGGTTTTCTACAAGGAGTTAATATCCAGACTACACAATTATCTCAAAAAACCCAGGGCTAAAAAATACAAAACAAAACAAAACAAAAAACCAGAAAAAACAACAACTTTTCATCTAGGCTGAAGAACTTAACATACTCATCTCAAAGGAAGACATGCACATGTCCAATAGTTACATAAAAAAATTCTCCACATCATTAATCAAGAGAAAAATGCAAGTTAAAACCAGAATAAGATTATCATCTCACTCTAGTTAGAGTGACTACCATGGAGAAAACAAAAAATAACAAAGGGTGGCATGGATTTCAAGACAGGTGAAATTTTTAGTGTATTTGTGGGAAGGCAAATTAGCACAACCATTATGGAAAACAGTATGGGAGTCTCTCTAGCAAAAAAGAACTGAGTAAAATCCCGCAGTTCCATTACTGGGTATGTGTTCAAAGGTTATGACTTCAGTGCGTCAAAAGGATATTTCCATTCCATGTTGACGGCAGTGCTACTCACGATAGCTGAAATATGGAATCAGCCTATTACTGTGATTCAGCAACTGGATGTATAAAGTATGATATATCCACAAAAGGCATCAAGCAATGAAATGTCACCTAGGCTAGCACCGCGGCTCACTTGACTAACCCTCCACCTGCGATGCTGGCACCCCAGGTTCTAGTTCCGGTTGAGGCGCCAGATTCTGTCCCAGTTGCTCCTCTTCCAGTCCAGCTCTCTGCTGTGGCCCGGGAAGGCAGTGAAGGATGGCCCCAGGTGCTTGGGCCCTGCACCTGCATGGGAGACCAAGAGAAGCACCTGGCTCCTGGCTTTGGATCGGCACAGTGCCAGCCATAGCGGCCATTTGGGGGGTGAACCAACAGAAGGAAGACCTTTCTCTCTCTCTCATTGTCTAACTGCCTGTCCAAAAAAAAAAAAAAAAAAAAAAAGAAATGCCACCTAGAACATAATTAAATAATTGTGAAGAATGAAGAGCATCAATACTTCCAGATGGCCGCTCCTAAATGATTAAGTATTACAACTTTCTTTTCAAGAACTAGCCCTCTCTAACCTGACTGCCATCCTGTTTCCTCAAGAATATTTTATGTATATTTAGAAGTAGAATAAACTAGGTAATATTGCCTCCACTTTCATATGCAAATGCAATTTAATTAAATTTTTTAAAAAAATTTAGTTAGCATTATCATTAAGTCTTAATGCTAAAATTGAGTAAAATAGGAATGAATATGGCTTACATTGGAAAAATCATTTACTGTGTGATAGAAGCACCAAAACCATTTGTAAATTCAATCTGCCGGAGCTGGAAACAAGGAGTAATGCAGGAGGGCTGTTATCCATCATTTAATAATAGATTCCTAACATGTCATCATCAACCCCTTCTTCGATGGAAATGCAAGTAAGAAAAAATGTTAAAATGGAAATTCTGGGGCCAGTGACATGGCATAATTGGTAGGGCCACCACCTACAGTGCCGCCATCCCATATGGATGCTGGTTTGAGTCCTGGTTGCTCCATTTCTGATCCAGCTCTCTGCTACGGCCTGGGAAAGCAGAAGAGGATGGTCCAAGTCCTTGGGCCCCTACACCCACCTGGGAGACCTGAGGGAAGCTCCTGGCTCCTGATGCAGTTCCAGCTGTTGTGGCCATGTGGAGAGTGAACCAGCAGATGCAAGACTTCTCTCTTTCTCTGAATCTGCCTCTCTTGTAACTCTGCCTTTCAAATAAATTAATAAATACTAAAAACAAAGCCTGGAATTCTTATTCTCCATGATATTCATAGACTTTTTGCCTTACAAAGCCTACTGTTAGAGTTATCCTACTATGCCTATGTGAAATTGAGTGTAAGCCAACCTACTTGAGGATTAAGGCCAACTCTCAACAGACCATACCTTCCATTTTCTAAACCACATAAAAATTTCAACATTAAAATATTTTAAAATATACAATGGCTACCCTTAATTCAAGCAAGCAAACAGTATATACATTACATACCTCTCAATGCATACTAACCTCTGTATCTATGGTTTCAAAGTTATCACAATAGCTTAAATATAATTTTATGACATCAGGGCCATAGCAAAAAAATCTCAAGATGTTTTAATCATTTAAGTAAATATTTATCTTTGCCCTTAATATGCTTTCTCTCTAATGCTTCTACAACAGGTAAATCTTTAAAAGGGACTCTATGCCAATGGTTTTCATTCTATTTCAAATTGTATCCACAGGGTAGAACTCCAAATGAGATATATTTTCTTTCCTAGCAGCGGAGTCTGGAACTGTTCTGTATACAGTAAGCAAACTAAATGTTTGCCAGTAGTGATTGGAAATCTGTGACAGATGTTGCTCCCCCTCTTCATGGAGGAACGACACTAGACCCTGCGCTGTTCTTTTGTCTGCTCGGCCCTTCCTGGGTTTGCTGCTGGTCCTTCCACCTCCGTGGAAGGGCGGCTCCCCCTGCCACTTTCCCCACTTCCGCGGGGGAGCAGCACACCGCCGGCTGGCTCTCTCGGGGGCTGCTCAGGTGTTCTTTCAGGTGTTCCCCTTAGATGTTCCTTCAGATAGATGTTCCTGGTGCATGTTGTCTCTTTCCTCCTTTATAGTCCTCTTCCACCAATCCCAACTCTGCTACCCACACGCCGAGTACGCTGCTCTCCTCCAATCAGGAGCAGGATCAGCTCCTGCAGGTTATTGGTCGAACTGGAGGCAGCTGTGTAGAAGTTGTTTACTCCTCTCCCAGCACCATATTGTGGGAGAGCAGATGCATAGAATAAGTCTTAATTCGAGTAACTTAGTCTAGTCCGAGTTGCTCCCCACAACAGATATCAATGCAGACCAGACAACCCAGAACGAACGAGAATGGTATGGCAAAACTCTTGGTTCTTTTTCAGACAACCTAACTCAGTGCTACAAATGAGGGAAATGAGCCATAGTAGGTCTACCTTACTTAGCTGCAGTAGGAAGAGGCTTCATGACTGTCACCCAAGGTTTACTGCACTTTGTGAGAAAGAAGGAAGCAGTTTCAAAATCAGAGCCATTAATCTACATTTTCTCCAAGTGAAATACCATGTTGATATTTTAGAACCTAACATTATTTAGTTACACAATTCTGACATCAAACACCATGAAGTTTGATTTGAATTTAATGCGTGACTGCATTGCTTAATTGATTCATTTAAGCACATATTCAGGCCTATCATGTAACTACCTTTAGCAGGCAAGAGAGATTCAAAGATAAATCTGACACGTGGTCTTTGCCCAAAATGCTTACTTTGCAGTACACTGAAAAAGCATAGAGGCAAATTCAACACTCTGTGTTAACCGATGCTCTTGAAAATTGTGTTTTTAATTAAGAGTGCTATTTTAAATCTCATGCATGATGTAGCTCACCAACATCCATGCTTAGTTTTATTACTTAGAAGCATGTAGTCTAAACAGGTCTGCTTGTTTTTAAAAAATGATCCTTATCTCCTCCCATACTTCCTTAAAAAAAAACAAAAACAACTTCTCCAAAGGCTTCCTGATATTCATTATGTACAGCAGTATCCCATAAACAAGTCCTGAATGCAACTTGTGCAGCCAAAACAATCCATGGGGGAGCAAATATATCTGACTTCTCCTCAGAAACCACACAAGGAAAAACTGAGTGGAGAAAAATATTTTAAGCATGGAGAGAAAAAACTACCAACATGAAATTTGGTATCCTGAGACTTGTCTTTCTAAAGTGAAGAAGATATAAATGTTTGGCAGGCAAAAATTGTACATTTTGTTGCCAGATGACTATCTTGCAAGAAATGTTAACAGTTTTCTGGAGAGGAAGAAAATCATACAGGTCAGAAACTTGGATCTACATAAAAAGGAAGAACATGAGAGAAGACAAGAAAAATAGCAGTAAAATATAAATTTTATTTTTCTTATTCTTAATTTACTAATAGGATTGCTGAAAATAATGATAGCAACACATTAGATTATATATGATTTTAAGCTATATATGCAATACACACAAAAATGTCATGCATAATATTCATATATATTCATATTTACATATTACATGTGTATATATTTTTCTATCACTGCAAGGAAAATATGCGTGTGGGTTGAAGGAATGAGAGGAGATGGGGAATATTTTGTTATTATGAGGCACTCACAGCATCTAGGAAGCAGAATATTTGAAAATGGACTGAGATTAACTGTAAATGCATGTTGCAAACTCCATGACAACTACTAAACAAATAACATTTAAAATGTTACAAAATGGAGCAGGCATATAGTCCAGTGGTTGGGACACAAGCATCCTGAATATCTGAGTTTAATCCTTGCCTGCGGCTCCTGAATCTGATCTCTCTCTCTTTTTTAAAATGATTTCTTTGAAAAGAGGGGTGGGAGAGACAGAGAGAAAGAGAGAAAGAGAGAGCGAGAGAGACATTCCATCACTGGTTCTTCCATCTGCTGGTGAGGCTGAGGCCGAGGCTGGGCTGCAGAGTCTGAAGGAAAGTATGTCTAATGAGGTGGAACAGACGTAAAGTGAGGGCAATAGGGAGTCCAAGGAGAGGGAGGCCAGGATCGAAGCCTCCAAGGTGGTTGAGTCTGGTGTACTGCCCAGCAGGGAAGGTGAGGCCATGGTGAAGAGTTGGCAGGTGAGGCACAGGTGGAGGACTCAAAGGAGGGTAAGGCTGCAGTGGAGAAACAGGACAAGAAGACTGGTGTGGAGGACTAGGAGGGACGTGAGGCTATTACTGAGGTCCAAAGGAAAGGCTTGGGTTGAGAACCAGATGAAGGCTAGGCTTAGGTGGATGACTATAGAGAGGGTAGAAACTGGACGGAAGACCAGAGAGAAAGCGATCCTTAGGTGGGGGATCACCAGAAGGGTTATCCCAGGGATGAGCCACGAAAGGAAGGTGAGGACAGTGTCAAGAAATAGAAAGAATGCGAGGCTGGCATAGAGAACGAGGAGGGTGGGGGTGGCATTGGTGATGAGAAGGAGGGAGAGGCTGGCACTGAGGATGAGAAGGAAGTTGGAAGTCACAGTGGCATATAAGCAGTGCACAGCCAGGATGGAGGCCCACAAGGAAGATGAAGCTGGTGTACCATAGAAAGTTGGAGTTATGGCAGATTTGGTGGATGAAACCCATGTGAAGGGCTAGAAGAGTGAGGCTATAGTGGAACAACAGAAGGAGAGTAAGATTGGAGTGGCATGGAGGACCAGGAGGAGGGCGAGGCTCGTACCGAGGACCAGGGGAGGGTGAGGCTGGTTTTCAGGGCCAGGAGAGTGAGATCTGGCTGGAGGGTCAGAAGGAAAGTGATTCTACTATGGTAGCCAGAAGGAAGCTGAACCCATTGTGAATTGCAAAGGGTGGGAGGCCAGGATGTAGGCCCAAAAAAGAGGTTGAGGCTGGTGTAGAGTCCCACAGACAGGTTGAGGATATGGTAGAAAACTGTGGGGATGAAACGGATGTGGAAGTCTGGAAGAAGGGTGAAGTTGTGGTGGGGAAACAAGGGAAATACAACGGAGGTGGAAGATGAGGATAAGGTGTGGCTGTTTTTGTGGATCAGAGGTAGAGTGAGGCTGGCCTTGACAAGCGGGTGAGGCTGGTGTGCAGGACCAACCAAGATGATGAGGCTGGTATGAAGGTGGGGAGGAAAGTGAGTCCAATGTGGTGGGCCAGTAGGAATGGGAGGATATACAGAGAGGACAGAGTGGGAGGCAAGTATGTAGGCCCTCAAGTAGGTTGAAGCTAACATAGAGTAGGAGGGATGGTGGTGCAATGGTGGAAACTGGGTGGATGAGGGTCTCGTAGATGACTAGAAGTGTAAGGCTGCAACGGAGAAAACAGAAGCAGAATGAAGGCATACACAGATTACAACATTTTAATGACAGATTAGAGTACGTGATGCAGATGGGAACCAAACCCTGGTTTGAAATCCAAATTCCATACATGACCAAGCACCAGTTTCGATTCAGTTTCCTGCTAATGCACACACATGGAGGCAGTAGATGTTGACTCAATCATCTGGTTCCCTTCCTCCAACGTGGGAGGCTTGGACTGAGTTCCCGGCTCCTAGCTTTGGCCTGGCCCAGCCCCAGCAGTTGCAGGCAGTCGAGCAGTGAAGCAGCAGAGGAAAGGAACTCTGTTGGGATTGCTTTACCGAGCAGGTCTGACCGAAGTGATCTTCCCAAAAGATCTCCAATGTTTTAGAAATGGGCCTGATATGACCTGGCACTATGGCACGGTCAGTTAAGCCGCAGCCCACAATGCCAGCATCCCACGTGAGCACAGGTTCGAGTCCCAATGCTCCACTTCATTCCATCTCCCTGCTAATCTGCCAGTGAAAGCAGTTGATGAGGCCTAAGTGTTTGGGTCCATGCACCGCTTTGGGAGACCCGGATGCAGTTCCAGGCTTCTGCCTTTGGCCTGGCCTAACGCTTTCCATTGTGGCCATTTGGGGAGTGAAATAGCAGATGGAAGATCTCCCTGTCAACTCTGCCTTTCAAATAAACAAATCTTTAATAAGATGGACCTACAAGACCTTGTTCCCCGGGACCAAAAGTTTCATGAGAAGCCAGATTCAGTATTTCCCGATACCGATCAGCAAGTAAGTGGTATGTATGCTGAGGAAGTACTTAGTTCTATTTAATCACCTCCTTTCTGAGGATTTCATTAACAAAGACTTATACTACATCCTTCTAATAATACCAATAAAGAGAAGTTTTGTGCCAGCAGCACAAAATCAGTACTTACACATCCTTGAGCCTCCAGCATTCACTTACGTGAATTTGACTGCTATTGAATTAATTTCTTTGACTGCTTCTAATTTGGGTGGAGTACAGTCTTACTATGAAGCAGCACAGACTATAATTATGTAAAACATAAAGTTATAAAGACTGTGTAGCAGTTGAATAGTTAATTTACAAGAGTGGAAAGGCAGTGAAATAGAGTAAACGACTGAAAACCAAAGCAGCTTTTACGAAAACATCTAACGTATGTTGTCAAGTTTGAATCCTCACATGCTATCTATTCCTACAAACACGTTAACTATTCTGTTTTTAAAAACAAAGTATGAAACATCTGATATACCCAGAGTCCATTCTTTATCTCAACTTCCAAACAAATTCTCGGCTTTCCCAAATCTGTGTCACTTCCATGGGCCTTTTACTCACAACTGGGATTGTTGTCACTTCCCAGAGTTCGTGACTGACATGAATAAGAAGCCCCATGACACGAAATTTGGGAAGTAAGAAACTGTCCTTTACAACTGTTTCCATAATGAAAGCAAAGTTTGGTTGCCCCACTGAAGGATCTTATAGAGACCATCACTCTTTTCAGGCTCCTGATTCCATGCACGTCTCCATGAATGGACAACGACAATATAATACTTGGAATGACTCCCGCATCACGAATTGTCTCGAAATTTGAGTTACTAGGTTTTATAAAATACTCATTCTAAATGCTGCGTATCCTCATGAGTAATTTTCCCATCAGCAACACTGAAATGACTGTGAACGTTACTTTCAAAGCCTACACTAAGACCTTGCAGTCACATTTTTCTACCACTTCTTGTGGTAAGTTCCCACATGTGAATCTCTAGAGACAACTGTATCTGAGTAATCTGGTTGTGTTCTATCCAAAGACTGTAATGCTCTTCATTCCACATTGGAAATACTATTCACAAGGCACCCATGGTGACCTGTGTGTACACAATTATCATTTAGATTCCTACCACTCCTCATGAATCTGGCCACCACAATGATTCTGGTCTGCTCATCCTCCTTGATGGTAACTCTCTTTAAAGGCAAAAAAATGTGGGTCAACACGGATACTGGGTGGAACGTATGGGGAGATGGGAGTAAGAACATTCACTGAGAAAGACTGAAAACGACTACAGCATTTAAAAGAACGAGGCAGGAGGAACAGAAATCACACCCTTGGTCTGAAAAACATTCACGACCAGGTGCAGAAAAGTCGATCTTCATCTCCTATAATATTCCCAGCACACCTTAAACATTCTGGAAGTCTACCTTCTTCAGAACTGGAAAACAACAACATCTATCTCCTTTCCATTGTTAAGAATGACTTGCACTTGAATGCTCTTACGAGTTTTTAAAACCTTTCATGGTTCCCTCATAATATGCCAAGAAGAAGGTGGAATACTGATGGTTATGTGAACAGACGATCTACAAGGTAGTACTAGAAAATGAAAACAGTCCTTTGATTTTTATTTCGGTGAGCCTCTTCTGACACTCCATCATTGCAGAAGAATGTAGAGATAACAAGCAAAAAGATAAAAACACACTAACGCTCAACAATCAGAATGCCTTGCTGTCTAAGATCAAGTGAAATGAAGAGAAGGCAGATCTATTAACTACCTGAAATAACCTCAGGACAAACAGAGCTGATGCTTCAGCATAAGATTAGGAAATGGTCCCAAAAGCAATCTCCAAATTCTTCACTTTCACTTATCCAGAAGCCAATCAACGGACCCTGCCTGGCTTCATAAGAACAATAGGTACAGGTTCTAACTTTGAAAGCCTTTACATGGTTTGGCTTCCAAGAAACCAGCATTGATTCAGAAAACTCATTCAACGTTGCATCAGATGGCTAACAGGATGAATCTGGAGTGGTAGCAGAATTCATTGCAAAGAAGTAGAATTTTCTTCAGGCTCACTGAGGAGTACACTTCTAGCATTAAAGAACAGAGATCTAAATATCAGTAAGGACTGATCTGTAATAAATTTATCTAATAGTAAACTTCAAGAAAGTCAGGGATGGGATGATTTTGCAGCATTTTTGCACCGTAATGCATGCACCCAAGGCCAAAGACAAGAAGGATCATCTCCCTACATTCCTAAAACTTAAGACCAACCAATCACTGGTTCATTCCACTTTTAAAGTTATTTAGTGGTCAAAGTGACAAGAAAAACAATATTCCAAATACAATTAATTAGTTTGATTATATTAGCTTCCATGTTCCTTTTACAAAGAGTCTCAAAATGTTCCACCAAAACATGCCTAATGGCAGAATAATCTAACGATGCAATTTGAATGGGCTTATTCATTATTATGGGTGAGAAACTGAACCTGAAATGGCCAAGATGTGTCAAAGAGAACTGGTGTATGGTGAAGTCAGGGCTTGCCCAAGGCAACCTAACCAGACACACCGTTTCACTCTTAATTACCGTTCAACACTATCTGCTCCATATTTTCCATGGCATTCTGTTCAGAAGGTCACTTTGTCAATAACATCGTGAGTTTAACATCCTGTGAGTAGATGAATCCTTTCCTTCCTGGAACATGCATAAATGATCTTAAGGCTTCTAAGGCAGCAAGACAGCTGCCACCTGGGCCTCTCCTAACACTGGCTCTATGGGGATCCAGCTATGGTGTAAGAAATCACTCCTACTGCCCATGTTGTGAGGAAGCAGAAGTGAGCCAAGTGGAGACACCACCTGGAGGAAGAAATGGTTACTTTCTGCCAGCTTTCAACAGCCTCATGATGAAGGAACCATCAGCCCAGCCACCACCAGACTATACACACAAGAACTCCAAGTAAGAACCACCCAGCCATCCCCCAAATACTGGGAAATTAATAAGTACCATTTAAACCACAACGTCTGGGATGACTTGTTACACGAGATCAGAAAATTGGAACAAATTTCTTTCTGCACCTAGGACTGCACTGTTTTTCAATATAGAACCATCTAACTAACTGTGTTTAACGCGAGGCTTGGGGCTAATTTTGTGTTTCAATAAAGCTGACAGATGTTTATGAGCACACACTATGTGCTAGGCACTTCTAACACCCTGCTGAGCAAAACAAAATGTTCTGCCTTCTCAGAGAGCTTATGTTCCAACAAAGATTAAAACAATTAAAAGTACAAGAGTATTTGCTGAAGTTTGTGGAAAATGACATTTACATATTTACTTTGGTGCAATTTTTTTCACATATTGAAATATATTGCATGCTTCTGGTTTCATTCCTGAGCAATTCACCTTTTTGTTAATCAGTTTTGGACTAGGACTTGAGCTTAAACTGAGTCTTTTTCTTAACATGATTCTCTTGGGAGTTGATGTACGGCTGTTGGTGATGACATTTTGATTCAAACTTATATCTTGACTCTCCTGGTTGTTGCCAATCAGGTCATCACTTGGGGCCACTTGCAGGTGCAATTTATTTTTTAAATCCATGCATGTGAACTTCAGAAAGCTCATGGAAAAGCCCCTCATGAAAAACCCTTGCCAACAGACAACATGGAAGGGTTACTCCGTAACACACGGGCATACCTGTTGTCTGCTAATTCTACTTTCTTGCAGGATATAAATTACGGACCTGAGAAACAATCTTCTGATCCCTTGGCTCAATCTTCCTTTTGCACCTTGCATTCTTGAGATCTATTTCCATACTGCTTTCCAAACACCAATTTATCAGCATTCGCTGAGACATTACTAGTGCAAATGTTGTGTGAAAAGGAGATTAATGATCAGTAATACAAAGTAGATTCTGTCTGATACTGGATAAATCTGAGTGGATCTGGAGGTGTGGTTCAGGGGGTTAAGCTGCATTTGGGACACCAGCTTCCCATATGGGACTTAAGGTTTTGAATCCTGGCTCTTTGGCTTCTGATTCAGCTCCCTGCTAATGCACCTGGGAGGGCAGAAGACAACCCCAGTGCCTGGACTCCTGCCATCCATGTGGGAGATCTGGATTGGGTTCTTGGCTCCTAGCTTTGGCCTGGCCATTGTGGTCATCCAGCGAGTGAATCAGTGGATAAAAACCTTGCTCTATTATTCATACACACACACAAACACACACACACACGCACACACGTAATTCAAGAAACCATTCCCGGGGCCCGCGCTGTTTCAAAACTGGTAAAGCCGCCGCCTGCAGTGCTGGCATCCCCCACGGGTGCTGGTTTGAGTCCGGGCTGTCCCACTTCCAATCAAGCTCTATGCTATGACCTGGAAAAGCAGTATAAGATGGCTAAAATCCTTGGGGCCCTGCATCCACACGGGAGACCAGAAGAAACCCTGGATCCCAGCTTTGGACCGGCACAGCTCTGGCCACTGCAGCCCTTTGGGGAATGAACCAGCGTTCTCAATCTCTCTGCCTCTCTGTAATCCTCCCTTTCAAATGAATAAATCTTTTTTTTTTTAATTTTGTGACAGGCAGAGTAGACAGAGAGAGAGAGAGAGACAGAGAGAAAGGTCTTCCTTTGCCGTTGGTTCACCCTCCAATGGCTGCCGCGGCTGGCGCGCTGTGGCCAGCGCATCGCGCTGATCTGATGGCAGGAGCCAGGTACTTCTCCTGGTCTCCCATGGGGTGTAGGGCCCAAGTACTTTGGGCCATCCTCCACTGCACTCCATGGCCACAGCAGAGAGCTGGCCTGGAAGAGGGGCAACCAGGACGGAATCCGGCGCCCCGACCGGGACTAGAACCCGGTGTGCCAGCGCCACAAGGCGGAGGATTAGCCTAGTGAGCCGCGGCGCCGGCCAAAATGAATAAAATTTTAACAACAACAAGGAAGCCATTCTTCAGGCATGTCCCCACATATAGCTTCAGTCAATGAGTGACAAAAAGTTACAAACACTTATGCAAACACAGAGGCAGGACACATAAAGCTTCGTAAGCAAAAAATGAAACCAAGTACATTAGAAAGTTTACTGTACTTGTAAGAAAAATGCAGATCAAGTAGAAGTCAATATAAAAGCTTTATATTACATATTTATTATATAAAGACTTTGACCAATGGGCAGAGATCTCTGTGCCATCTAAAGATGTGACTATTTTTCAAAACTTTCAGTTTTCACAATTAAATTTCATTTTATCAGAGATAAAAAAGAATATGATAATTGGGAAAAGCCATGAAATTAGATTTAACGAAAGTAGATCTGGGCTTAAATAGGAGACAAATTAAAACCTAAATTACATTTAGGCTTGGGTAACAAAATGACAACTCTGCGTGAGAATCTATGCACTGTGAACAAACTAGCAAAGCTTAAAAATTTACATGCGGGCATGTATAAAACTAGTCCAGATCCAACTAAATGGGACATTTGGAGGGCTAAAATATTAACTAAAGTCATACACACTCTATTTAAAAACCATGTGAAACTTAAATCAATAATCCTAGAGCTTTAAAAAGGGAAATTGCGTGCATGAACACTCGGTAGCCTTTGTCAATTCAGTGTCTCATGATAACAGATTCAGGTACTTGTGTATTCAGCCTTAAACACAAATGCTTTTGATTATCCAAGGGCCAAGAGACAGCAGGAACAGAAACCAGCAGAAAACCTCAGGAGAAGGCAGAAGGTCACAGAGAACCCTACTCCTTTCAACTTACCTCACTCTACATTCCTACTTCCCTAGCCATCCCAAACCAGAATGCATCTCTTCACAATCAACAGGTAGATACTCCCATGAACCCGGAAACTGTCTGCAAACCTGCTCCTCACTTGGGCTAGCACTGAGGCACAGCAGATGAACCGCCGCCTGTGAGGCCAGCATCCCATACGGGCACTGGTTCGAGTCCCAGCTGTTCCACTGCTGATCCAGCCTCCAGCTAATGTGCCCAGCAAGGCAGCAGATGTCTCAATAGTCGAGCTCTCCCACCAACACGGAAGACCTCAATGCAATTCCAGGCTCAAGGTTTTTGCTCTGGCGAGCCCTGGCAATGGCAATCATTTAGGGAGCGAACCAGTGGATGGAAGAACCCCAGGCCCCCGTCACTCTGTCACTATCTGTACTGTGCCTTTATGTCTTTTAAATAAATAAAACCAAAAAACCATTTTTCAAAACCCAACCATTAAGTGCAAAAAATTTTTTTCATCACTTTGCATCCTATCCAAAACACCCCAGAGAAACATATGTTTACTAGTATTAGTCTGCTTTTTGACTATCAGCACCGCCCCCCCCCCCCCCAACACACACACCAAACAGACTGCAGAACAGGCCAGAACCTTGCAGAAGCTGCCAAGCGTCAGGTTGTTTCTGACATATTGTCATACAAACATTGAAGTAAAGACTAAACAGAGCAGTGCCTCCTCACACTGGGCACCAAATGCAGGGGAAAGGGTGCAGATCCACAGCAGTCACAATACAAACTCACAGCCAGATCAAACTTAGTCAAAGAAAAGAAACTCCCAGAGTTGGACCAACTGCCAGCGAGCACACAGACTGAACACGTGGCAGACGGCCCAGACCCCAGCAGGAAGGGCCTTTTTAAATCTTAGGTGGGCTAATGGTGGGTGTGGGTGGTAGCAGGTGGAGATGAGCATCTCTATACAGGTTCTTCAAGTTTGGCCTCCTGGCTTCCAAACCTGAGGAGAATGCAGGCGGTGGGGGGTGGAGGGGAGAACAATAGGATGTGAGATGAAACTGGTCTCTTGAAAGAAGGCATGAGTAACCAGGAGTTTTTTTAAAATGGCTGAGACATCTGTCCTTGTTCCATCAATCCTGATTTTGAGTATAGATAAGGAAGCGGGGCGCTGGTTTCTTTCTGGCTACTTCCTGCTGATACGGGGTGTAGACGTGGGGCAGGGTATCTATACGCTGAATCAGATTGATTGGAGAAGGAGAGAGCAAGCAGCCTTGTATTGCTCCTGCGTGACGGCTCGAGATACAGCAGTCACAGCCTCCTGTAAGGGCTTCTGAAACATGTACATGTTGTACATGGTAGGAATAGCAGCTAACGATTACGAGGATAAAAAGACAAACCAGAAACATTGCCCATGGTGGGAACGATGCCAAAATGAGGACAATGGGGGATATAGGAAAGAAAGAGTCCTGTCCAGTTAATGCGAAGACAGGTTTATGCCTGACCACTCCATGTGTAGGGTGTCTAACAAGCAGATTAGAAACACAAGGTGCAAGCCACAGGACACAGTCATTGTTACAGGATCTAAGAAAGGAGGGAGTTTTCCTACTGAGATGCAAATGGAAACTGACAGAAGGGGTTCAGTAATAAGCAGGTGTGTTTTAAGGCATGGCCAAGGAATCTGTGAGGTCCAGACCTGCCTGTCTCTTCACATGTAGCCCTGGATGAGACATAGCAAGGGAGATGGGAACCCCCTTGGGGAAGACACCCCGTTGACTTCCATTACCTTGTTGGCCGGGGAGGAGGGCTGGCCTGAATAGGAAGTTAGTATTGAAGAGGTGGCATCTGCCTTGATTGGTGCTGACCCGAGGCTGTCCTCCTGATGGCGGTGGTTACTTTGGGAGCTGGGCAGAGGGAAACGCTTTTTAGCCTGGGGCCAACAGGGTCTGCGGTTCTGACCCAGGAGTCCTTCAACCCCGAGGGCAGTTCCGTTTTCCAGTGGCCTGGCTCTTGTCACAGCCGACAGGGCTCTTCATGACAGCTACTTGCCCAATGCCCTGACCCCTCATTTCCTAAACAGGTGCCATTCAAGGGTGGACTGGCCTGGCTGGGTCTCCTTGATGGCAGATCATGGTGTAAAGTGGCCATTAACTGGCCTGCCACCTAACTTTACATTGCTATTGCTGCCTCACTCACTCCTCTTTCTCCTGGTCTCTGTTAAAGTAGAACCCAGGAGCAGCCTTTAGGAATGGCAGCCAAGGGGGCGCTCAATCCCGTCGCTAATCTTTGGTGGCCTGAGCTAGCAATCTACGGTCACAGGCATGTTACGACAATATTCTTCCTGTGAGGTAAGATGATGCCAATGAGGAGAGCTATGTTCTTCTATGTAAGATCAAAACCTTGAGTCCACCCTATCGAAACTGTCTAATATAAGGTCTGAAGATCAAACTGTACACCTTGATGGGGAGTCCTGCAGAATAGAATCAGTTTCCCATCTTGAAGAGACTAGAGAAATGAGGGAACAAGTCAGATTTCCAGACTGCTTACTGTCAATAACTTAAAATCCCGTGAAAACTTAGCAAACATTTCAGCTGTCAAATAACTTATGAAAACATTTACCGAAAGGTCCAATGCCTTCAACCAATGTTAAAGAGTACATATAGTTGGAAATACTTCTCAAATGTCTAACACAAGTGTAACCCAATTGAAACAGAGAGCTGTTAATAAATTTTCCCATGTGGACATACAATACATGCACACATATGACACAGTACAGGAGAGTGACAGAACAGTTTGTTACTAGCAGAGAGATTTTTGTCTGCCACTAGACAAGGGAGGGGAAAAGATGGAAGGCGACTAGGCATGGAGCATTCTTTGGAACACAGTTGCTCAGGACTCACCCCTGCTCCTCAGTTTTTTTTTTTTTTTTTTTGATAGCTCTGCGAAACATATTATTAGAGATGGCTGGAAAAGAGGTTCTGTCTTTGTGCAAGAGAGAATTTAGATGTGAGAGGAGCAGTGTGAGATGCAGCTCCATTACATTAAGTTTCAGGATTTTCGGGTTCATAGGAGGAGGGAAGCGATGGGTAGAGAAGACTATTTTAATTAGGGCAGAAACGGGGGGACCGTAAAGAGAGCAGGGGCTTAGCTTGTGGGACAGAGGGTGGCATGTGGGAGTGTGGGTGGTGGTGCTGAAGTCAGGCTTCACTGCATCTGAGCAGCAGGCAGAGTCCTTTCTTAAGCTCTTGTTGGGGGAGGTGCTGAGCACCACATGGACCCTGAGAAGGTGGGCACACGTGAGAAAGGCTCCTAGTTGAAGTTTACAGTGCATTGTCTTTGGAGCTTGGCATGTCTCAGGTGCAGAGCTTTCCAGAGCCAATACACATTCTGCTAGCCTTTACACTATCTTTCTACACCCAGGGGGAGGGACTGGCAGAGGAGACTGGAGAGGAGAGGTCAGAAAGAGAGGAAAGAGCAAGTTTTGGCTGCCGGTGACAGGGGTGGGGAAGAGCCAGACAGGGGGAAGGGTGATGACAGGGTCATGGTCCAGAGGCTGCAGCATCCCTGAGAGAACAGTGGAAGGGAAAGTCGAGGGTTCTAGGGGAGATTCCAAGTGTTTCTCTGGTTTTTGGGCTTGGAATGAGAAAAGCTGACCTCAGGGGGGCTTAATGAAGGGGAATCAGGTGGGTTGGCCAGACAGGAATCACCAGATGGACTCTTGGGAGGACCCTGGGGTGGGCAGGGAGGAGGGTCACACTCCCGGGCCAGGATCTCAGAGAGGAGGATATGAGGGAGGGACGGAGAGCTTACAGAGAGTTTGATCTCCCTCAGGAAGAGCAGGATAAAGAGAATTCCGGGGAGAAGAGGCTGGAAGGGTGCTAACTTTCCTTGTTGCCAATGGAGAGGGAAAAGGAGGCACCAGAGAAAGAGGGGGAATGGAGTGAGCAAAGAGTTGTGTTCCTGAAAGGCCAGCTTATCAGGTGTGGGAGAAAGGAGGGGTGGGCAGGCTGACGATTTAAGGGGTGGCTCCAGGCCTTCTTCCTCCATGAGAAATTAGAGTGAGCAACGTTGACCCCAATGGAGGAAAAAGGCTTGGAATAGGGGCTTCTGACCATTTGCCTTTTCTCTGTGTGAAGTTATTAAAATCTTGGAGAATCTTGAGACAAAAAAAAAAAAAAAAAAACAACACCAAATTCGTGCTGAGGTGGAATAATCGCTTTGGCTTTGTCTCCCCCTTCAGGCCCAGCTTGTGCAAGTCTGCAGAGGCAGGCCAGAGGGGAGCTGAAATTTGGAACCCATGGATTAAGCAAACTACGGTCTGAGGGAAGAGGTTCTTCTAGCAGGGCTTCCCTGGGAAAAAAATCACCTCAACCGAGCACCTAAGTCCTGAGTCCTCTAACAGGAGGCAGCGATAGAAACCAACTAAACACCCAGGCCCTCCGAGGGGGGATGAACTGGTCACGAGCATCGCCCCAGCATGCCTGAGGTGAGAGTGACCTCTCTTACCCATCTGATGGGCTGAGAACTAGGTCCGATGTGGGCATGTAGCGATGAGATCAGGCAAAGGCTCTGGCTGTGAATTCGCTCCAAATGAGAAGTGCAAGCGGGAGTGAGAAAATGTTCTGGAGAGGCGTCTCTCAGGGCCTTCCAGGTCAGAAGGGAAAAAGGAGATTGTAGGAAAGAGAAGGTTAGGGGTGGGTGGAGACACTAAAAAGGGGAAGGATTTGTCCAGATGAAGGGTGGGGGGGTCACAGCTCTAACCCAGAGAATACGAGATTGGCAGATTGCGACAAGATGCTGGCCCTTCCTCTATTTCTCACACGGGGCACCAAATATAAGCAAAAGGGTGCAGATCAGAGAAAAGACAGAATACGAACTCACAGCCACACAAAGCTTATCCAAAGAAAACAAATCCGCAGAGATGGGTGACCAACAGCTAGCACACAAGCACAATCGCGCGCACACACACACACACACATAACACACACACACACACAATACACAGCAGAGTGCCCAGACCCCAATAGGCTGGACCTTTTTATATCTTAGGTGCACTAGGGGTGGGGGTGGGGCAGTAAACAGAGGTAACCTTCTCCATACAAGTTTTTCAAGTTTTGGCCCCCTGGCTTCCAAACATGGGGAATAATGCAGGGGGTGGGGTGGAGAACACCACATTGAGAGACTCAATTGGTCCCTTGAGAGAAGGTAAGGGTCACAGAAACCTAAAGTGGCTGAGGCGCCTGTCCTTGTTCCATCACTACGTACCTATGTCAAATATACACACACTGAATGTCTTGCTAACAGCAGGCAGAACCGTCTCTGCTGTCAAGCGTTAGTTCTACTGCTGGGCATTAGATGGCTGGGCCCCAGGGTGTTAACTCGACTACTTAATGTATATGCAAATCACACTACTTGTGGGTCTAGGGAGATGATGGTGAGGAAAACTAAGGTAGGAATTCAAGCCAGGTATACCACATATGCGGAAGTGATCCAACCTCACCCAGCATATGGGAGTGGAACCAGATCTTGCAAAATAGGCATTCCAATATTCCAAGATTGGGTGTCAGTGTCCCAAATAATGACAAATGACTGCTCCTTGACACTGCACATCCAGTTGAGTAAGAGTATATCTAATAATTTATGGCATTAATGACCAAGCATTTAACTAACTGCTTTAAAAGTATTATATATACAGGATGTCAGTCAAATCTGTAACACTCCCAAGAAAACATATACAAAAACGCAGGAGTGTGCCCAGTGTCGTCCAAGTACAGGTACTCAAACTTAAACCTAACTAAAAGATTACATCACATATTAGTTAAGGGTAAAGGTAAGTATTACTATTCCCTGAACACTAAAAGTACTCCTGGTCAGTCCTCTCAGACTGACACTGTCAACATCAACCTTCTGCTGAATCCACTATGTAAATACTAAATACAGGTGTATAAAACAAGTTTTATAAAGTGATCTGGAAAGGTTTTATACAACCCTAGTACTTCATGGCATAAAAATTTCCTCCTGGGGAAAAGTAGCAATTGACTCAATGACCGGATTTGATGTAATTTGATTTTTCCTCCATTCCCTGTATTGTCCAAGTCTTCTATAATGAATGTGCACTTACAAAGAATAAAATTAAAACGAGCTGCACCCTATAGCTCAAGGTCCCATCAATCCCGACCTTGCTTTGCATAAATAGAGTAGAGCAGAAATGAGGCACATGAAACTTTTTTTTATAGGACTACAAGGGAGTGGCTGATCTAGATAGTATACTCCAGCACTGTACTGGCCCAGCAGGTGGCCACTACCAATCCTGGGTGACATGCTGGACACACTACACGTGACTAGTCCAAGCTGAAATGGGCTGTAAATGCAAAATATACATTGGATTTTAAACACTTTGGTCCAAAAAAACTAAAGAAATCTCTTAACAGTTTTCAGCATATCAATTAAATGTTGAAATGATAGTACTTTGGGTATATTAGGCTAAAAAAACACTGAGGTTGATTTCACATCATTGTCAAATGAGGCTACCAGAAATGAACTCACAGTTTACACTAATTCGTATATTCAAACAAAGCCAGCAGCATGGCTGTCACCTGGGATCTTGTTCAAAGGCAGAGTTTTGGGCCCCAGCCCTGGAGTGCTAAGCAGAATATGCATGTTAACAAGACCCTCAGTTGATCAACATACACACTGAATACTGAGATGCACAGTTAAAGAAAACTTGTATTTTCCCTAAGCGTGACAATCTCACTTTTCTTCAATTTACCCAATCATTAAAATGCTACAAGGCTTTTGTGACAATTCTAGACAACAAGAACCTAAGGTGCATAAAAAATGCAAAAGCGTATTTCACTACCTGTTTTGGTGGTTTCTATTCCACAGAAGATAACAAATTGAAAAATAACAATCCAGTTCTACTACGAACGCTTGTTTTTAAAAATGCAAATTTGCGCAAAAACAACTGATGCATCATGGACTTTCAAACCAACCTATTAATGCACCAAGAACATATCATAGTGTCTGTGCAAAACTGCCAGTGTCAATAGAAAAAAAGACTGAAAATCAATTAAAATACCATAGAGTGTCTATGGAGCCACAAGATGTTAGGAAAATCTAAAGGTGTCCACTTAATAATTTCACCAAAATAAGGAACTTAAAGAATACTAAAAAAAATACAAGAAACATTTCAATTTAAAATGTAGGACGAATAGAAAAAAACAGCATATGACAAAAGTAGTGTAAACTTAGTGCACAAGAATACTGTGCTGATACAAACAATGAACTCATTTAGAGGAAGACGCTGTTCTGGTCTCCAAAGTCCTTTCCTGTATGCCACTGCACCTGTTGATTCTACAGAGATGCATTACTCAAAACTAAAGCAAGCAGTTGCTTACGTCCCCATGCTTCTGACTGATTATAATTTAATAAAATTCTGACTGATTATAATTTAATAAAAGGAAATGCACCCACAGGAAACTGAAAAAGAATTGATTCTCTCTGCTCCACACTCCCACTTAGTTATCTGCCACCCAAGAGAATTTACACAGAGAATCCATACTTATTCACAAGACTATACCAAAAACATCGTTTTGTGTGATTCACCTCCAAAAATGTGAATTTCTGAAGAGCTACTAGTGGAAGTGGGGTACTTAGGCCCTCAAAGTTTTGCTGAATAAACAATAACGAGCCTGTGAGTTCACACAATGAAAGAAAAGCTTTATCTGATTAAATTCAGTGTAGGAAGTGCTGGTTTCCTTTTTTTAAAATGAAATAAAAAATACAGCTAGTTTGAAGAATAGCTTGATGGTAAATCAGATTTTTTAAAATTTTTCAAATGCTGTTTGTATATCCTCTGTGTTTCTCCCCCATTTTTCACTGTCAAGAAGTAAGGTATAGACAAAGGGATCTGTAAGTTACATATAGGCCTTAATACTAAAGGTATACAAATACTAACACACTTTGAAAAAATAACCTCATTTCCAAGAAAATACAGAACAGATCCAACGTGGCTGAATAGGGTATAGCAACAATAATATGTTGCACGTTGCGGCCATCTGGGGAGTGAACCAGGGAAAGGAAGACCTTTCTCTCTGTCTCTCCCTCTCACTGTCTGTAACTCTACCTCTCAAATAAGTAAAATCTTGAAAGAAAATTCATGTGGAATCACAAAAGGCCACAAACAGTTGGAGTGATCTGGAACAAGAAAACCCAACCTGGATGAATCATAATGCTCGATTTCAAAGTATTCTACAAAGTTACAGTAATTAACACAGCTTAGTAATGGCATAAAATCCAACACGTAGCTCAATGGGACAGACGAGAGAGCCCAGAATTTAATCTGCATACAGATAGCCAGCTGACTTCTGACAAAAGTGCTCAGACCACACAGTGGCGTTAAGGATAATATTTTCAAAATGGCGCTGGCAAAACTGAATGCATATACGTAGAAGAACCAAAGTAGATCCATATCTCTCTTCACATACAAAAATCAACTGAAGATACATCAAGGACCCAATTTAAGACCTGACATTATGGACATTATGAGGCTGCTAGAAGAAAACGTGGGGAAACACTCAAAGACGATGGTGTGGGAACAACTTCTTGGATGGGAACCCCCGAAGCACAGGCAGCAAAAGCAAAACTAAGGAAACAGGACTATATCAAACTCAGAAACAAAGCACATGACAATTAGAGTGGAGAGACGTACAGCAGAACGGAAAAAATAGTTGCAGGGGATTAATATCCCAAATACACATGCAACTTAACAAAGTCAACAACAACAAAATCAATCCAGTTCGGAAGTGGAAAAGGACTTCAAGAGACAATTCTCAGAAAGAAGAAATACAAATACAAATGGCAAACAAACATATGAAAAAATGCTCAACATCTCCAGGCTTCAGGGAAACTCAAATCAAAACCACAATGAGGTATCTCCTTACCCCTATTAGAATGGCTGAAATCCAAACAACAGAGGAACAAGTGCTGGCTTGGATGTGGGGAAAGGGGAACACTTAGACACTGCTGGGAGGAATCTCAGGGAATCAAACAGAAAGAAATGTTTGTGTGTATCAGTACTGATGCGAATACAGTTTGTAAAACTTTGTTTTATGCCTTTGTGAAACCGATGGTTAAAAATGTTATCCTACCACAGTTTCAATGATCTACAGCTACTTAAAGATTTACCACAGAGGGATGAAACGCTCATTTCTCCGTTCAATTACTGTTTACACTCGGTGTCTATAGTCTCACTAAACTGGTATAATTTTGTTTTTTACTCGCTAAACTTATCTAGTGAAGTATTCAGCCTTTTTACTGTAATGTAATTTGAAAATTGGCTCAAAATCTAAACCAAAGACAGAAAGAAAAAGAAGAAGGAAACACAGTGGAAAGGAGAAAGGGGGAGGGAGGAAGGCAATATCATGGTGTTCTTACAGCTGTGTCTACAAAACACACTGAGTCTGCTAAACACTAATTAAAAGAAAAAAAGTAAAGACATACAAAGAAAACCGACGCACATCCATTTGTTCCCCACATCACCGCTTACCCATTTGCCAAACAAACTGCAAAAACGCAGTATAGAACTAAGTAAATAAGGTACATTCAATAAGTAAGAATTATTGAAATGTATTAACTATAAACAGGATATGGTAAAAAAAAAGCTACATCACGAAGCTTCACAGAGTACCAAAGTATTTACATAAAATGTGTGTACACATGAGAAAGATGAAGAGTATATGCAGAGAAATAAATATATGAAGGAAATGAAATTAAAACACATTGTAAGTTCTTAATTTCCTTTTAAAACTGTTGCTAAACTGTCATGGTTTTTCGAATTCAGAGAGACAAGGATTTGAAATCTTGGTTACCAAGCCAATTAAGGTCACCTGCATCCCATCCCTGAAGAACCCGGGTTCAGTATCCACCTCCGGCTCCTGACTCTAGCTTCCTGTTAAGGTGGATGGGGAAGGCAGTTGTGATTGCTCAAGAAATCGGGGAGCTGTTTCTGGCTCCTGCGTCTACCTTCCTGTAATGTGGACCTGGAGGGCAGTGGATAGGACTCAGGCATTTGGGTACCCATCACCCTTGCTGGGAACACGGAGTGAGTTCTCCAGTCCTCAACTCAGCCAGGCTCAGGCCCAGCAGTTGTGGGAATTGGGAAGTCAACCAGCAGATGAGAATCCTCTTTATGGCTGTTTCTTGCCGTGTGTGTGTGTGTGTGTGTGTGTGCGTGTGTGCGTGTGTGCATGTACACGCATGGGTATGAATATCTGCCTCTGAAATAAATCTTAAGAATACATAGAAACCACCCACTTTGGAAGAATTTTAACTTTAGTTGGTTAAGAGGCAAAGAGATGGAGCTCTCCCATTTACTCCCTTACTCCTTACATGCCTGCAGCAGCTAGGACTGGGTCAGGCTAAAGTTAAGAGCCAGGAACTCAGTCTCCCATGGGGCTGACAAGTACCCAGACACTTGCCATCACCTGCTGTCTCCCCAGGACACACCTCAGCAGGAAAGCTGGAACTGGAAACGATCCAGAGTTCCAATCCAGACGCTGGAACACAGGCCACAGACATCCCAAGCAGAAACTGAACTCCCACATCAAACGTGCGCCCCCAAGCATCTGACAAATGACGCCCACAGGCTGTGAGCCTAAAGCCAGGGCAAGGGGCACTCTCCAAGCTAGAGAAAACCCCCTCGCAACTGCCTGCCTAGCTTCCTTCCCCTTCATTTAGTAGATTACGACTGCTGTGACGTGTCCGGACCCAACCTGTTAATCCGTACTGCCCACCTGATGCCCACGCCACGGCCAACTCAAGCCGCCACTGCGCCCTCTCTCTCTTCTGCTGCCCAACGCAGAGCCACAGCCGCCTGCTTCACTGCCGCCCCAGCGTCACTGAGGCCCCGCCGCCTTCGCCGCGGCTGCCCATCACGTCAGCACCGCCGCCCCTACCTGCTGCTTCCTTCCCGGCCGCCCGACGCTGCTGACCCCGGACTCTGCACCAGAGCCGCCCCGCGGTATCTTTCCGCTCCGCCCCGCCCGCCACCGACCTGCGCCATCCAGAGCACCACGTCCCACGGGACGCCCACACGACAGCAGCCGCTTCCTGGCTTCCTGGTTCACTGCCGCTGCAGCCGTTGCCAGCGAACACTGAGGCTTCCGGCCTAGGAAGTCCCAGGCTTCAGTTAGGCCGAGGCACAGCCGCACTTCCCCGCCCAGGACGTCCGACCCGGAGCCGCCACCGCCGCCTCTATCCCCGCCACGCCTCACCGCCGCCTCTATCCCCGCCACCCCTCACCGCCGCTGCCGCCGCCTCCTTCGCCGCACTTCCCAGGGCTACACTCACACCGTCCCCACCTACCTCTGCTTCCTCGCAGACCTCCGACTTCTCAGACCGCCGCCGCCACTTCCTTCCTCACCGCTGCCGCCGATGAACTTAGCTGCCACGCCCACGACGTCGAACGCGACCCCGACGCTACGCACGCTGGCGCCGACGCTGACGCCGACGCTACGCACGCTGACGCCGACGCCGACGCTGACGCCGACGCCGTACAGGACGCTTTGACGCTGACGCTCACTGACACTGCATCTGTGACAGCGTCTGCGTTGTAACGTCGTGTATGGCGTCGGCGTCAGCGTCGGCGCCAGCGTGCGTAGCGTCGGGGTCGCGTTCGACGTCGTGGGCGTGGCAGCTAAGTTCATCGGCGGCAGCGGTGAGGAAGGAAGTGGCGGCGGCGGTCTGAGAAGTCGGAGGTCTGCGAGGAAGCAGAGGTAGGTGGGGACGGTGTGAGTGTAGCCCTGGGAAGTGCGGCGAAGGAGGCGGCGGCAGCGGCGGTGAGGGGTGGCGGGGATAGAGGCGGCGGTGAGGCGTGGCGGGGATAGAGGCGGCGGTGGCGGCTCCGGGTCGGACGTCCTGGGCGGGGAAGTGCGGCTGTGCCTCGGCCTAACTGAAGCCTGGGACTTCCTAGGCCGGAAGCCTCAGTGTTCGCTGGCAACGGCTGCAGCGGCAGTGAACCAGGAAGCCAGGAAGCGGCTGCTGTCGTGTGGGCGTCCCGTGGGACGTGGTGCTCTGGATGGCGCAGGTCGGTGGCGGGCGGGGCGGAGCGGAAAGATACCGCGGGGCGGCTCTGGTGCAGAGTCTGGGGTCAGCAGCGTCGGGCGGCCGGGAAGGAAGCAGCAGGTAGGGGCGGCGGTGCTGACGTGATGGGCAGCCGCGGCGAAGGCGGCGGGGCCTCAGTGACGCTGGGGTGGCAGTGAAGCAGGCGGCTGTGGCTCTGCGTTGGGCAGCAGAAGAGAGAGAGGGCGCGGTGGCGGCTTGAGTTGGCCGTGGCGTGGGCATCAGGTGGGCAGTACGGATTAACAGGTTGGGTCCGGACACGTCACAGCAGTCGTAATCTACTAAATGAAGGGGAAGGAAGCTAGGCAGGCAGTTGCGAGGGGGTTTTCTCTAGCTTGGAGAGTGCCCCTTGCCCTGGCTTTAGGCTCACAGCCTGTGGGCGTCATTTGTCAGATGCTTGGGGGCGCACGTTTGATGTGGGAGTTCAGTTTCTGCTTGGGATGTCTGTGGCCTGTGTTCCAGCGTCTGGATTGGAACTCTGGATCGTTTCCAGTTCCAGCTTTCCTGCTGAGGTGTGTCCTGGGGAGACAGCAGGTGATGGCAAGTGTCTGGGTACTTGTCAGCCCCATGGGAGACTGAGTTCCTGGCTCTTAACTTTAGCCTGACCCAGTCCTAGCTGCTGCAGGCATGTAAGGAGTAAGGGAGTAAATGGGAGAGCTCCATCTCTTTGCCTCTTAACCAACTAAAGTTAAAATTCTTCCAAAGTGGGTGGTTTCTATGTATTCTTAAGATTTATTTCAGAGGCAGATATTCATACCCATGCGTGTACATGCACACACGCACACACGCACACACACACACACACACACACGGCAAGAAACAGCCATAAAGAGGATTCTCATCTGCTGGTTGACTTCCCAATTCCCACAACTGCTGGGCCTGAGCCTGGCTGAGTTGAGGACTGGAGAACTCACTCCGTGTTCCCAGCAAGGGTGATGGGTACCCAAATGCCTGAGTCCTATCCACTGCCCTCCAGGTCCACATTACAGGAAGGTAGACGCAGGAGCCAGAAACAGCTCCCCGATTTCTTGAGCAATCACAACTGCCTTCCCCATCCACCTTAACAGGAAGCTAGAGTCAGGAGCCGGAGGTGGATACTGAACCCGGGTTCTTCAGGGATGGGATGCAGGTGACCTTAATTGGCTTGGTAACCAAGATTTCAAATCCTTGTCTCTCTGAATTCGAAAAACCATGACAGTTTAGCAACAGTTTTAAAAGGAAATTAAGAACTTACAATGTGTTTTAATTTCATTTCCTTCATATATTTATTTCTCTGCATATACTCTTCATCTTTCTCATGTGTACACACATTTTATGTAAATACTTTGGTACTCTGTGAAGCTTCGTGATGTAGCTTTTTTTTTACCATATCCTGTTTATAGTTAATACATTTCAATAATTCTTACTTATTGAATGTACCTTATTTACTTAGTTCTATACTGCGTTTTTGCAGTTTGTTTGGCAAATGGGTAAGCGGTGATGTGGGGAACAAATGGATGTGCATCGGTTTTCTTTGTATGTCTTTACTTTTTTTCTTTTAATTAGTGTTTAGCAGACTCAGTGTGTTTTGTAGACACAGCTGTAAGAACACCATGATATTGCCTTCCTCCCTCCCCCTTTCTCCTTTCCACTGTGTTTCCTTCTTCTTTTTCTTTCTGTCTTTGGTTTAGATTTTGAGCCAATTTTCAAATTACATTACAGTAAAAAGGCTGAATACTTCACTAGATAAGTTTAGCGAGTAAAAAACAAAATTATACCAGTTTAGTGAGACTATAGACACCGAGTGTAAACAGTAATTGAACGGAGAAATGAGCGTTTCATCCCTCTGTGGTAAATCTTTAAGTAGCTGTAGATCATTGAAACTGTGGTAGGATAACATTTTTAACCATCGGTTTCACAAAGGCATAAAACAAAGTTTTACAAACTGTATTCGCATCAGTACTGATACACACAAACATTTCTTTCTGTTTGATTCCCTGAGATTCCTCCCAGCAGTGTCTAAGTGTTCCCCTTTCCCCACATCCAAGCCAGCACTTGTTCCTCTGTTGTTTGGATTTCAGCCATTCTAATAGGGGTAAGGAGATACCTCATTGTGGTTTTGATTTGAGTTTCCCTGAAGCCTGGAGATGTTGAGCATTTTTTCATATGTTTGTTTGCCATTTGTATTTGTATTTCTTCTTTCTGAGAATTGTCTCTTGAAGTCCTTTTCCACTTCCGAACTGGATTGATTTTGTTGTTGTTGACTTTGTTAAGTTGCATGTGTATTTGGGATATTAATCCCCTGCAACTATTTTTTCCGTTCTGCTGTACGTCTCTCCACTCTAATTGTCATGTGCTTTGTTTCTGAGTTTGATATAGTCCTGTTTCCTTAGTTTTGCTTTTGCTGCCTGTGCTTCGGGGGTTCCCATCCAAGAAGTTGTTCCCACACCATCGTCTTTGAGTGTTTCCCCACGTTTTCTTCTAGCAGCCTCATAATGTCCATAATGTCAGGTCTTAAATTGGGTCCTTGATGTATCTTCAGTTGATTTTTGTATGTGAAGAGAGATATGGATCTACTTTGGTTCTTCTACGTATATGCATTCAGTTTTGCCAGCGCCATTTTGAAAATATTATCCTTAACGCCACTGTGTGGTCTGAGCACTTTTGTCAGAAGTCAGCTGGCTATCTGTATGCAGATTAAATTCTGGGCTCTCTCGTCTGTCCCATTGAGCTACGTGTTGGATTTTATGCCATTACTAAGCTGTGTTAATTACTGTAACTTTGTAGAATACTTTGAAATCGAGCATTATGATTCATCCAGGTTGGGTTTTCTTGTTCCAGATCACTCCAACTGTTTGTGGCCTTTTGTGATTCCACATGAATTTTCTTTCAAGATTTTACTTATTTGAGAGGTAGAGTTACAGACAGTGAGAGGGAGAGACAGAGAGAAAGGTCTTCCTTTCCCTGGTTCACTCCCCAGATGGCCGCAACGTGCAACATATTATTGTTGCTATACCCTATTCAGCCACGTTGGATCTGTTCTGTATTTTCTTGGAAATGAGGTTATTTTTTCAAAGTGTGTTAGTATTTGTATACCTTTAGTATTAAGGCCTATATGTAACTTACAGATCCCTTTGTCTATACCTTACTTCTTGACAGTGAAAAATGGGGGAGAAACACAGAGGATATACAAACAGCATTTGAAAAATTTTAAAAAATCTGATTTACCATCAAGCTATTCTTCAAACTAGCTGTATTTTTTATTTCATTTTAAAAAAAGGAAACCAGCACTTCCTACACTGAATTTAATCAGATAAAGCTTTTCTTTCATTGTGTGAACTCACAGGCTCGTTATTGTTTATTCAGCAAAACTTTGAGGGCCTAAGTACCCCACTTCCACTAGTAGCTCTTCAGAAATTCACATTTTTGGAGGTGAATCACACAAAACGATGTTTTTGGTATAGTCTTGTGAATAAGTATGGATTCTCTGTGTAAATTCTCTTGGGTGGCAGATAACTAAGTGGGAGTGTGGAGCAGAGAGAATCAATTCTTTTTCAGTTTCCTGTGGGTGCATTTCCTTTTATTAAATTATAATCAGTCAGAATTTTATTAAATTATAATCAGTCAGAAGCATGGGGACGTAAGCAACTGCTTGCTTTAGTTTTGAGTAATGCATCTCTGTAGAATCAACAGGTGCAGTGGCATACAGGAAAGGACTTTGGAGACCAGAACAGCGTCTTCCTCTAAATGAGTTCATTGTTTGTATCAGCACAGTATTCTTGTGCACTAAGTTTACACTACTTTTGTCATATGCTGTTTTTTTCTATTCGTCCTACATTTTAAATTGAAATGTTTCTTGTATTTTTTTTAGTATTCTTTAAGTTCCTTATTTTGGTGAAATTATTAAGTGGACACCTTTAGATTTTCCTAACATCTTGTGGCTCCATAGACACTCTATGGTATTTTAATTGATTTTCAGTCTTTTTTTCTATTGACACTGGCAGTTTTGCACAGACACTATGATATGTTCTTGGTGCATTAATAGGTTGGTTTGAAAGTCCATGATGCATCAGTTGTTTTTGCGCAAATTTGCATTTTTAAAAACAAGCGTTCGTAGTAGAACTGGATTGTTATTTTTCAATTTGTTATCTTCTGTGGAATAGAAACCACCAAAACAGGTAGTGAAATACGCTTTTGCATTTTTTATGCACCTTAGGTTCTTGTTGTCTAGAATTGTCACAAAAGCCTTGTAGCATTTTAATGATTGGGTAAATTGAAGAAAAGTGAGATTGTCACGCTTAGGGAAAATACAAGTTTTCTTTAACTGTGCATCTCAGTATTCAGTGTGTATGTTGATCAACTGAGGGTCTTGTTAACATGCATATTCTGCTTAGCACTCCAGGGCTGGGGCCCAAAACTCTGCCTTTGAACAAGATCCCAGGTGACAGCCATGCTGCTGGCTTTGTTTGAATATACGAATTAGTGTAAACTGTGAGTTCATTTCTGGTAGCCTCATTTGACAATGATGTGAAATCAACCTCAGTGTTTTTTTAGCCTAATATACCCAAAGTACTATCATTTCAACATTTAATTGATATGCTGAAAACTGTTAAGAGATTTCTTTAGTTTTTTTGGACCAAAGTGTTTAAAATCCAATGTATATTTTGCATTTACAGCCCATTTCAGCTTGGACTAGTCACGTGTAGTGTGTCCAGCATGTCACCCAGGATTGGTAGTGGCCACCTGCTGGGCCAGTACAGTGCTGGAGTATACTATCTAGATCAGCCACTCCCTTGTAGTCCTATAAAAAAAAGTTTCATGTGCCTCATTTCTGCTCTACTCTATTTATGCAAAGCAAGGTCGGGATTGATGGGACCTTGAGCTATAGGGTGCAGCTCGTTTTAATTTTATTCTTTGTAAGTGCACATTCATTATAGAAGACTTGGACAATACAGGGAATGGAGGAAAAATCAAATTACATCAAATCCGGTCATTGAGTCAATTGCTACTTTTCCCCAGGAGGAAATTTTTATGCCATGAAGTACTAGGGTTGTATAAAACCTTTCCAGATCACTTTATAAAACTTGTTTTATACACCTGTATTTAGTATTTACATAGTGGATTCAGCAGAAGGTTGATGTTGACAGTGTCAGTCTGAGAGGACTGACCAGGAGTACTTTTAGTGTTCAGGGAATAGTAATACTTACCTTTACCCTTAACTAATATGTGATGTAATCTTTTAGTTAGGTTTAAGTTTGAGTACCTGTACTTGGACGACACTGGGCACACTCCTGCGTTTTTGTATATGTTTTCTTGGGAG
The DNA here is from genome assembly GCF_051225735.1 of Oryctolagus cuniculus. NCBI lineage: Eukaryota > Metazoa > Chordata > Mammalia > Lagomorpha > Leporidae > Oryctolagus > Oryctolagus cuniculus. The sequence goes on along the minus strand of NC_142881.1, from coordinate 84,488,364 downwards.
TGTTACAGATTTGACTGACATCCTGTATATATAATACTTTTAAAGCAGTTAGTTAAATGCTTGGTCATTAATGCCATAAATTATTAGATATACTCTTACTCAACTGGATGTGCAGTGTCAAGGAGCAGTCATTTGTCATTATTTGGGACACTGACACCCAATCTTGGAATATTGGAATGCCTATTTTGCAAGATCTGGTTCCACTCCCATATGCTGGGTGAGGTTGGATCACTTCCGCATATGTGGTATACCTGGCTTGAATTCCTACCTTAGTTTTCCTCACCATCATCTCCCTAGACCCACAAGTAGTGTGATTTGCATATACATTAAGTAGTCGAGTTAACACCCTGGGGCCCAGCCATCTAATGCCCAGCAGTAGAACTAACGCTTGACAGCAGAGACGGTTCTGCCTGCTGTTAGCAAGACATTCAGTGTGTGTATATTTGACATAGGTACGTAGTGATGGAACAAGGACAGGCGCCTCAGCCACTTTAGGTTTCTGTGACCCTTACCTTCTCTCAAGGGACCAATTGAGTCTCTCAATGTGGTGTTCTCCACCCCACCCCCTGCATTATTCCCCATGTTTGGAAGCCAGGGGGCCAAAACTTGAAAAACTTGTATGGAGAAGGTTACCTCTGTTTACTGCCCCACCCCCACCCCTAGTGCACCTAAGATATAAAAAGGTCCAGCCTATTGGGGTCTGGGCACTCTGCTGTGTATTGTGTGTGTGTGTGTGTGTGTGTGTGTTATGTGTGTGTGTGTGTGTGCGCGCGATTGTGCTTGTGTGCTAGCTGTTGGTCACCCATCTCTGCGGATTTGTTTTCTTTGGATAAGCTTTGTGTGGCTGTGAGTTCGTATTCTGTCTTTTCTCTGATCTGCACCCTTTTGCTTATATTTGGTGCCCCGTGTGAGAAATAGAGGAAGGGCCAGCATCTTGTCGCAATCTGCCAATCTCGTATTCTCTGGGTTAGAGCTGTGACCCCCCCACCCTTCATCTGGACAAATCCTTCCCCTTTTTAGTGTCTCCACCCACCCCTAACCTTCTCTTTCCTACAATCTCCTTTTTCCCTTCTGACCTGGAAGGCCCTGAGAGACGCCTCTCCAGAACATTTTCTCACTCCCGCTTGCACTTCTCATTTGGAGCGAATTCACAGCCAGAGCCTTTGCCTGATCTCATCGCTACATGCCCACATCGGACCTAGTTCTCAGCCCATCAGATGGGTAAGAGAGGTCACTCTCACCTCAGGCATGCTGGGGCGATGCTCGTGACCAGTTCATCCCCCCTCGGAGGGCCTGGGTGTTTAGTTGGTTTCTATCGCTGCCTCCTGTTAGAGGACTCAGGACTTAGGTGCTCGGTTGAGGTGATTTTTTTCCCAGGGAAGCCCTGCTAGAAGAACCTCTTCCCTCAGACCGTAGTTTGCTTAATCCATGGGTTCCAAATTTCAGCTCCCCTCTGGCCTGCCTCTGCAGACTTGCACAAGCTGGGCCTGAAGGGGGAGACAAAGCCAAAGCGATTATTCCACCTCAGCACGAATTTGGTGTTGTTTTTTTTTTTTTTTTTTTTTTTGTCTCAAGATTCTCCAAGATTTTAATAACTTCACACAGAGAAAAGGCAAATGGTCAGAAGCCCCTATTCCAAGCCTTTTTCCTCCATTGGGGTCAACGTTGCTCACTCTAATTTCTCATGGAGGAAGAAGGCCTGGAGCCACCCCTTAAATCGTCAGCCTGCCCACCCCTCCTTTCTCCCACACCTGATAAGCTGGCCTTTCAGGAACACAACTCTTTGCTCACTCCATTCCCCCTCTTTCTCTGGTGCCTCCTTTTCCCTCTCCATTGGCAACAAGGAAAGTTAGCACCCTTCCAGCCTCTTCTCCCCGGAATTCTCTTTATCCTGCTTTTCCTGAGGGAGATCAAACTCTCTGTAAGCTCTCCGTCCCTCCCTCATATCCTCCTCTCTGAGATCCTGGCCCGGGAGTGTGACCCTCCTCCCTGCCCACCCCAGGGTCCTCCCAAGAGTCCATCTGGTGATTCCTGTCTGGCCAACCCACCTGATTCCCCTTCATTAAGCCCCCCTGAGGTCAGCTTTTCTCATTCCAAGCCCAAAAACCAGAGAAACACTTGGAATCTCCCCTAGAACCCTCGACTTTCCCTTCCACTGTTCTCTCAGGGATGCTGCAGCCTCTGGACCATGACCCTGTCATCACCCTTCCCCCTGTCTGGCTCTTCCCCACCCCTGTCACCGGCAGCCAAAACTTGCTCTTTCCTCTCTTTCTGACCTCTCCTCTCCAGTCTCCTCTGCCAGTCCCTCCCCCTGGGTGTAGAAAGATAGTGTAAAGGCTAGCAGAATGTGTATTGGCTCTGGAAAGCTCTGCACCTGAGACATGCCAAGCTCCAAAGACAATGCACTGTAAACTTCAACTAGGAGCCTTTCTCACGTGTGCCCACCTTCTCAGGGTCCATGTGGTGCTCAGCACCTCCCCCAACAAGAGCTTAAGAAAGGACTCTGCCTGCTGCTCAGATGCAGTGAAGCCTGACTTCAGCACCACCACCCACACTCCCACATGCCACCCTCTGTCCCACAAGCTAAGCCCCTGCTCTCTTTACGGTCCCCCCGTTTCTGCCCTAATTAAAATAGTCTTCTCTACCCATCGCTTCCCTCCTCCTATGAACCCGAAAATCCTGAAACTTAATGTAATGGAGCTGCATCTCACACTGCTCCTCTCACATCTAAATTCTCTCTTGCACAAAGACAGAACCTCTTTTCCAGCCATCTCTAATAATATGTTTCGCAGAGCTATCAAAAAAAAAAAAAAAAAAACTGAGGAGCAGGGGTGAGTCCTGAGCAACTGTGTTCCAAAGAATGCTCCATGCCTAGTCGCCTTCCATCTTTTCCCCTCCCTTGTCTAGTGGCAGACAAAAATCTCTCTGCTAGTAACAAACTGTTCTGTCACTCTCCTGTACTGTGTCATATGTGTGCATGTATTGTATGTCCACATGGGAAAATTTATTAACAGCTCTCTGTTTCAATTGGGTTACACTTGTGTTAGACATTTGAGAAGTATTTCCAACTATATGTACTCTTTAACATTGGTTGAAGGCATTGGACCTTTCGGTAAATGTTTTCATAAGTTATTTGACAGCTGAAATGTTTGCTAAGTTTTCACGGGATTTTAAGTTATTGACAGTAAGCAGTCTGGAAATCTGACTTGTTCCCTCATTTCTCTAGTCTCTTCAAGATGGGAAACTGATTCTATTCTGCAGGACTCCCCATCAAGGTGTACAGTTTGATCTTCAGACCTTATATTAGACAGTTTCGATAGGGTGGACTCAAGGTTTTGATCTTACATAGAAGAACATAGCTCTCCTCATTGGCATCATCTTACCTCACAGGAAGAATATTGTCGTAACATGCCTGTGACCGTAGATTGCTAGCTCAGGCCACCAAAGATTAGCGACGGGATTGAGCGCCCCCTTGGCTGCCATTCCTAAAGGCTGCTCCTGGGTTCTACTTTAACAGAGACCAGGAGAAAGAGGAGTGAGTGAGGCAGCAATAGCAATGTAAAGTTAGGTGGCAGGCCAGTTAATGGCCACTTTACACCATGATCTGCCATCAAGGAGACCCAGCCAGGCCAGTCCACCCTTGAATGGCACCTGTTTAGGAAATGAGGGGTCAGGGCATTGGGCAAGTAGCTGTCATGAAGAGCCCTGTCGGCTGTGACAAGAGCCAGGCCACTGGAAAACGGAACTGCCCTCGGGGTTGAAGGACTCCTGGGTCAGAACCGCAGACCCTGTTGGCCCCAGGCTAAAAAGCGTTTCCCTCTGCCCAGCTCCCAAAGTAACCACCGCCATCAGGAGGACAGCCTCGGGTCAGCACCAATCAAGGCAGATGCCACCTCTTCAATACTAACTTCCTATTCAGGCCAGCCCTCCTCCCCGGCCAACAAGGTAATGGAAGTCAACGGGGTGTCTTCCCCAAGGGGGTTCCCATCTCCCTTGCTATGTCTCATCCAGGGCTACATGTGAAGAGACAGGCAGGTCTGGACCTCACAGATTCCTTGGCCATGCCTTAAAACACACCTGCTTATTACTGAACCCCTTCTGTCAGTTTCCATTTGCATCTCAGTAGGAAAACTCCCTCCTTTCTTAGATCCTGTAACAATGACTGTGTCCTGTGGCTTGCACCTTGTGTTTCTAATCTGCTTGTTAGACACCCTACACATGGAGTGGTCAGGCATAAACCTGTCTTCGCATTAACTGGACAGGACTCTTTCTTTCCTATATCCCCCATTGTCCTCATTTTGGCATCGTTCCCACCATGGGCAATGTTTCTGGTTTGTCTTTTTATCCTCGTAATCGTTAGCTGCTATTCCTACCATGTACAACATGTACATGTTTCAGAAGCCCTTACAGGAGGCTGTGACTGCTGTATCTCGAGCCGTCACGCAGGAGCAATACAAGGCTGCTTGCTCTCTCCTTCTCCAATCAATCTGATTCAGCGTATAGATACCCTGCCCCACGTCTACACCCCGTATCAGCAGGAAGTAGCCAGAAAGAAACCAGCGCCCCGCTTCCTTATCTATACTCAAAATCAGGATTGATGGAACAAGGACAGATGTCTCAGCCATTTTAAAAAAACTCCTGGTTACTCATGCCTTCTTTCAAGAGACCAGTTTCATCTCACATCCTATTGTTCTCCCCTCCACCCCCCACCGCCTGCATTCTCCTCAGGTTTGGAAGCCAGGAGGCCAAACTTGAAGAACCTGTATAGAGATGCTCATCTCCACCTGCTACCACCCACACCCACCATTAGCCCACCTAAGATTTAAAAAGGCCCTTCCTGCTGGGGTCTGGGCCGTCTGCCACGTGTTCAGTCTGTGTGCTCGCTGGCAGTTGGTCCAACTCTGGGAGTTTCTTTTCTTTGACTAAGTTTGATCTGGCTGTGAGTTTGTATTGTGACTGCTGTGGATCTGCACCCTTTCCCCTGCATTTGGTGCCCAGTGTGAGGAGGCACTGCTCTGTTTAGTCTTTACTTCAATGTTTGTATGACAATATGTCAGAAACAACCTGACGCTTGGCAGCTTCTGCAAGGTTCTGGCCTGTTCTGCAGTCTGTTTGGTGTGTGTGTTGGGGGGGGGGGGGCGGTGCTGATAGTCAAAAAGCAGACTAATACTAGTAAACATATGTTTCTCTGGGGTGTTTTGGATAGGATGCAAAGTGATGAAAAAAATTTTTTGCACTTAATGGTTGGGTTTTGAAAAATGGTTTTTTGGTTTTATTTATTTAAAAGACATAAAGGCACAGTACAGATAGTGACAGAGTGACGGGGGCCTGGGGTTCTTCCATCCACTGGTTCGCTCCCTAAATGATTGCCATTGCCAGGGCTCGCCAGAGCAAAAACCTTGAGCCTGGAATTGCATTGAGGTCTTCCGTGTTGGTGGGAGAGCTCGACTATTGAGACATCTGCTGCCTTGCTGGGCACATTAGCTGGAGGCTGGATCAGCAGTGGAACAGCTGGGACTCGAACCAGTGCCCGTATGGGATGCTGGCCTCACAGGCGGCGGTTCATCTGCTGTGCCTCAGTGCTAGCCCAAGTGAGGAGCAGGTTTGCAGACAGTTTCCGGGTTCATGGGAGTATCTACCTGTTGATTGTGAAGAGATGCATTCTGGTTTGGGATGGCTAGGGAAGTAGGAATGTAGAGTGAGGTAAGTTGAAAGGAGTAGGGTTCTCTGTGACCTTCTGCCTTCTCCTGAGGTTTTCTGCTGGTTTCTGTTCCTGCTGTCTCTTGGCCCTTGGATAATCAAAAGCATTTGTGTTTAAGGCTGAATACACAAGTACCTGAATCTGTTATCATGAGACACTGAATTGACAAAGGCTACCGAGTGTTCATGCACGCAATTTCCCTTTTTAAAGCTCTAGGATTATTGATTTAAGTTTCACATGGTTTTTAAATAGAGTGTGTATGACTTTAGTTAATATTTTAGCCCTCCAAATGTCCCATTTAGTTGGATCTGGACTAGTTTTATACATGCCCGCATGTAAATTTTTAAGCTTTGCTAGTTTGTTCACAGTGCATAGATTCTCACGCAGAGTTGTCATTTTGTTACCCAAGCCTAAATGTAATTTAGGTTTTAATTTGTCTCCTATTTAAGCCCAGATCTACTTTCGTTAAATCTAATTTCATGGCTTTTCCCAATTATCATATTCTTTTTTATCTCTGATAAAATGAAATTTAATTGTGAAAACTGAAAGTTTTGAAAAATAGTCACATCTTTAGATGGCACAGAGATCTCTGCCCATTGGTCAAAGTCTTTATATAATAAATATGTAATATAAAGCTTTTATATTGACTTCTACTTGATCTGCATTTTTCTTACAAGTACAGTAAACTTTCTAATGTACTTGGTTTCATTTTTTGCTTACGAAGCTTTATGTGTCCTGCCTCTGTGTTTGCATAAGTGTTTGTAACTTTTTGTCACTCATTGACTGAAGCTATATGTGGGGACATGCCTGAAGAATGGCTTCCTTGTTGTTGTTAAAATTTTATTCATTTTGGCCGGCGCCGCGGCTCACTAGGCTAATCCTCCGCCTTGTGGCGCTGGCACACCGGGTTCTAGTCCCGGTCGGGGCGCCGGATTCCGTCCTGGTTGCCCCTCTTCCAGGCCAGCTCTCTGCTGTGGCCATGGAGTGCAGTGGAGGATGGCCCAAAGTACTTGGGCCCTACACCCCATGGGAGACCAGGAGAAGTACCTGGCTCCTGCCATCAGATCAGCGCGATGCGCTGGCCACAGCGCGCCAGCCGCGGCAGCCATTGGAGGGTGAACCAACGGCAAAGGAAGACCTTTCTCTCTGTCTCTCTCTCTCTCTCTGTCTACTCTGCCTGTCACAAAATTAAAAAAAAAAAGATTTATTCATTTGAAAGGGAGGATTACAGAGAGGCAGAGAGATTGAGAACGCTGGTTCATTCCCCAAAGGGCTGCAGTGGCCAGAGCTGTGCCGGTCCAAAGCTGGGATCCAGGGTTTCTTCTGGTCTCCCGTGTGGATGCAGGGCCCCAAGGATTTTAGCCATCTTATACTGCTTTTCCAGGTCATAGCATAGAGCTTGATTGGAAGTGGGACAGCCCGGACTCAAACCAGCACCCGTGGGGGATGCCAGCACTGCAGGCGGCGGCTTTACCAGTTTTGAAACAGCGCGGGCCCCGGGAATGGTTTCTTGAATTACGTGTGTGCGTGTGTGTGTGTGTTTGTGTGTGTGTATGAATAATAGAGCAAGGTTTTTATCCACTGATTCACTCGCTGGATGACCACAATGGCCAGGCCAAAGCTAGGAGCCAAGAACCCAATCCAGATCTCCCACATGGATGGCAGGAGTCCAGGCACTGGGGTTGTCTTCTGCCCTCCCAGGTGCATTAGCAGGGAGCTGAATCAGAAGCCAAAGAGCCAGGATTCAAAACCTTAAGTCCCATATGGGAAGCTGGTGTCCCAAATGCAGCTTAACCCCCTGAACCACACCTCCAGATCCACTCAGATTTATCCAGTATCAGACAGAATCTACTTTGTATTACTGATCATTAATCTCCTTTTCACACAACATTTGCACTAGTAATGTCTCAGCGAATGCTGATAAATTGGTGTTTGGAAAGCAGTATGGAAATAGATCTCAAGAATGCAAGGTGCAAAAGGAAGATTGAGCCAAGGGATCAGAAGATTGTTTCTCAGGTCCGTAATTTATATCCTGCAAGAAAGTAGAATTAGCAGACAACAGGTATGCCCGTGTGTTACGGAGTAACCCTTCCATGTTGTCTGTTGGCAAGGGTTTTTCATGAGGGGCTTTTCCATGAGCTTTCTGAAGTTCACATGCATGGATTTAAAAAATAAATTGCACCTGCAAGTGGCCCCAAGTGATGACCTGATTGGCAACAACCAGGAGAGTCAAGATATAAGTTTGAATCAAAATGTCATCACCAACAGCCGTACATCAACTCCCAAGAGAATCATGTTAAGAAAAAGACTCAGTTTAAGCTCAAGTCCTAGTCCAAAACTGATTAACAAAAAGGTGAATTGCTCAGGAATGAAACCAGAAGCATGCAATATATTTCAATATGTGAAAAAAATTGCACCAAAGTAAATATGTAAATGTCATTTTCCACAAACTTCAGCAAATACTCTTGTACTTTTAATTGTTTTAATCTTTGTTGGAACATAAGCTCTCTGAGAAGGCAGAACATTTTGTTTTGCTCAGCAGGGTGTTAGAAGTGCCTAGCACATAGTGTGTGCTCATAAACATCTGTCAGCTTTATTGAAACACAAAATTAGCCCCAAGCCTCGCGTTAAACACAGTTAGTTAGATGGTTCTATATTGAAAAACAGTGCAGTCCTAGGTGCAGAAAGAAATTTGTTCCAATTTTCTGATCTCGTGTAACAAGTCATCCCAGACGTTGTGGTTTAAATGGTACTTATTAATTTCCCAGTATTTGGGGGATGGCTGGGTGGTTCTTACTTGGAGTTCTTGTGTGTATAGTCTGGTGGTGGCTGGGCTGATGGTTCCTTCATCATGAGGCTGTTGAAAGCTGGCAGAAAGTAACCATTTCTTCCTCCAGGTGGTGTCTCCACTTGGCTCACTTCTGCTTCCTCACAACATGGGCAGTAGGAGTGATTTCTTACACCATAGCTGGATCCCCATAGAGCCAGTGTTAGGAGAGGCCCAGGTGGCAGCTGTCTTGCTGCCTTAGAAGCCTTAAGATCATTTATGCATGTTCCAGGAAGGAAAGGATTCATCTACTCACAGGATGTTAAACTCACGATGTTATTGACAAAGTGACCTTCTGAACAGAATGCCATGGAAAATATGGAGCAGATAGTGTTGAACGGTAATTAAGAGTGAAACGGTGTGTCTGGTTAGGTTGCCTTGGGCAAGCCCTGACTTCACCATACACCAGTTCTCTTTGACACATCTTGGCCATTTCAGGTTCAGTTTCTCACCCATAATAATGAATAAGCCCATTCAAATTGCATCGTTAGATTATTCTGCCATTAGGCATGTTTTGGTGGAACATTTTGAGACTCTTTGTAAAAGGAACATGGAAGCTAATATAATCAAACTAATTAATTGTATTTGGAATATTGTTTTTCTTGTCACTTTGACCACTAAATAACTTTAAAAGTGGAATGAACCAGTGATTGGTTGGTCTTAAGTTTTAGGAATGTAGGGAGATGATCCTTCTTGTCTTTGGCCTTGGGTGCATGCATTACGGTGCAAAAATGCTGCAAAATCATCCCATCCCTGACTTTCTTGAAGTTTACTATTAGATAAATTTATTACAGATCAGTCCTTACTGATATTTAGATCTCTGTTCTTTAATGCTAGAAGTGTACTCCTCAGTGAGCCTGAAGAAAATTCTACTTCTTTGCAATGAATTCTGCTACCACTCCAGATTCATCCTGTTAGCCATCTGATGCAACGTTGAATGAGTTTTCTGAATCAATGCTGGTTTCTTGGAAGCCAAACCATGTAAAGGCTTTCAAAGTTAGAACCTGTACCTATTGTTCTTATGAAGCCAGGCAGGGTCCGTTGATTGGCTTCTGGATAAGTGAAAGTGAAGAATTTGGAGATTGCTTTTGGGACCATTTCCTAATCTTATGCTGAAGCATCAGCTCTGTTTGTCCTGAGGTTATTTCAGGTAGTTAATAGATCTGCCTTCTCTTCATTTCACTTGATCTTAGAGAGCAAGGCATTCTGATTGTTGAGCGTTAGTGTGTTTTTATCTTTTTGCTTGTTATCTCTACATTCTTCTGCAATGATGGAGTGTCAGAAGAGGCTCACCGAAATAAAAATCAAAGGACTGTTTTCATTTTCTAGTACTACCTTGTAGATCGTCTGTTCACATAACCATCAGTATTCCACCTTCTTCTTGGCATATTATGAGGGAACCATGAAAGGTTTTAAAAACTCGTAAGAGCATTCAAGTGCAAGTCATTCTTAACAATGGAAAGGAGATAGATGTTGTTGTTTTCCAGTTCTGAAGAAGGTAGACTTCCAGAATGTTTAAGGTGTGCTGGGAATATTATAGGAGATGAAGATCGACTTTTCTGCACCTGGTCGTGAATGTTTTTCAGACCAAGGGTGTGATTTCTGTTCCTCCTGCCTCGTTCTTTTAAATGCTGTAGTCGTTTTCAGTCTTTCTCAGTGAATGTTCTTACTCCCATCTCCCCATACGTTCCACCCAGTATCCGTGTTGACCCACATTTTTTTGCCTTTAAAGAGAGTTACCATCAAGGAGGATGAGCAGACCAGAATCATTGTGGTGGCCAGATTCATGAGGAGTGGTAGGAATCTAAATGATAATTGTGTACACACAGGTCACCATGGGTGCCTTGTGAATAGTATTTCCAATGTGGAATGAAGAGCATTACAGTCTTTGGATAGAACACAACCAGATTACTCAGATACAGTTGTCTCTAGAGATTCACATGTGGGAACTTACCACAAGAAGTGGTAGAAAAATGTGACTGCAAGGTCTTAGTGTAGGCTTTGAAAGTAACGTTCACAGTCATTTCAGTGTTGCTGATGGGAAAATTACTCATGAGGATACGCAGCATTTAGAATGAGTATTTTATAAAACCTAGTAACTCAAATTTCGAGACAATTCGTGATGCGGGAGTCATTCCAAGTATTATATTGTCGTTGTCCATTCATGGAGACGTGCATGGAATCAGGAGCCTGAAAAGAGTGATGGTCTCTATAAGATCCTTCAGTGGGGCAACCAAACTTTGCTTTCATTATGGAAACAGTTGTAAAGGACAGTTTCTTACTTCCCAAATTTCGTGTCATGGGGCTTCTTATTCATGTCAGTCACGAACTCTGGGAAGTGACAACAATCCCAGTTGTGAGTAAAAGGCCCATGGAAGTGACACAGATTTGGGAAAGCCGAGAATTTGTTTGGAAGTTGAGATAAAGAATGGACTCTGGGTATATCAGATGTTTCATACTTTGTTTTTAAAAACAGAATAGTTAACGTGTTTGTAGGAATAGATAGCATGTGAGGATTCAAACTTGACAACATACGTTAGATGTTTTCGTAAAAGCTGCTTTGGTTTTCAGTCGTTTACTCTATTTCACTGCCTTTCCACTCTTGTAAATTAACTATTCAACTGCTACACAGTCTTTATAACTTTATGTTTTACATAATTATAGTCTGTGCTGCTTCATAGTAAGACTGTACTCCACCCAAATTAGAAGCAGTCAAAGAAATTAATTCAATAGCAGTCAAATTCACGTAAGTGAATGCTGGAGGCTCAAGGATGTGTAAGTACTGATTTTGTGCTGCTGGCACAAAACTTCTCTTTATTGGTATTATTAGAAGGATGTAGTATAAGTCTTTGTTAATGAAATCCTCAGAAAGGAGGTGATTAAATAGAACTAAGTACTTCCTCAGCATACATACCACTTACTTGCTGATCGGTATCGGGAAATACTGAATCTGGCTTCTCATGAAACTTTTGGTCCCGGGGAACAAGGTCTTGTAGGTCCATCTTATTAAAGATTTGTTTATTTGAAAGGCAGAGTTGACAGGGAGATCTTCCATCTGCTATTTCACTCCCCAAATGGCCACAATGGAAAGCGTTAGGCCAGGCCAAAGGCAGAAGCCTGGAACTGCATCCGGGTCTCCCAAAGCGGTGCATGGACCCAAACACTTAGGCCTCATCAACTGCTTTCACTGGCAGATTAGCAGGGAGATGGAATGAAGTGGAGCATTGGGACTCGAACCTGTGCTCACGTGGGATGCTGGCATTGTGGGCTGCGGCTTAACTGACCGTGCCATAGTGCCAGGTCATATCAGGCCCATTTCTAAAACATTGGAGATCTTTTGGGAAGATCACTTCGGTCAGACCTGCTCGGTAAAGCAATCCCAACAGAGTTCCTTTCCTCTGCTGCTTCACTGCTCGACTGCCTGCAACTGCTGGGGCTGGGCCAGGCCAAAGCTAGGAGCCGGGAACTCAGTCCAAGCCTCCCACGTTGGAGGAAGGGAACCAGATGATTGAGTCAACATCTACTGCCTCCATGTGTGTGCATTAGCAGGAAATTGAATCGAAACTGGTGCTTGGTCATGTATGGAATTTGGATTTCAAACCAGGATTTGGTTCCCAACTGCATCACGTACTCTAATCTGTCATTAAAAATGTTGTAATCTGCGTATGCCTTCATTCTGCTTCTGTTTTCTCCGTTGCAGCCTTACACTTCTAGTCATCTACGAGACCCTCATCCACCCAGTTTCCACCATTGCACCACCATCCCTCCTACTCTATGTTAGCTTCAACCTACTTGAGGGCCTACATACTTGCCTCCCACTCTGTCCTCTCTGTATATCCTCCCATTCCTTCTGGCCCACCACGTTGGACTCACTTTCCTCGTAACCTCGAACCCTTGGGGAGAGCCTCAGGTGGCCACTGGGCTCACAGCCCAAGAATGTCCAGAAGATTCTACTTGTTCTTCCTTCCTCATTGTACCCCCCACCCCATCCCAGCTTAGGTGGCAACTAAGGCAGGGATACCTGTGCCTACCCATCTTCCAAGACTCCCTGTAGCACCTGCTCCTCAGCTGTCTACCTGGCCAGCCTGCACCCTTCCTTGGAGCTCTAGAGCCCCTCAGACCAGGATGGTTTCAGGCCCTTGCTGGGTGGGAGCTCATCCACCTACCCCTCTGGATGGGCAGTGGTTGTAGGTTTTGAGGCCACAGTGCATTTGTTATTATGTACTAGGAGCATAAGGACTACTAGCTGCATGGAGCTGAGGTCAACAGTGGGCTCCCAGCCATGTCCACCTTCTCAGTGCCCCCATAGCCGTGTATGGTGGCATCTCCAGCAATACACCGCCCCTCCCATCAGTGAGCAGACAGCCTCACGGGCTCCTGAGGGACCACGGCCACCAGCAGGTATGGTCTCTTATGTTTATTTATTTATCTCTCTCTCTCTCTCTCTGTTTATTTATCTCTCTCTCTCTCTCTCTCTCTCTCTGTGTGTGTGTGTGTGTGATTTTTTAAAAATAAGCATTAGTTGATGTTAAAACAGAGAAGGGAGTGGTTGTTTTTCTGTCTTAAAAACTGTTCAAAAGAGAAAGAAGAAAACAGGCATGTACCAGTTCAAACAAGAACAGATCCCATAGATGGATCAATCCCTGTATTCCTGCAACTCCTGGAACATGACCAGGCTGAATCTGAGAACCAAGGCTTTGAAGCACAGTTCAGGTCTCCCAAGTGGGCAGATGTGAGATAACCACTGGAGTCAGCATCAGCTGTCTCACTGGAACCATGTTTGTAGGAAGCTGGAATCCCAGGATGAAACCCAGAATTAAACCCAGGCATTGTCTTATTGGACCTACATAGGCCTCTTTCTAGCCTCTTAACTGTTTGGCTAACCGCTGCAAGGATGGTTCCCCTCTTCTTTGTCCCCTTAGTGCATGCCTGTAAGGAATGAGTTCCTTACATTTTCATCCTGTAGTTACTAACTCAGTAATGTGCCAAGTACTTTACTGCTGTATTCTATCATTCTAATAATTGTCAAGATTTCTTCCATAAAAAAGGTTAAAAAGTGGAAGAAAGGAATCAGTTAAGGTTTTAAAATTTAATAAAAGAAGAAAAGTGTGACTCCACTGAACATTTGGCCAAATATATGATTCCAAGGTGAATGTGGATGCCTTTCTTGTCCTAATGAAACTGAAACAGTTGGGGCTGTCCTTTTGTTTGTACAACTTAGATTTGAGAGGCTGATGCCTGTGTCCTCAAAGTATGACATTTCAGTTGTCAAATGTAGCTACGCAAAGATTTCAGAAAATGATAACCTCGGGGAGTAGTAAATATGTGTGTCCCTGACAGCGGTTTCGTTTAGTTGTGTTTTGATGAGTGGAAACCATACATGAAAATTGATTGCAGGAAATAACTTATGATATCCTTGCTTTTAGTAACATACATATAAAGTAATGGAGATTTGATTTATGGTAACGATTCTACAATCATATATGTGGGCCTGACCTCTTTGATTTAAGCAGCTACTGCATAGAGATGCAAGCACCTTCATTGAAGCATTGAAGTTAAAAGTCATGTTAGTATTCTTGTCTGCCACTTCTTAACTATATTCCTTTCTCTGTTGTGCCTGTGTAGTTATTGCACAGAGTGGGAGAAAATGATTTAGAAAGTGTTTCTTTTAGTTTCTGAAAGACAGTGTGTATAATTGTTGTCATTTCTTTGAATATTTGGCATAATTCACCTCTAAAACCATCAGGGAGTAGAGAGCTATCTTTCAGAAGATTTTGCCAAACTAAAAATTCTATTGCTTTGATATTTATAAGAATCATTAATTCATTTCATCTTGTTTAAGCTTATAGTTTATAGCTTTCAGGGAAATGTATTATTTCAGATAAAGTGTTAAGTACATAAAACTCAGCAGAATTTTAGCTCACTGTCTTTCTTAAAAATATTTATTTATTTATTTATTAGCAAGTCAGAGTTACAGAGAGATCTTCCATCTGCTGGTTTACTCACCAGATGGCCACAACGGCCAGGGCTGGACCAGGCTTGAGCCAGGAGCTTCCTGTGGGTCTCCCACGTGGGTGCAGAGGTGCAAGCACTTGGGCCATCTTCCACTGCTTTCCCAGGCCATAGCAGAGAGCTGGATCAGAAGAGGAGCAGCTGGGACCCAAACCATCACCTATATGGGATGCCAGTGTTGCAGGCAGCTTTACCTGCTACACCACAGCACTGGCCCCACTTACTATCCTTCTAATGTATATGTGGTGTGTGGCACCTCCATAATTTGTCTTCTCTTTTTCTTTATCATTGCAATAAAGATATATCAGTTTTGCTGACGCAGTTTTTGTGTTCACTAGTTTTTTGTTTTGTTTTCAATTTTAATCTGTTTCACTCTTTGACTTATTAGTTGCTCCCTTATGCTTGGCTTAGTTTATTTTGCTGTTCTTTGTTATTTTTTTAAACTAAAAATTATTGTTGAATAGATATCTTTCTTCTCTTCTAATAAATGCCTTTATTGCTATGAATTTTACTCCAAATACTGCTTAAGTTGCATCTGTATAACTCTGATACATCTGCATTTTAAATTTTTTAAAGTTATATCCTTTTCTAATTTATCTTGAGACTTCCTCTTTGACTTAGGGATTTAGAAGTGTATCGTGGGGCCAGCACTGTGGCCTAGCATGTAAGGCTGCCACCTGCAATGCCAGCATCCTATATGGGCACCGCTTTGAGTCCCGATTGCTCCTTTTCATATCCAGCTTTCTGGCCTGGGAAAACAGTAAAGATGGGCTATGTCCTTGGGTCCCTGCACCGCATGGGAGACCTGGCTCCTGGCTTCAGATTGGCTCAGCTCTGGCTGTTGCTGCCAATAGGGGAGTGAACCAGCAGATGGAAGACCTCTCTCTCTCTCTCTCTCTCTCTGCCTCTCCTTCTCTCTCTATGTAGCTCTGCCTTTCAAATAAAATAAATAAATCTTTAAAAAAAAGGAAGTGTATTGTTTTACTCCAAGATTGGAAGTTTTCCAGCTATCTTTGTAGTATTAATTTATAAATTAAATAAATTTACATCTAATAACATTCTTTATAGCATTTAGTTTCTTTAAAAAACTTTGAAAGTCTGTTTTATGATGAAGAAATGGGCTACATTGGTGAATTTCCTTACGGACTTAAAAAATGGGTCTTCTGTTATTTTTGGGTGCAGCATTCTAAAAACATCAATTATACCCATTTGATTGAAAGTTTGATGCAATTCTTCAATATCCTTAACTGATTGTCTTCTAGTCCTATCTGTTACTAACTGATGCGTCAACAATTACAAATAAAATTGTAAATATTTCTATTTCTCTTTTGATTTTCGTCAACTTTGCATAGTGAAGTTATGTTGCTATGTAATATGCATGTAGAATCATTTTATTGTTTTTTTTTTTTTTAATTGCACCTTTGGGCAACATGCCATGACCCTTCTAACTCCTTCTAATTTTCTCTGCTCCAAATTGTACTTTCTCTAGTATTAATACAGTCGTTCAGATTTTTTGGATTAATGTTGCACAGGATGTATTTATTTACCCCCTTTACTACTTTATCTATTTCGATGTATTTGAAGTAAGTTTGTCATGGACAGCATCAGGAGGGGTCATTTAAAATAAAATCCTTTCTGAAAATTTCTCTCCTTCACTTGCTGTGTTTAGGCCAGCTGCATTCAACATACTCATTGATAGTTTTGGATTTAGCCCAATTTCATCATCTGTTTTTTGACATTGAACTCCTTTATTTCAGTTTCTCCTTTCTTGCTGTCAGGTGACTTGCATGGTTTTTCATTCCATTTTAATTTATCAGTTGTGATGTATACATTATCTGTTTCTATAGATTGTTAGTGACTGCCCTCAGAATTATAACACACACTTTCTTTTTCATAGGCTCGTAACAGTTTTGCCGTATCAGGGAGAAATTTTACCATCAGGTAGGTCCTTTCTTTTCTCTTCTATGTCATAGTTTTCTTACATATTCCACATATCCCAACAATCCACATTAAAAATTCATCAGGTGAATGTTATAATTTTTGGTTCAATCATTGAATCAATTTTGTTTTAAAAGATTTATTTATTTTACTTGAAAGTCACAGTTACACAGAGGGAGAGAAGGAGAGATCAGAGAGAGAGAGAGAGAGAGAGAGAGAGAGGTCTTCCATCCTTCCATCCCCTGGTTCACTCCCCGAGGACTGCAATGGCCAGAGCTGCCCCAATCTGAAGCCAAGAGCCAGGAGCTTCTTCCAGGTCCCCCATATGGGTGCCGGGGCCCAAGGACTTGAGCCATCTTCTACAGCTTTCCCAGGTCATAGTAGAAAGCTGGTCGGAAGTGGAACAACCGGGTCTCAAACCAGTGCCCATATGGGATGCCGGCACTGTAGGAGGCAGCTTTATCTGCTATGCCACAGCACCGGCACTCATTGAATCCATTTTAAAAACCTATTGGGGCCGGCACTGTGGTGCAGTGGGTTAAGTCTCAGAGAACGTGGCGGTGAGACGGTGTCACTAGTCAGGGTTAGGGCCTGGAACTCTTCCTCTCCTGCAGTGGAAGGCTGTGTCTTTAACTGTCAGTGTGATGACATCCGCCTTCCCAGAATGCACCTGTCACATCCAGGTCCAGGATGCGTGCTCGCACCCCAACACATTCGTGGAGCTACTCGGAGGGCGCACCAGCCGGAAGGAGCTGCACCTCCAGCGCGGATGAAGGCTGCCGTTTTCTCTCTTTCTCCGCGGAGCGCTGCACACCGGGAGCCAGGGACCGCTTGTGCGTGCTTTTCCCCGTGCAGAGCCGTCCACCTTGGTGCTTTCCTGCTCTCTATCTCCGACGTGTGCATGGACCAACCAAACCGTAGGTACCATTTTCGTTTTTTTCTCTTTTTCTTGTCCACGGGCAGTTCTTTGGCCCGCTCTTGTTGAGCATTTCTCTGTGCGGGGCAGCCCATCCTGGGCCTGAATGTGTGTGTGTGTTTCCTGGGTGCTACATAACCTCCTTCCTATTTGCACGTGGGGCTGGTCTGCATTTTGTGTTTCTGTCTTGGAAGGAGACAAGAACCTGCACCAAATTTAATATAATCTGGGTTCTGGTTCGAGTCTCGGCTGCTCCACTTCCTATCCAGCTCCTGCTAGTGCCCCTGGGAAAGCAGCGGAGGATGGCCCCAGTACCTGGGCCACTACACCCACATAGGAGACAGGGGTAGAGACAGGCTCCTGGCTTCGCCCTTGGCCCTGGCCTGGACATTCTGGCCATCTGGGGAGTGAACCAGCAGGTGGAAGACCTTTCTCTCAGTCTCTCCCTCTCTAACCATGACTTTCAAATAAGTAAATAAATAAATCTTCAAAATCATTAATATGTTCATGGCCCACATAGTAGAACTCTGGGAAGTAAGCTCATGAAGAGTGAGGAGACTTTTCCCATCCCGCTCCTCTCCAGAGCCCCTGATGGAGGTTGGGATTCTCTGCCCCTGCTGCTTTGTCTAAAATCTTGGTCCGGAGTGATTTACCCTGTGAGCTCTTTTCTCCGACCAGGCTAGGAAAAGTTTTTGTTTTTGTTTTGAGTTTGTGCAGTGTTTTTTCACTTGTTATGCATATGAACTGATGATCTACAAGCTCCTTAGTGTGCTGGACTAGATGCCAGCGAGGTTATTTTATGTTCATGCCTGGTAACATCTTATTGAAAGTTGGACATTGTATTAAAAACTTATGAAGGCTCAGAATGATAATCTCATTGCCCAGAGATAATTCACTCTATCATAGACCAGGCAAATAGCATGAGGGTCATAACTCAATCTTTTGCGGTGGCCCTGGCTCGAGTCTGCATTTCCTTCCTTAGAAGAGTCTGGCTTCGTCTCCACCCCTAGGCTGTGGACCTCCAGGGATCCCAAGTGAAAATCAGTGACGCTTACCAACGCCTCCTGATGGCTGATTCTCAGAACCGTAAGTTGGCCTCTTACTAAAATGACCAAAACCTGCACTCCTCTTTCCCATTCTTTCTTCCCCTCTACTTCTTAGTCTGTTAACCTAATGTTGTAGTAGGAAAACTGGCATCTGGTCTGCTTGTGTTTTACTGTGACCTGCTGTTCTCCGGGATTTTGGTCCCTCAAGGTCTAGATGCTGGAAACTGGCAGTTAGCCTAGTGGCTCAAATGCCCACATCCCATGTCACGGTATCTAGTTTTGATTGCTGGCTCTGGCTCCTGGCTTCAGCTTCCTTTCAAGGCAGACCCAGGGAGGCAGTGATAATGGCTCAAATAATTGTTTTTTTTTTTTTTTCTACTCACAAGGGAGACTTGGATGGAGATACTGGTTCCCAGCTTCATCCTTGGCTGCTGTGGACATTTGGTGAATAAACCAATGGATGGGAGTTCTCCCAGCTCCCTGAAATAAGTAAACATCACCATTGAAAAGATCTGGATGTTTTCATTGGCCCAAACTCCACCTTTTGTTCCCCTGGTTCTGATATGTGGAAAGCTCTGCCTGGGTAATGATCTTCCCTTGGCTTCTGGTCCATTCTCTGGCTGGCTTCTCAGCTCCTTGCTTCAGACCAAAGTGGCTACTGCCAGTGGGAAGCACCTCACACCATTCTCCATGGGACTGTGGCCCTCAACTCCTGGATCTTTCAGTAGCTCCCAAATAACCTGCAACCATATGCTTTTGTTTTATGCAGTTTTTCTGGTTGTTGTTCTTGGAAATGTTGGTCTTAGTAGAAAGGGAAGACCTGGGGCAACTTACTTACGAGAAGTAAAGTTGCAGACAGTGCTCCTAGCAACTGTGAGATAAACAGAAGTGGTATAAAGAGCCCAGAGGGCAGTGTTGGCCATCCAAGTAATGAGATGACCCCTGGCTATAATTGAGGTTGTGTTTCTCTGTCCATCAGAATTGTTGGCATTCTCTTGTGTCTAGAGATGACACTACTGCATCCTTTACCCAGAGTCACCGCTGGGAGAGAAAAGGGGGCAGCTTTCTAACAGATCATGGTCAGGTGGCCTCTTGGGCATGAGCTAGTAAGGAATTCTTAGGAAAGGGCCAAGGCAGGGCATAACTTGTAGCTCAGGGTAGCTCCAGTGTCAGTGCTGGAACCTGCTCCTAACAACTCACAAGAGCCTATGGTGTGTTTATGTGTGGTCACATAAACAGATGCTGGTTGTAAAACTTGAATCAGGGAACGGCCACCCAGGAGGGATGTGTGGCAGTGGGGGTGGGGCCAGATTCAAGCCCTTTGGGTCAATAGATACTGGGGGCTGACTCAATAATGATTGGCTCTGTGTTCATGTGTGTGTGTGTGTGTGTGTGTTATCATTTAGTTCTCACTACACCATGAAATCAGATAGTAGAGACTAGGAGAATTTCTGTTCCCTGCTTCAGTCCACATTGCAACTCGGGTCGCTGTGACCCCCTTCATCTTCATCCTTAACCACAGAACCTGCAACAGTGCAGGGTGGGAGGACTGAGCCCAGGCTAGTTTCCGGTCGCTGAGGGCAGACAGTGCAGTGTGGCAGAGTCCAAGGACCCGTGTGGCCCTGAGCACACACTTGACCCGTACAAGAAATGTAAACAGGATTGAGCCCAAGCAGCATGGAGAGAACAGGGAGAGATTTAAGAAAAATTGTCCTTGGTTGCTCATTGTTCTTGTACCTTGTTGTCATGCCCCTGTCCTGAACAAACCCCACCACCTGTTTTCTCTGTTTCTATACCCAGACAGTGCAGCACAGGTAATGAAAACTCGCACAACAGAGCAGATTGCCGCATTCTAAATTCCTGATCACCAATCTCCAAGACAGCAGGGGTCCTACCAGAACTTGTGGGCTGACTTTTCCTTTACTGTCCCTAGAAAGTTTTCACACTTTTAATGTGTGGAAGCATGCCTCTTCTCCCTCACTCAGTAATTCTAAAGTCGAACTTTCCTGTTTATTTTGCAGTATCTATAAATTCACGTAATGGGGTGAGACACAGTACAGAGAGGGTCCCTGGACCCTGTATCCAGTCTCCTGCAGAACCAGCATCTTGCAGAGTTACAGTACAGTTCCAAAGCCAGGAGACCACAATGGGCACAGCCAAGGGAGAGAATGTTTTGGACCTCACAAGACTTCACGTCACCCTCATAGAGCCACACCCATTTCCTCTGACAGGCTCCAGTCTGTCCCACAGCTCCATGACTGAGTCACATCCTGAATGTCATTTGTGTGCAGTCACACAGAGTAGGTGCCCCAGGGACTGGGTTTTATCAGTCAGCATGGTTCTCTGGAGATTCCTATAGGCCACTGTGCGTACACATAGTTCCTGTAGGTCACCGTGTGTACCCATGGTTCCTATAGGTCACTGTGTATTCATAGTTCCTGTAGGTCAGTGTGTGTATCCATAGTTCCTATAGGTCACTGTGCATATCCATAGTTCCTATAGGTCACTGTGCATACCCATAGTTCCTGTAGGTCACTGTGCATATCCATAGTTCATATGGGTCACTGTGCGTACCCATAGTTCCTGTAGGTCCCTGTGTGTACCCATAGTTCCTATAGGTCCCTGTGTGTATCCATAGTTCCTATAGGTCACTGTGTATCCATAGTTTCTATATGTCACTGTGCATACCCATAGTTCCTATAGGTCACTGTGTGTACCCATAGTTCCATCCTTTGTATTAACATCCCTGGGATGGATGGTCTGGTATTGCCCACTAAGGTCCATCAGGGTTGATTCCAGTTCTTGCCTATTAAAAATTAAGCTGCTGTAGACATGAAGTATTTTATATGAATGTAGGAATTAATTTTTCAAGGATAAAAACCTCTGGCATTTTAATTTAATTTATTATTAATTTAATGTTGAGAGACTACCAAGCTGGTTGCCCATGTAGCTGTACCATTTTGTAGTCTCATTAGCAAGGTAGGGTTGATCCAGTTTCTGCACATCCTTGCTAGCATTTCATATTTTAAGTGATTTTTATTTGAGCCAATTTGATAGGTATATACTGATGTCCCAGGGTGGTTTGTACTTGCATTTCCCTCAAGGGTAATGACATTGAACATCTTTTCATGGGCATATATGCTGACTGCATACTTCTTAGGTGGAATGTGTGTTTTCTAACTGGATTGCTATTTTACTGTTCAGTTGTGAGAGTCTTTTACATTTTCTAGATACTAGTCCTTTGTCATCTGTGTTGTTTGTAAATACATGTCTTAAAGTATTTACCTCATTCTTTTTTTAATTCTTAAAAAAAAATTTATTTGACAGGTAGAGTTATAGACAGTGAGAGAGGGAGACAGAGAGAAAGGTCTTCCTTCCGTTGGTTCACCCCCCAAATGGCCGCCACAGCCGGCGCTGCGCCGATCCGAAGCCAGGAGCCAGGTGCTTCTTCCCGGCCTCCCATACAGGTGCAGGGGCCCAAACACTTGGGCCATCCTCCACTTCCCTCCCGGGCCACAGCAGTGAGCTGGACTGGAAGAGGAGCAACTGGGACTAGAACCCGGCGCCCATATGGGATGCCAGCACTGCAGCCAGAGAATTAACCAAGTGAGCCACAGCGCCGGCCCCTACCTCATTCTTTACTGCTTTATAGTTTTCTGGACATTTTGTCATTTTATATTTAAGTTTGTGATTCATTTTGAGCTCCATTTTAAACAAGCTGTGAGACTTAGGTTGAGTTTAATTGTTTTCCTCTGGGTAGCCTGTTGCTCCAGGACTATTTGTTAAAAATTTTACCTTTATCACTTCTTGGCCTTTTCGCTGAGATCAAGTGTAAAAAGTCTACCTTTCTGCTGTCGACTTCCTCTTCACTTTTGTCAAATGAAGTTGAACATCTTTGCTTTATTTCTTAGTTCCCTGTTCTCTTCTCATCGTCTAACCATGTACCCATCTATATATGCCACACAGTCTTCTTAATTTAGCTATTTCTTTTAACCAGATTTATTTATTTATTTATTTATTTTTAAAGATTTATTTGGGAGACAGAGTTACAGACAGAGAGGTCCTTCGTCTGCTGGTTCACGCCCCAAATGGCCGCAACGGGTGGAGCTGGGCTGATCAGAAGGCAGAAGCCAGGAGCTTCCTCTGGGTCTGCCATGTGGGTGTAGGGACCCAAGCACCTGGGCTACCCTCCACTGCTTTCCTAGGTCATCAGCAGTGAGCTGGATCAGAAGTGGAGCAGCCGGGACTTGAACCAGTGCCCATATGGGATGCGGGTACTGCAGAGAGACATAATGTACTATGCCACAGCACCCATCCTGACAGACTTATTTATTGCACTTTTTCTTCAAAGTTGTTTTAGTTATTCTAGTTATTTGCCTTTTCATATACCTTATAGAATAATCTTGCCCTTATCTCTAAGATTCTTATAAACTTAGTAGCAATTACATTAAGATTGTATCTCAATTTGGGGATAATTGACATAGTTACTATATTATGAACATAGGATATCTCTCTAAATTAGATGTTACTTGATTTATTTTGTGAATATATTGTGGATTTTTAACATACTAAAGGTTCTCATTTTTAAAATTATTGATACTATATTTTAAATTATTGTATTCATGGGCTCATTGATAGTACTTTCAAAATCAGTTGGTTTTTTGTGTATATTGACCTTGTATCCTGCAACCTTACTAAATTCAGGTAAAATGTATAAAAAGTATTTTTGGAGGCAAGGGGTATATTTCCTGAGATTTTCTATGTAGAAAATTATGGCATCTGGACATAGGGACAGTTTTGCTTCTTCCTTTGCAACCTATATGCTTTATTTTCTTGTCTGATGCTGGATTGAAACCCAAGATTGCATTGAATAAGATTGCTGAGAGTGGAGGTTTTTGCATTCCTTTTGCTTTTTTGGGTTTATTTTGCTCTGCTCCCATCATGGTCTTGAGATGGGAGCCTATATTATTGTATTAATTATGTATACATTACTTTTCTTATATATATGTGTATATATTTAGTGCTATACATTTTCTTCTTAGCACTGCTATAGCAGTGTACCACACATTTTGATTTTAAATTTGGAGATTTTAAAAAAATTTCCCTAGAAACTTTGTCTTTCATATATGGATTATTTCCAACTGTGTTGTTTATTTTCCAAGTGTTTTGATGTTCTCCCCATTTTATTCCTGTTACTGATGTCCAGCTTGATTCCATTGTGGCAGAAGAATATACTTCTCATGACTTTAACTCTTTTAAATTGGTTGGGGATGATTTTAGAGCCTGGAATCTGATGTAACTTTGTGAATATTTTGTGAGCATTTGATAAAAAAATGTAATCTGTAGTTGGATGAATGTTCTAGAAACATTGATTAGATGCTGTTGACTGATAATGTTGTTGATTTTTCTATCCTTGCTGATATTTTTTTTTCTAGTTGTTCTGTTGTTTGTTGGGAGTGGGGTGTTGAAGTCACCAGCTGTAATTGTAGGTTTTTCCATTTTCCCTTTTACTTTATCATTTCAGCTTCACATATTTTGCAGTTCTGTTGTTTGGTGTACACAAATACACATTCAGAAATGTTGCGACTTCTTGGTATATTGAACCTTTTGAAATATGTAACTCTAAGCCAGGTACTCTGTTATGGGATGTTGGTGTTCCAAGTGGCATCTTAACCACTGTGCCAAACACCCAAACCAATGGTGTCTTTGGATAAATCTCTGTGCTCAGCTTGCCTAGTGTTTGCTCCAGATACTACATTATACACACATAACTTCTCACTTTCCACAAGAGTTTTCCTCTTAACACTTACAGTGAGATGTTGAGCTGCTTCCCTTTCTACACTTTTACCTTTCCTTTCTATAGTATAATTACCTTAATTGTTTTCTTTAGACGTCTTTACAATCACATAGAAATGTGTTTAATTCTTCCTTCAACCATGAAGCATAATTTAGTAAACTCAGTGAGGAATGCTTATTTGATTACTCTTATTTTTTCTCACTGTATTTTTCCTTGCTTCCTGATCTTCCAAGATTCTTCCTTGTTCTTTCTGTTTAGAGAATTTCTTTTATTCATCCTTTTAGGATTGCTCTGCTGGTGACAAATACTCTGTTTTCATTTGTCAGAGACCATTTTCGTGTCCCCTGTTTTGATGAAGTATATTTTCACTGGATAGAGAATTCTGGGATGACATTTCTTTTAGCACTTGAAAAATGTCATTATTTACTTTTCAAAGCATTTTAAAAATTTATTTTAAGATGTAACAATGTTTTAAAGATTTATTTATTTGAAAAGCAGAGTTACAGAGAGAGAGAGGGAGACAGAGAGAGAGAGAGATATCTTCTATCCACTGGTTTACTCCCCAAATGGCTGCTGGGCCAGGCTAAACCAGGAGCCAGTGCTTCATCCAGGTCTCCCACTTGAGGGGCCAATCTGCTGCTCCTTTCCTGGGTGTATTAGCAGGGTTCTGGACCTGAAGTGGAGTAGCTGGCACTAAAACTGGTGCCCATGTGGGATGCTGGCATCACTGACAGTGGCTTAACCCATTATACCACAACACCAACCCCAGATTTAGCATTTTTTATCATTTTTGCTGCTATTGCTTCATATGTAGATATTCTACACATACACATATATATTATTTTTCTTGAATACAGGGATATTAATGTCACACAATGTGGGATTCATGACAATGGTCATAAAAAAGAATGAAGGGTATTTTGTCATGTAGATGGTATAACTCAGAGGAGAAACATATAACTATATATACACTAAATAATATGACATCCATATTATTTTCATTTTTATACTCTTTCTAGATAGTAGTTTCCACAGTAAGATAAAATGTGGTATTTGCCATTCTGTGTCTGGCTTATTTCACTTACCATAATGATATCCAGTTTCACTGATTTTGTTGCAAAAGTCAGGATTTCTTTTTTTTAATGGCTGAGTAATAGTTTGTTGTGTGTATATATATATAACATTTTCTTTATCCAGTCATCGGTTGATGGGCATCTAGGTTGATTCCATATTTTTACTATGGTGAATTGGGCTGCTGTAAACTTGGGAGTGCAATATCAGCCTCCATATTTTCTGTGAAGGAATTTGCTGTTATTGTAATTATTGTTCCTTTATAGGTAAGATGCTTTGCTTTCACTGCTTTCAAGATATTTGCTAGGTGTTTAGTTTTCAGATATGTGAGTACAGTGTGTCTTCCATGGCTTTCTTTAGGTTTATCCTGTTTTTGTTTCACTCAGTGTCTTGTATGTTTTATGTCTTTCATGGAATTTTAAGTTTTAAGCTATTAATTACTTTATGAGTACTTTTCTCTAAAATCTTGTCTTCTTTCTCTTCTTTCTGGGACTCTGATATTGTGCATGTCAGATGTTTTTGTAATGTCCCAGTGACACCTGAGGCTCTTCATTTTTAAAATCTATTTTCTGTCTTCACTCTTCAGATTATCTAATTCTAATTGCTCTGTCTTTAAGACCACTGCTTCTTTCCTCTGTGCTCTTCAGTTTGCTTTTGAGCCCATCCTGTGTTTGCTCTTTTTTTCCTTGGAGTTGTATTATTCACTTTCAAAATTTATGTTTGATTATTACTTATGTCTTCTGTTTCCTTACTGAGACTTTCTATTTTGAGTTTCCCCCAGTCTTTTGTTTCAAATATGTTCCCAATCATTTGGTGATTACTTTTATGATAGCTGCTTTAAAGACCTGTCAGATTAATTCTGACATTGATGTCATCTCCATGTTGACATCTGTTGATCATCTTACTTGACACCTTTTTAAATCTTCCTAGTTCTTGTTATGATGAAGGATGTTAATTGAAATCTGAACATTTAGGGTATTATGCTAGGAGATGCTGAATATTTTTAACATTTGTGCCTTTTTTTTCATTTATTAAGAGGCAGAGTAAAAGAGGGAGGGAAGAGGGGAGGGAGAGACACAGATTGAAAGAGATCTTCCATCTGCTGGCTCACTCTCCAGATGGTGGCAATAATCAGGATTAGGCTGGGCCAGGTCATGGTCATGGAACTGGAACTCCACCCTGGTCTCTTTACAAGGGCCCAGGCACCTGAGCTGTGATCCCTGAGCCAGGCTGCATTAGTAAGCTGGACTGGAGATGCAGGTGGCAGGACGCGAGCCTGCCCTCTTATATGGGGTGGCTGCATCCCTAGCAGTGCCTTAACCCACTGTGCGACAAACTTGCCCTGGATTATGAAATCCTCTGTGTGGTTGACCTCTCTGCTCTGGTAGGAAAAGGTGTAGATGCTGCCTGGTTACTGCTACATAAGGGGTAGAGGTCCACATTCCCTGCTCAGCCTCCATTGAGATCCAAAATTGGTGAATTCTTTGTTACTTCTGCTTGGACATGGAAGTTCCAGCTCCTCCCTGGGTCCTCACAGACACCATGATTGGGGGGAGTTGCTCATTACCCCGATGTGTAGTCATAAAAGTCTGGTTTCCCACCACGATGCCTCTGACGCTGCCCTGGCAGTTATGGATGGAGAGGGCTGATTTTCACCCTTCCCTTCTCTGTGAGCGCCCTCGTTGGAGACAAGCCTCACTCGAGTGCCACAAAGGTGGACGTCTAAGCTTGCCTCCCTCTTGGTTTTTGCTGGTGCAGGTGAGGGTGGGCCATGGTCCTTTCTCTGTCATTTTTGTTGTAGTGAAACAGTTATTACCCAGTTTTCTGTCTTGCAAAACTGCATGTTTCCTAGTACTTTGGAGACAGAAAATAGTACTGTGCTGCTGGGGCTTAGTGCCACTTGGTGTTGCCCAGTTGTGTGCTTCTTCAGCTCCAAGTCCAGGATATAAGAGAGAAATAGAAAACCTGGGGGATTCATCCGACATGTTGTTCCTCACAGCCCGAGGTCCAGCCAGTCTGCTGCCATCTCTCCACCTTTCAGAGTCTTCTTCTGTTTTTCCTATGTGATATCCAGGGATCCAGATTGTCGTTGGGGGTGGGAGGGAAAGAAAGGCACATCTGCTCTGCCATGTAGAAGCAGAAGTCCTGGCTCAAGTCATTTTATTCCGGATCCATTTCACAGAAATAAACCACATTGAAATAATAGCTTCCATGTAATAATTTGCTTGTCTTCCCAGATCTGCCAGTGACTTGCATCTGTGTTATCTCTGTGTGTGTGTGTGTGTGTGTGTGTGTGTGTCTCAATTTCCTTGCAGTATGGGAGACGTCTCTCGCAGGAGCTAAAGCCACAGCTCATATTGAGTAATAGATTCTATTCAGTTCTGCTTCCCTGGGAGCATTGGAGCACATTAATTATATGTACTCTTTCTTATCCACAGCTTCATCCTTCCTGTTAACTAGATTTTCCCATTGGCTTTTTAAAAATTTTTAAATTTTTTAAAATTTTTTTATTTTTATTTTTTGACAGGCAGAGTGGATAGTGAGAGAGAGAAAAAGGTCTTCCTTCTCCATTGGTTCGCCCTCCAGTGGCCGCCACGGCCAGCACGCTGCGGCCGGCGCACCATGCTGATCCGAAGCCAGGAGCCAGGTGCCTCTCCTGGTCTCCCATGCGGATGCAGGGCCCAAGGACTTGGGCCATCCTCCACTGCACTCCCGGACCATAGCAGAGGGCTGGCCTGGAAGAGGGGCAACCGGGACTAGAACCCGGTGTGCTGGCACCGCAGGTGGAGGATTAGCCTATTGAGCTGCAGTGCCAGCTGGCTTTTTAAATTGTGTTCAAGCTCTTCCATTAAGTACTAGTCAAATCCTAGCCACAAATTCCTTCTAGCTATTGTGGTGTCTCCCTGCTTCGCTCATTGAACTTCTCAAAATGTTTTCATTTATTCATCCCCCGTTCACCCCTCAACCACTCCAGTGTGGTTTTGGTTCCCATAATTTCACATCCTGTTAACTCTACTGAAGAGAGATATTTCTTTGTGCCCTCTTTCTTCTATTAAATGTTAAAAAAATGTAGATTTTCCATCTGCTGGTTCACTCCCCTAAATTTCTTTTTTTTTTTAACTTTTATTTAATGAATATAAATTTCCAAAGTACGAATTATGGATTACAATGGCTTCCCCCCCATACCGTCCCTCCCACCCACAACCCTCCCCTTTCCCACTCCCTCTCCCCTTCCATTCACATCAAGATTCATTTTCGATTATCTTAATATACAGAAGATCAGCTTAGTATACATTCACTCCCCTAAATTTCTACAACAGCCAGGGCTGAGGCTGGGTCAGGCCAAGTCCAGGATCCAGGGACTCCCTCTGGGTTTCCCTTGTCGGGGGTAGCAGGGGCTCAAGTACTTGACCCATCATGTGCCACATCCAGGGTGTGAGCAGGAAGCTGGGTGGGATGTGGAATCGTCAGACTTGCACCAGGCACTCGGATACGGCACACCGGAGCCTGAAGAAGTGCCTTGACCCGCCCATCAAACGCCCACTCGCTCTGCTTCTCAAATTCTCAGCAACATCTTTGTTATCATGGTCACTCCTGGTTCTCGAAGCACTCTTCCCTTGGCTTCCACACGACAGCATTTTCCTGGTGTTTCCTCTACTTCTCTGGACACGTCTTCTCTGTTTATTTTTTGAACTCCTTCTTTCTATGCAGCAAGCAGATGTTGGCATTCTCAGAATTCAGTCACAGCTCTCATTTCTCAGCTTGCTTAGATTTTTCTTCCTGGACATTCTCTTACACAATATGACTTTTGGTTATCATCGATATGCAGACAGCATACACATTTGTACGCAACCTCATCTCTCCTCTGAGGTTCAGACTTGCAATACGTATCTCCTCTTAGAAGCCTGCAAGTCCCTGCAAACCAATCTGTCCAGAACTGAGATCAAAGTCTCCTGAGAGCAGACCTCCACCCTCCTCTCCATCTGTTGTCTCCCATGTTCAACACATCAACACACGGCTGACTTTATCTTCTAAATAACTTACCAGCCTGTTGCTTTGTCTCTCATCCCAGCACACTGACTCAAGAGCTCATCCCCCTCTCCTACCATGGACATTGGCATAGCTGCCTCAGCCTCCCCTGCACCTGCCCTTGCTCCTCGCCAAACTGGCTGCCACTCTGCAGCCCAAAATTTTTTTTTTTTCAGAATTCAGTTCTCTCTCTCTCTCTCTCTCCCCTCTTTCCCTCTCTTTCTGCCTTGCCAATATTCTTAGAACAGAGGCAGTTCCTTCTGTACGTGGCTCTGAATTCCCAGTCTCATTTTGTACAATTTCACTGCAGTTTCTGCTTCAGCCACTCTGGCCTTTCAGTGACCATGATGCCCTGTGATACTCCTGCTCCAGGGCAGGGTTCTCTGTGAGACCCGAGTCTCAAACCAGTGCCCATATGGGATGCTGGCACTGCAGGCTGCAGCTTTACATGCTATGCCACAGCTCCAGCCCCCATTGAATCCATTTTATAAACCTCTTGGGGCCGGCACTGTGGTGCAGTTGATTAAGTCTCTGCCTGATGTGTTGGCGTCCCACATGGGTGCCAGTTTGAGTCCTGGCTGCCCCACTTCCAATCCAGCTCTCTGCTATGGCCTGGGAAAGCAGTAGAAGATGGCCCAAGTGCTTGAGCCCCTGCACCTGTGTGGGAGACCTGGAAGAAGCTCCTGGCTCCTGGCTTCAGATCAGCACAGCTCCAGCTGTTGTGGCCATTTGAGGAGTTAACCAGAGGATGGAAGACCTTCCTCTCTGTCTCTTCATCTCACTGTCTGTAACTCTACCTCTCAAATAAGTAAATAAATCTTTTAAAATAAAAACCTGTTATATTTATCAGTAGTCTCTGTTCCTAGGATTCTAGTGGCCTGAATTCTTCATTGTGGTCACACAGATCACCAAAACTCTGTTCATCTTTTTCCTCCCATCTTTTTTTTTTTTTTCTTTTCTCTCTGTTATCATTCTCTGCCTCATCCAATGAATTTTACATTTTGGTTGTTATTTTTTTTTTCAGTTCCAAAACTCCTATTTGATTCTTCCTACACATTCTTATTTGCTAACCTTCTGATTTGTCATTTTTTTCAAGAGTGTTTACTATTGCTTGTTGGGCCATTTGCACAATAGCTGTGCCACTGTCTCTCCCAAGTATTTTAACATCTGTGTTATCTTGGCGTCTGTGCCTGTTAATAATAGTCTTCCCACTCAGGTTGAGAGTTTCCTCATTCTCCGGTGCTGCATAATCCAGGATTGTTTCCTGAATAGTGTGAATACTATATTTTGTACTCTGGGTCGTTTTTAAAGGCAGATAACCAGGCTGCATTTCTACCACAAGCTTCAACTCATTTTCTTTGGACTGTGATTCAGATTTGGCCCACATGTGTGCCACTTTGTGGTCAGTCTGAGACTTGGGCAATGATTCATTGGTTGATTTAGTTCTAAATCTCTTGTACACTCAGCAGAATCAGATCCCTTCATGGCCAGCTTGAAGGTGAGTCCATGAGTTGTTGAATAATTTTATGGAGTTTCTTTTCTTCCTTTCTGCTCAATTCATGGTCTCTCAGATACAGTATATACATTTTTAAATTCATTTATTTTATTTATTTGTGAGAGAGGGAGGAGAGAAACAGGCAGATATACAGAGAAAAAGCTCCCGTCTGCTGCTTCACTCCCCAAATGTCCACAGCAGCCAGGGCTGTGCCAGCCTGAAGCTGGGGCCGGGAACCCCATCCAGGTCAGCCGCATCGGTGGCAGGGACCCAGCTGCTTTGAGCCACCGCCCACTCCCTTCAGGATGTGCATCAGCTAGGAACTGGAATTGGAGTAGAACTTGCACTCAGACCCAGGCACTCTGAATAGGGGTGTGGACATCCCAAGCAGCATCTTCACCTTTGTAGCAATAGTGCACTTCCGTTTTGCATTTTTAAAACTTTTTAAAATTTTGAGCTAATTTAAAACCCATAAAAGTGGCAAAAATCACATAGGAATTTTACATGTGTGCCTCACACAGCTTTTCCCAGCAACACCTTGTATCTCCGAGCGTATTTTCGAAGTCAGGAAATTGGCAGTGGTACAATACTGTTGGTTAAACTGTGGCACTTGTTTGGTTTTCATCAGTTTTTGTTGTTGCTGCTGCTGGTGTGTGATGCTGTGGGGTTTCTCCACACGTGTAAATCAGCATTGAGACCTCCACAATCAAGACACAAAACTCTCCATCACTGCAAAGGAACTCTTTCAGTCAACCTCTGTATAATGACACCTTCCCCCTGACCCTCACTCTGGCAACCACTGGGCTGTTCTCCATCATTAAAATTTTATCATTTCAAGTCTGTTCTAAAAATGGAATTGTGCAGTAGATCCATTAGTTTGAAGAGAACCCAATTTTTGGCTCCATGCGTTTTGTTGTTGTATGGCATTCAGACACCTAGCCAACATGCCTTTGCTAGAGCAAAAACTGTGAAATGCTGTCCCTCCCCTCCAGTTCTTCGAACAAATGCATATATTTTAATTTTTTTATTTGACAGAGTTAGACAGTGAGAGAGAGAGAGAGAGAGAGACAGAGAAAATGGTCTTCCTTCCGTTGGTTCACCCCCCAAATGGTTGCCATGGCTGGCGCGCTGCGCCGATCCAAAGCCAAGAGCCAGGTCCCGCCTCCCGGCCTCCCATACAGGTGCAGGGGCGCAAGCACTTGGGCCATCCTCCACTGCCTTCCCGGGCCACAGCAGAGAGCTGGACTGGAAGAGGAGCAACCAGGACTAGAACCCGGCGCCCAAATGGGATGCCGGCGCTGCAGGTGGAGGATTAACCAAGTGAGCTGTGGCGCTGGCCCACAAATACATACATTTTAAAAAGAGGCATTATAGCCAGGGTGTATGAACTGATGGTGCTAAAGGCCTCCCCCGCCCCATTGTTGTCTGCTTCCAAGAGCCAGACTGCTGGCCTGCGGCAGAAAGAGTGAAGTCAGCTTCCCCTGGACGAGTTGTGGCTCCAGGTCACAAACGATGGCAAGGGGACTAGGTGCCTCCTCCTTGGCCCCAGCACGGTCCCTGTCTGCCTCCGTGTGAGGATTGGAAAATAATATGCTGGCACCACCGAGTGAAGCTGTGCCAGAAAGGACCCGTTTAAACACACCTATTATCCCTGCGGCTTTGTCAACAAAATATTTCAAACCCTGATGAATCTCTCTGTGTTCCTAGATTTATTTTTAGGTGCAGCACAACAGATTGTTTCTTTGTTTGTGTTTCTGTTTGCTCACGGTTATTACTTCCTTCTGAGTGGTTCATCATAGTGGCAGTCTGCAGTCATAGAGTGATCCTCTGGCAGCATGACTGTATTATTATTTATTATGTATTGAGTGTCATAAAGGCTCATAAGACTCATCAGGTGCCCTCAAGAATCCCAGCCATTGGCTGCCATACACACAGACACTTACTGGGGGGCTGGACCTGGAGCCGCAAAGACAGAATGGCAGTTTGGGAGAGCAATTAGTCCCTTCCAGCTTCCTCCTAGCAGGGGAAGTGGCTGCAGAGCGCAGGAAGCTCCAGGCAGTAAGGAAATGGAGAAGAGAACGGACAGACCATGCACTCCTGATGCAGGTTTAGTAGGCGAAGGTGGCATGGGGTGGCATGGCTCCTTCAGTTAGGAAAACTCAACTCTGAATTTCACATCTTCTGAAATGAGATGCTGTAGTCGTGAGAGAGGCTGGGGGCTGATAACAGGAGGTCAAAGGAACTTTACATTCATTGATTATCTGTGTGTGCCAGCACTGATCTGGGCCTTGAGGACTAGCAGACTGGACTGGTGTAAGAAACACAGAAGGCTGGCATTGTGGCACCGGGGTTTAAACCACCTTCTGCAGTGCCAGTATCCCATAAGGGCAGTTTGAGTCCCGGCTGCTTCACCTCCATCCAGCTCCCTGCTAGTGTGCCTGGAAAGGCAGAGGGGATGGCCCAAATGCTTGCACCACTGCACGCATGTGGGAGACCCTGAAGAAGCCCCTGGCTCCTGGCTTCAGCCTGGCTCAGCCTTGGCTGTCTTGGCTGTTTAGGGAGTGAACCAGCAGATGGACGATCTCTCTGTCGTTCCCCCTCTATCTGTAACTCTTTCAAATAAATAAATAAATCTTTTTAAAAAATTATTCGAGTTATACAAATTTTGTGTTTTTCCTAGATACAGATTTAGGAACATTTAGGACACTTTGCCCCCTATCTTCCTCTTGCCCATGTTCCAACCCTTCTTCCTCCTCCCTCTCACATTCCCACTCTTAATTTTTACAAAGGTCTACTTTCAGTTTACTTAATTATTAAACAAAGAAAAATTTGTGTCTTTTAAAATTTTTTTAAAAGATTTATTTGTTTACTTGAAAGCCAGAGTTACAGAGAAGGAGGGAGATAGAGAGAGAAAGAGAGAGAGGTTTTACATCCACTGGTTCACTCCCTAGATGGCTGCAACAGCCAGAGCTGCCCCGGTCTGTAGCAAGGAACCAAGAGCTTCTTCTGGGTCTCCCACGTGGGTGCAGGGGCCCAAGGATTTGGACCACAGCAGAGAGCTGGATTGGAAGTGGAGCAGCTGGGATTTCAATTGGCGCCCATGTGGGATGCTGGCACTGCAGGCAGTGGCTTTACCCACTACACCATAGCGCCAGCTCCGTATTTTTTTTATATTAGGAAACAAAAGGAATTCAGAAGGAGCCAAGTCAGGGCTATTTTCCATTGAACCTCTCACAAAATCACCTTCTTTGATGAGAGGCATGAGTAGGAACTTTGTCATCATAGAAGATTCTCTTGCAAAGCTTCCTGGGCATTTTTCTGCTAACCTTTGGGTGACTTTCTCGAAACAGCCTCGTAAGAAGCAGATGTTACCTTGCTTTATTCCCCAAAAAGTCAACAGCACAGTGCCTTGAGCACCTCCAAAACCGTTGCCATGATCTTTGCTTTTGATCAGTTCACTTGTTTTTCTAAATCTCATGTTTTTAATATTCACTTTTTAGCCTTCTTTCTATAGGAAGTAATGTTCCATTAGTGCAGAATTACTTTGGGTTATATAATGTATTCAAGTATTCTTTTCCATTTTTGCCCAAGAAATTATATGTGTGAAGTTCTGTATCAGTACCTTGGAAAGGAGGAGGAAAGTCTCACAAACTATGAATTTTTTTTCAGTAAACTAACTCACTGGTGTCCTCTTTTAGAGTTAACAGGTGAACACATGAATAGAAAAGTTGAGAGTCACTGCCTTTACAGACACAACCTCTCCTTTCGTGGCTAATATAGCCTTAATTGGCAATTCTGTACCAGTTTTAAATGTTTATATAATTTTGGTGAGTGTAAATAAAGGAAGCTAATGATCTTGTATCACCAATTGTGTTGGACATCAAAGAGTTACTGGTTTTTATCATGCTGTCATTCAGATGAATCCCCTGAGATGTTATTACACACATGTAATCAGTTGTCTCTATAAATGATGCATGTAAATGTTCTGTACTTGTCATATCCTGTGAAGGATCCCTTCATCAACTGTGAGCCTGAAGACACCATATCATCTGTCCACACTCTGGCCCTTGTCTATATGTGTATGTACATATACACATATATATATATCACTTTGTTTTTGTTTTTAATATTTATTTATGTATTTGAAAGTCAGAGTTACAGAAAGAGAATGAAAGAAAGAGAGAGAGAGATCTTTCATCTCTGGTTCACTCCCCAGATGACCACAATGGCCAGGGCTGGGTCAAGCTGAAGCTAGGAGCCAGGAGCTTCATCTGGGTCTCCCACATGGGTGGCAGGGGCCCAAGCACTGGGGCCATCTGCTGCTGCTTTTCCTAGGCACATTAGCAGGGAGAAGTATCAGAAATAGAGCAGCTGGGACTTGAAATTGTGCCCATATGGGATGCCGGTGTCGAAGGCAGTGACTTTACCTGCTGTACCACAATTCCAGCCCCACCACCTTGGTTATAAGGAAGAGTAAATGGAGATTTTGTCTTGTAATAATCACCTTGAGATGCAAAAATGTAATGTTTTGGTGTGTACTGTATGTAATCAAACACAAATGAAACAGAATCAGCTATAACTAAAAAATTGGGCAAATCTAGATCACTTTCATTACATCAGTCTATGTATTTTAAAGATCATATTTATGTTCTTAGATTTAATCTTTTCAACATTTTCCCATGTTCACTTCGTATGTAGATATCATATACATGCATACTATTTTTCTTGAAAACAAGGATATTAATATTATATGATGTAGGATTCATAACAGTTGTCACAAGTGAGGAAATAATGGTGTATTTTTCTTTTTTTAAAAAATATTTATTTACTTGAAAGGCAGAATTATAGAGAGGCAGAGAGAGAGAGAGAGAGAAAGAGAGAGAGAGAGTTCTTCTATCTGCAGGTTCACTCTCCAGATGGCCACAATGGCTGGTGCTGTGCTGATCCAAAGCCAGGAGCCAGGAGGTTCCTCTGGGTCTCCCATGTGGTTTCAGGGGCCCAAGGACTTAGGCCATCTTTCACTGCTTTCCCATTCCATAGCAGAGAGCTGGATCAGAAGTGGAGCAGCCGGGACTCAAACCAGCACCCATATGAGATGCTGGCACTGCAGGTGGTGGCTTTAACTGCTGCATCACAGCTCTGGCCCCAATATGGTATATTATTAAATTGTAGAGGTTGTAATTTAATGGAGATAATATTTATAACCATGGACCAAACAATATGATATCCACACACTTTTCTTTCTTTCATATGTGTGTATGTGTATTAACCTTTACATATGAGAGGAAACATGATGTTTGTCTTTCTGGGTCTGCATTATTTCCCTTAGCATAGTGATCTCCAGTTCCACCCAGAAGTCGGCATATGAAAGCACTCCCATGTTTATTGTAGATCAACTCACAATAGCAAAGAAATGGACTCAACCAAGATGTCCATCAGCTGATGACTGGAAATAGAAAACGTGGTCGGCCGGTGCTGTGGCTCAGTAGGCTAATCCTCCACCTTGCGGCGCCGGCACATTGGGTTCTAGTCCCGGTCGGGGCGCCGGATTCTGTCCCGGTTGTCCCTCTTCCAGGCCAGCTCTCTGCTGTGGCCTGGGAGTGCAGTGGAGGATGGCCCAAGTCTCCCCATGGGAGACCAGGATAAGTACCTGGCTCCTGCCTTTGGATCAGCGCGGTGCGCCAGCCACAGAGTGCCACCCGCGGCAGTCATTGGAAGGTGAACCATCGGCAAAAGGAAGACCTTTCTCTCTGTCTCTCTCACTGTCCACTCTGCCTGTCAAAAAAAAAAAATAAGTAAATAAAAGAAAAAGAAAATGTGGTCATGTGCAAGGTGGACTGTTAGATATGGAACACACAGGTCCCTTTTGCTTTGACTGGACCACGTCCACCTCTTGGTAGCCACTTCTCTAGCTGTGCTTTGTCTTCAGAGTCCTTCAGGTAAAGCCAGGTTTCATCTCCTGTTATAACTCTTCAAAGAAATGCTTCAGAATCTTGGTGTAGCTTATTTAAAGTTTCCACTGAAAGTTCCGCTTTTGTCTGCAGCCGAGTTGGATGCCACATTCTGGCACCTGTTAAGTGGAAAGTTTGCTGCACTTTTCTTTTTGGGGCCAGAGCTGTTTAAGCTGAACTAGTTGAGGTGTCTGCAGTGTTGGCTGCTGGTTCTGCTGTCAGTTGTGTGTCTTCGTCAAGTAGGGCTTGAATAAGTTTAATTGCTTCTTTGCAGATTCATGTGCATAGTCTTCTGCTGTGGGTTTATCTTCAACATCCTCTTGTACTTTTTTGAAATAATTTACCATTTGTAAATTGCTAATTCCACTGGAGCGTTGTCTTAATTTCACCATTCTCCCAAACCTTCATAAACTTGGCATTTGTTCTTGCCTCAATTTTAGCAGAATCCATGCTGCTCTGATTCGGTGCCTGATTCAAAGTGATGTTTGATCTTTCCTAGGGCCTCGAACTAGATTGTACTCAGACACAGTATAATAAGTTAGTATGAGTTTATTTTGGTGCAGATAAATTTTGCAGCTTATGCATAGTTTTTCCTTAAAACTTACTTTCCATGAAAATTTTGAAGACCCTTTGAATATCTCACTAGAGACTACTGGGTAGTTACTTAAGTCCGTGCCTCAGTCGGCTTCCCTTGAATTGCATCACTGGTAGTCCCTATGGAGTGTGTGCTGGCTGGGGGTCCTTCTTGCTGGTTCTGCTGCTCACTGCCTATACGGACTGCTTTCTCCAAGTTCATGGCCCTGGGGGTGCATAGCACAGAAAAGAAACAGAACAGGAGAGCTGCCTCTAGCTGTTCCTGCCTCCTAGGCTTGCCTCTCTCTGAGGTGGTAAGGGGCACATACTCCAGCCTCATGAGGACAGTTGTGCTTCATTTCTGGGCATGGGGCCTTTCTTTACCCTTCTCCCTCTGGTGTGAGACTCCCTTCTCTTGGAGTCTGAAAATCCCAGGCAGCCAAGATGTTCTCAACTCACTCTAACTAATGCTGTATCAGCCATGTGATGCCCCTGTGGAGATGCAGGCTGCAGGCATGCCTCTTTATTTTCCCCTCAGTGACAATAAGGTGTAGCTTGTAAATCTCTCAAGTTGATTTTTCACTTTTGATTGCAACCCAGGGCTGATGAAAATTTCCTGCATGTTTATGACCCATCAGTCCTTCTAATGGAGAGAAAGGCATTCGACCCCTGTGCTCAAGTCAGCAGCCTACTCAACGTCCTATGCATGACAGAATTTTGTTATGCATTTTAAATGATATGGAGCTCATATACACCCTAGATAAAACTTGATGTCTCTGGTTAAGTCTTCCTGTTTAAATTTATCTGTCTTCCCAGAGCTGGCTCCACTGAACCCTGAAGCTTGAGGAAAGCAGCAGAGCACTTTCCCTGGGAAAGCAGGGGTGATGCCCTAGCGTTCACCTTCCCCTGACCTAACTCTGGACCTGCCCCATGGTGTCCAGCAGCTGCCTGCCGTGGGCATCACTCCTGATGGTCACACACTTGGGACATCTGTACCTGTGCAGCCACTCACTTCCCAGGGCTGGAGAGTGTAAATTCTGTGAATACAGGTGCGGGCACAGCTAGTCTGCTGCTGCCTCTCTCATAGCCACATCGGTGTTGAGCACATGATGAACCCTCAGTATTTCCTGAAAATGAATGATTGCAATGAGTAATGGAGATTTTGTCTACACAACTACCACACGCTGTAGCAAATATTTAAATATAAATAAGATAAATTTATAAATAACTATATAAAGAAATAAGCAGTTTAAATTAAGAAACTTCTGGGGCTGGTGTTGTGGTATGGTACATTAAGCCATTGCCTGCAATGCTGGCATCATAAATGGATGCCAGTTCAAGTCCTGGATGCTCAGTTTCCCATCTGCTGCCACTGCACCCATATAGGAGACCCAGATATTATTCCAGACTCCTGGCTTTGGTCTGGCCCAGTCTCAACCATTGCAGCCATTTGGGGAATGAACCAATGGATAGATCTGTCTGTCTGTCTGTCTCTCTTTTTCTCTCTCACTGTCTGTCTCTCTTTCTTTAACTCTGCCTTTCAAGTGAGTAAATTTTTTAAAAAATTAAGAATTTTCTCACTATTGACTCAAGTTCTTATTGGTGGAATAGTTAGGAAACAACTAATGAATGCCAGCTCCAGCCAAAGACGAGTCTCAGGGGTAGGGGTGAAAGGGAAGCATTCTCTCCTCCCTGTGAAGGTTCACTGAGAGGAACTGAAGATAGACAGATACAGAAGTTGTCACCTGCATGGAGGCCATCATGGTGATGACCTACTAGCCTGACATGATTTATCTGTTTGTCAGCTTTTCTTGACTACAGCAAGATACCCGATAGAAGCTCCTCATGAAGGAAGTAGGTTAATTTGGCTCCTGGTTTTGGAAGTTCACACTCCAAGACTGGGTGGGCTGTTGGGTGGAGCATGTGTTCAGGATAGTTCACATGTTGAGCTAGAATACAGTCAGCAGCACCCATGCCAAAGCCGGAGCCCTTTGCTGCCTTCCAGTGGCCTCTGCAAACGGATCCACATCTTGAAGTTTAGCCTCCCACACAGTATCAGGGTTGGGCACAGTGAGGCTACCAGGGGCCTTACTTCAGTTCCCTGCTGCATCCTCATTTCCTTCTGAAACCTCATCAGCACGGCTTTTGTTGTTCTTCCAGGCCCTTGTTAAAATTGCCCTGATCTCAGCTTATGGCACTTGAGGCTTTCTCTAGCTGGCTCCCCCAAGATCTTTTTTATTTTTTTAAAGATTTATTTGTTTATTTGAAAGACAGAGAGAGAGAGAGAGAGAGAGAGGTCCTCCATCCACTGGTTTACTCCCCAAATGGCCACAATGGCCGGAGCTGTGCTGATCCAAAGCCAAGAGCCAGGAGCTTCCTCCACATCTCCCATGCGAGTGCAGGGGCCCAAGGACTTGGGCCATATTCTGCTGCTTTCCCTGGCCATAGCAGAGAGCTGGAAGGGAAGTGGAGCATCCGGGACACAAACTGGCACCCATAGGGGATGCTGGCACCACAGGTGGTGGCCTTACCTACCACACCACAGTGCCGGCCCCTCCCTCAAATTCTTTTCCAGTAAACCTTTTCTTCCCCCAAACTTTTTCCAGTAAACCAATTCCAAAGCTTCCCCCAAGTTTTTGGGTTTTTGTTACAGTGATGACCCCACTCCCACTCTCAGTTTTGTATACTGGTCATCTTATTACTAAAAGGAAAGGCAGCTGATTTCAACTCACAGTCTCAGGTTGGCCATGTGTCAAGGCCAGGGATTCAAGATGTTGACACCGAGAAAGAATCCATCACAAGGTGAACCAGGAAGCAGAGAGGGAGCAGGTAGGCCCAACCTGGCTTTTGTAGCCAGCACTCTCATGAAAACGACCTGAAGCATGCTCACAGTGACCCAAGGACCCCCCAGCAGGCTCACCTCTCATACACCTTAGTGGTATCAATCTTTTACTCCCTTAATACCACGAACTTATGACCGTGGGGCTAACATGTCTGCATGAGTCCTGGGAGCCCTGTGCCATCAAACCATAGCATTTCAGAAGCCTGTATATCCCTTGTCCCCAGGGGAGGAGGAGAATGGAGCAGATAGACAACTTAGAGGAGACTAGTAGATGAGTTTCAGGGAATTCATAGGGCTTGAAGACACACACAGTCGCCTGGGACAAAGTCCACCCACCGGACCTACAGGATAGACAAGGGGTAACACAAGATTCTTTTTGTGATACAGAATGGGCTCAAGTAGAGACAAGAGAGTGTGACAAAAGTCGCCCCAGATAGGTTGACAGACTTCACTCTTTCTTCCTGCCATATGAGTTTCAGTTGATGAAAACTCAGCAGAGGGACCAGAGGTAATTAGATTCTTCTTTGGGGGTCCAGAATTTAGCACAAAAGGAGACATGAGAGGAAGTCTCTCCTGACACCCGCTCTGCTCTAGGTCCCTATAGTTTAAAATAGGCAGCAAGCCAGGGTACCATATTTAGGAGTGAAAGTCTCTGGACTCCTTCTTGAGCACTGTATATATAACATCACACTTCACAGGGATTATTCCAACACTGGGGAATGTTGACTCTGGGTTTATTCCTCCTCAGTCTCAGCCAGCTACTTCAGAACCTGAATTCAGCCCAACCTCTGAAGTTTCATCTTTCAGTGATGTTAACTCCAGGAAATCATCGAGAAGTCCCTATGTCTGATTTCTCACTCTGCTACAGTGCTCAGTTTACTTTTATTCGCTTTCCCAGTCCTTCTCACTAGGGATCGGATTATCCTTCAGAAAGTTCAGGGGTGCTAAGGGAGATCCGGGAGCACATGGAATGTGAAGCCAGTCTACTGCAGAGAATTATCAGAAAATGAAGTGACAACACATTTGGTTAAAGGTCTTAACTGGGGTTAGACTCTAGAATCAGGCAGCCCTTCCTTCCTTCACAGAGAGTGAGTTCCTGGGAGCTGATCAGAGGAGATTGGTATTGTAGACCAAGAAGGGCTGAAGAACACGAAACTAAAATCAAAACGTGGCTTAAAGAGCAAAAAGTGGATAAATATAGGATGATGGAAAAGAATAAAAGCAATTTGTTCTTTTTTATTTTTTTAAAGATTTACTTTTATTTATTTGTAAGGCAAAGTTAGAGAGAGGAAGAGACAGAGAGGGAGGTCTTCCATCCACTGATTCACTCCCTAAATGAGCACAACAGCTGGGGTTGGGCAGGCCAAAGCCAGGGGCAAGGAGCTTCTTCTGGGTCTCCCATGTGGGTGGCAGGAGCCCAAGCACCAAGCACTGAGCTGTCCTCTGCTGCTTTCTCAGGCATGTATGGGATGCTAGTGTTGCAGGCAGTGGCTTAACCTGCTGTGCACCACACCAGCCTGCACTTTTTCTTTCAAAGTGATTTTCCTTGTAAAGTGGGGAAGAGGCGACAGAAAATAGAAAAATCAGGTAACTTTTTTTTTTGGACAGGCAGAGTGGACAGTGAGAGAGAGAGACAGAGAGAAAGGTCTTCCTTTGCCATTGGTTCACTCTCCAGTGGCCGCCGCAGCTGGCGCGCTGCGGCCGGTGCACCACGCTGATCCGAAGGCAGGAGCCAGGTGCTTCTCCTGGTCTCCCGTGGGGTGCAGGGCCCAAGCACTTGGGCCATCCTCCACTGCACTCCCTGGCCACGGCAGAGCTCTGGCTTGGAAGAGGGGCAACCAGGACAGA
The DNA here is from genome assembly GCF_051225735.1 of Oryctolagus cuniculus. NCBI lineage: Eukaryota > Metazoa > Chordata > Mammalia > Lagomorpha > Leporidae > Oryctolagus > Oryctolagus cuniculus. The sequence continues at coordinate 84,446,318 of NC_142881.1, read as the reverse complement.
ATCTGGCACCCCAACCAGAACTAGAACCTGGTGTGCCGGCACCGCAAGGCGGAGGATTAGCCTAGTGAGCTGCGGCGCCAGCCGGATTTTATCTTTTTTTACTGATGTGTAGTATTCCATAGAGTCCATATTCCATGATTTCTTTAACCAGTATTCTGTTGATGGGCATTTAGGTTGATTCTGTGTCTTAGCTGTTGTGAATTGAGCTGCAAAAAACATGGAGATGCAGATAACTCTTTTATTTGCTGATTTCATTTCCCTTGGATAAATTCCAAGGAGTAGCATGGCTGGGTCGTATGGTAGGACTATGTTCAGGGTTCTGAGGTACCTCCAAACTGTCTTCCATAGTGGCTTTTTCAGTTTGCATTCCCACCAACAGTGGATTAGGGTACCTTTTCTCCCACATCCTCTCCAGCATTTGTTGTTTGTTGATTTCTCTATGAAAGCCATTTTAACTGGGAGGTGAAACCTCATTGTGGTTTTGATTTGCATTTCCCTGAGGGCTAGTGATCCTGAACATTTTTTCATGTGTCTGTTGGCCATTTGGATTTCCTCTTTTGAAAAATGTCTATTGAGGTCCTTGGCCCATCTCTTAACTGGGTTGTTTGTTTAGTTGTTGTGGAGTTTCTTGATCTCTTTGTAGATTCTGGTTATCAATCCTTTATCAATTGTATAGTTTGCAAATAATTTTTCCCACTCTGTCAATTGCCTCTTCATTTTCCTGACTGTTTCTTTTGCCATACAGAAACTTCTCAATTTGATGTAATCCCAAATGTCAATTTTGGCTTTGACTGCCAGTACCTCTGGGGTCTTTTCCAAGAACTCTTTGCTTATGCCAATGTCTTGCAGGGTTTCTCCAGTGTTCTCTAATAATTTGATGGTGTCAGGTCATAGATTTAGATCTTTAATCCATGTTGAGTGGATTTTTGTGTAAGGTAGGGGTCTTGCTTCATACCTCTGCATGTGGAAATCCAGTTTTCCCAGCACCATTTGTTGAAGAGACTGTCCTTGCTCCAGGGATTGGTGTTAGCTTCTTGATCAAATATAAGTTGGTTGTAGATGTTTGGATTGATTTCTGGTATTTCTGTTTTGTGCCATTGGTCAATGTATCTGTTTTTGTACTAGTATCAGGCTGTTTTGATTATAACTGCCCTGCAGTATGTCTTGAAATTTGGTATTGTGATGCCCCAGCTTTAGCTATTTGAGGTTTCCAGAGAATGCAGGACAGCCCATTTGGGTAGCAGCCAGAAACATCAAGCCTGCAACTGACAGTCAACCAGAACCAGCTGAACAAGACTGAGAGTCCGCTTTATTAGTGGACACACCTGTACTGATTGTCAAGCTGCTGCCCTATCATCCTACCCTGAGGGACTGCCCATAGCCACATCCACTACTGCTTTATACCCCACTTAGCTCTGGTCAGTCATTCAAACAACGAATAGCCTGTGTGCTGTCATGCTATTCCTGATTACCACTGTTCCTCATTCCTACCCCCATCTGAGCAAGCACTCCTGTGGTCTCCTGTTTTGAGCGCTGGTTAGTCAATGACGGGTAAGATCCCCTGGGGGACAACCTAAGACAGGCACAGCTGCATACGGAGACCACATCAAAACGGGGTCAACAATAGTATGGCCAAGAATCATGCCTCCTGTTGCTCAGAAGTAAACAAAATGGGGGAAATGTGGTGTAATGAGAAGGCCATGCCAAGATGGCCACTGGCAAGCGAGCATCAGTTACTCAGGAAGGGCTTTGAAACCCACCTGGCAAAGGAGCCTGCCTGGCAACAGGCAGTGATTGGTTAGGGCATAAACCACCCCTTGACTGGATTGGCTGCCTCGGCTATATAAGCTGCTGTACCAAGTGAAATAAACGAGTGTGCAAGCTGCTCTCCTCTGGCCTGCTTTCACCCAACTCCCAGGGTCTATGTGGTGATTCTGCGCCTCTTGCCCCCACCACACTTCTCCTCTCAGAACGAATCCACCTCAACATGCATGTACACACCCACGTACACGTCATGTTCCTCCTCTGTGAATCTCTTAAGAAATGGCTCAGGTTGAGCAAAGTTGTCAGGAGTGGAAGGTAGAGCTCAGCACCACCAAAGGTAGCAGCCAAGGACAATGCCTCATTTTACAGAGATTCTTACTGTCTTTTTTCCTCATGGACCCTTTTGAAAGTCTGGTGAATTTCATGGAGCTCTTCTCACAGTAAATTTTTATTTTTTTTAAAAAATGTATTTGTTCAAAAGACAGAGAACCTATTGTTTCACTGTACAAATATCCACAAAAACCAGTGCTGGTCTAGACTGAAGCCAGGAGTTAGGAACCCAACCCAGATCTCCCACATGGGTGTCAGGGACCCAAGTCCTTGAGCCACCACTACTGCCTCCCAGGGTCTGAAATGGCAGGAAGCTGGAATTGCACGTGGAGCCAGGACCCAAACCCACACACTTCAAGATGAAATGTAGGCATTCCAAGTATTTTGTTTTAGATGTCTGAAATGAAATATACAGAATTACAAAAGAAAGCAGTTATACTAAAGAAGTTATCAAAATGTGCTCTACAATGAAAGGTATCCTTGTTATTCTGTGACCTTTCAGAAATATATTCAGCCCATCGACTAACACTATAGACAAGATGTAAGAAACGGTTCTATCAATGCAAGAACTTCCTCAGTCTCTTTGTGGTCAATCCTTTCCTCAACTTCCAATCCCCGTGATCACTGGTCTATCTTCTCTCCTATGAATTTTTTTCTGTTCTGCAATGTCATCTTTTTGGGTCAGTTTTCTTCTACTCTGTGTGTTGCACTTGAGATTCATCCAAGTTGTCTCATATAACATCGGTAGTTCAATCCTTTTTGTTTCTCTGTAGTATTCCAGTATATCAATGTGCCAGAATCTGCTTGTCCGTTCATTCCCTGAAGGACAGTTCCATTACTTCCAGGCTTTTTGGTGATTAAGAATAAAGACCCTATAAATATTCATATACAGATTTTTTTGTGTGTGAACACGAGTTTTCATTTCTCTTGGGTAAATAAGGATTGTTGCATCTATTTGCTTGAAAACTCTGAGTTTTAGCATATTCTTGAAAATGCAGGACTGTTTCTTTGAACTTCATAACAAAGGCCGTATTCAAAATGGAAGTACTTTCTTCCCGGGAGATTTTTCCATGTGTTTTGATCAGTGAGAGGAATGGTTTGTTCACTAGCAAAGTCACTGTTCATAATAATTTCATTAGCACTTTAAAAAGTGTCTTGGCTGTCAATGTAGATGACACATATTCTTTTGGCTTACTTGATTCACCTGATGTACATTTTCCTACTACATGAATGGAGTGACAGTCTTGCTGCAGATGAAGTCTCGGTGTGCTCTTGTTGGTCACTCTGCCAATACCAAGTAGGAGCCCTTGGTCTGATACAGACTGAGGGGCTGACCGCTCTGTCTTTAGGCTTTTCCTTGGAACAGGGGCAAGGGTGGAGGTGGCAGACTCCAGACTTCTTTAGAGAACTTGTGTTAATTCTGCTGTCACCAGTTAACCATATGAGCTATGAGCTGAGCAAGCCTTTTGTCTCTGTGGGCATCCATTTTAGAGCTCACCCTAAGGCAAGATGAATAAAGTGCTCAAGGCGCAGAAGTACAGAAGGCACTCACCTTGGGGCTGGCCCTGCACCTTCATAATACTGTGAGCACCGGTTCCTTAAGTGCTGCACCCCAGGGCTTCACTTGCCCAAGTTCAGGTTGTAGTCATCTATATAGTAAGGAGGTAGGTTCCATAATCCTAGCATTAACTTTTTATCACCCAAACTAATGCTTAGGACAACACACAAGCAAAATAAGATTTAAATGTCTTCAGTTGATTTTGGATAAGAGCCATGCTTGATAATGGAGACCAAAAATACATTTTTCTTTTAACAGAAGGACACACTTCCTTTTCCCTCCACTTAAGAAAGGCTGTGTGGATGTTCTTCAGCCACCCTGTAACCTCAGTTCTACCCATGGTCCTCAGCTCACTGGTTACAGTACTTTTCTGTGGTGCATAACCCAGATCATTCCTTCTCTTGCCCTACAATGATAGATTCCCACGTGCAGTCTAAGAATTCTCAAAATGTCTGTATGTGTGGGTTGATGTGGGACAGAGATATTAAGAAGTACACGAGCTACATACACCCTTAGGAGTGATACTTGTTTTATTCTGAATTTGGAATAATGAGGAAAGATGGTATTAAAATATTTTTAAAAAGCCAATTTGTGAGATTATGGTAGATTGCTTTTTTATTTGGCCATTCAATAACAAGATCAAGTCTTTAAGTTATAAAATTGTAATTACTGTAGTGTGTGTACCTTCAGGAGAGAGTCTAGAAGTAGAATTGCTGGGTCCAAGGGTAAATGGGCCTATGTAATTTTCTAGGTATCGCCAAAGTCCCCCTCCAAAGAGAATGAGCCCTTTGCTTTCTGCTGGTGCTGTAAGAGAGTGCCTACACCACACAGATTCGTACCAGGCTATATTGGGCAACTAGGAGGATTTTTTTTTTCCATTTTGGTGGTTGAAAATAATATCTCATAATAATTTTAATTTACATTTCCCTCACTGTATAAACAAGCTTGAACATCTTTTCATATGATTACAAGTCATTTGCGTTTCTTTTCCTGTGAATTATGTTTGTTTCTTTAGCCTCTGTTTCTGCAAAGTTGGTGGCTTTTTTCTTTTCTATTTTTGAATCTCTATTTTAAGAAAATTCAGATTTGTTTGCCTTATTAGTATGACTCTTTATTTTCCATATGGAATGTGCCCTTTAACTTACATGTAGTATTTGTTTCTTATCATACATCTTTTAAAAATATAAAAACGTATATCTTTATTCCTTATTTATTTGCTGCTTCTGGATTTTGAGTAACATAATAATATTTACCAACTCGCAGATTATGATGGATTTATCCATGTATTCTTCCGGTAGGTGTATGATTTCATTTAAAATTTGAGATACATTTGAAAACCTGATATGCATTACAAAGAATGATCCAATTTTATCATTCTGCAGCTGTACCAAAGCTGCTAATTTAAATTTTAATCTTTTCTCTGTATTTTGGAAATTATTCCTGTATCATATACTTGATTTCCATGTGCAATTGTTTCTACTTACAGATTTCCTATTGTTTCATTGGCCTGCCAGTATTTTAATCATAGAAGTTTTAGGACATGTTTTACTGTCTAATTAGGCTGGAATTCATACTCATCGCTCCTTTTTCCATGTTTACAAAATTGGAGAAAGAGAGCGGGAGAGGGGGAGGGAGAGGAGAAAGAGAGGAAGAGAGGAAGAGGGAGAGAGAGAGAGATTGAGATCTCCCATTTTGCTGGTTCACTCCTGAAATGTCCCAAATATCAGGGAGTGACCAGCCAAAGCTAGAAGGCAGGAATTCAGTTCAAAGTTCTCACGTAAGTGGCAGTGAACCAAACTCTTGAGCCAATACCTGCTGTCTTCTATGGTGTGCGTGACTCCATCCCAGGCACTCCTATGTGGGATGAGGGCATGCAGTTACTTATCAGCTAGGCCAAATGCCTGTCCTACATGGTTCCTTCAAAAGAAGAATAAAATGGGAAGCATCAGTCTGCTTGGTTTTAGAATTTGTTATATAGCTACGTAAATCAAGACAGCATGGAATAATATTGGCAAAGGGAGACACACAGATGAAGGGAACAGAGTAGAGATCCAAGAAATAGCTCCACACAAACACGGCTAACTGATTTTTGACAAAGGAGAAACAATACTTCAGGGCAGAAAGACATCCTTTTAACAAATGGTGCTGGAACAATTGGACAGATATAGGCCAAAAAAAAAAAAAAAAGAAAGAAAGAAAAAGAAAAGAAAAACAATCTTAACCTAAACTCACATCCTATATATAAATTAAATTAAATCAAGTGCATCACAAATTTAAATAGAAAACATAAAATAAAAAGTCTTCTATAGGAAAACATAGGAGAAATTCTTCAGGACACATGGCAAGAAGAAAACATCTTTTACACCCCAAAAGCATGACTGTAAAAGGAAATAGTGTTAAAATGGGCTTCATTAGAATGAAACATTTGTCTGCAATTGACCCTGTTAAAAGATTAGAAAGACAAACTACATATACTCTGAGAAATAATCTGCAAAGCTGGGATCTCACAAAGGACTCAAACTTAGACTACAGATGCTCTTTGGGTTATGATGTTACTTCTGGATAAACCCATAATAAATTGAAAATTCCATATTGAAAATGCATTTAATCTATTTACCCTACAGAACAGCCTAGCTCAGCCTCACCTATCTTAAACATGCTCCAAATACCTACGTTAGCTGGCAGTTGAACAAAAACACAAGTCCTGTTTTATCATCAAGTGTTGAGTATCTCATGTAACAGACACAGATGGACATTTTATAGACATGACGGGATGGGAAAACACAACATGGGGGTGTGATTACTGGGTCATATACTAAGTTTATATTTAATTTATAAATATGCTCCAGTAGTTCTCTATTCCTGCCAAAACAAACTTAAGAAACTCAAATGCTGCAGACTTGTTGTCTTGAAGTCTTAGTGTTCATGGGTCGAGTGGTCACACAGGGCCAACACAGTGAATGGTCACACAGACTGACAAGAAATGACAGTAGGGCTCTTTCTGGAGACTCTAGGAAAAGAATTCTTTTCCTTGACTTTTCTAACAAGGAGAAGTACCTGTCTTGGATTATGACTCCATTCAACCATCTTCAATGCCAATAATGTCATCTCTCTCTAACCCTTCTTTTATCCCTAGTGTCTGTCTGTCTGTCTGTCTCTCTCTTTCTCACCATACCCGGAAAAGACCCTTTGCTTCTGAGGACTCAAGTGATAAGAAATGGATTATCCAGGATAATATCCTTACCAAGGTCTTTAATTATTTTTTAAAGCAAATTTTATTTATTTGTTTCATAAGCAAAGTGGCAGAGAGAGAGAGAGAGAGAGAGATCTTCTATCCACTGGTTTACTCCCCACACGGCCACAGCAGCTAGGGCTAGGAGGGGTTAGGCTGAAGACAGGATCCTGTAACTTCATCCAGGTCTCCCACATGGGGGAAAGGGGCCTGAGATCTTGGACTATCACGTGCTGCCTCCCAGGCAGTTTGCCAGGGAGCTGGATCAGAAGCAGGACAACCTGGACTGGAACTAACACTCCAATATGGGATGCTGACATCACGGGTGGCAGCTTAACCCACTGTGCTGCCACTACGTAGGCCCCAAGGTCTTTAACCTTGAAATCACATCTACAAGGTCACTCTTGCTAGCTAAGGAATGTTCAAAGCAGTTTATATGTGATATTGGAAAGGGCGCAAATGCCCTTTGGAGGGTGAATAGCTAAACCATGCTACACTCACACCATGCAATACTACGCAGAAATAAAAAGGGAGCAGGCTGTGCATAGATCTCAAGGGCACTATGGCTAGTGAAAAAATTAATCTGAAAAGGTCATTGCCAGCCCGTGCTGTGGCATAGTAGGTTAAGCCTCCGCCTGTGCTGCCAGCATCCCAGATGGGCACTGGTTCATGACCCGGCTGCTGTACTTCCCATCTGGCTCTCTGCCATGGCTTAGGAAAGCAATGGAAGATGGCACAAGTCCTTGGGACCCTGCACCCACGTGGGAGTTCAGAAGAAGCTCCTGGCTCCTGGCTTCAGATCGGCTCAACTCCGGCCATTGTGACCAATTGGAGAGTGAACCATCGGATGGAAGACCTCTCTCTCTCTGCCTCTCCTCTCTCTGTGTAACTCTTTGGAATAAATAAATAAATCTTTACAAAAATACACTTGGTCTCGTCCAGATTTTGATGTAAATTGACTAAGGTATGGACTGGGAATGGGCACTTATTAGAACTCTCCAGATGATTCAAGGGCAGAGCTGAGGCTGAGAGCTGCATCTCTCAGTCCTTGTTAGTCTAAGTGTCTTCTTTGGGCCAGCAGCAACAGCGCATGACCTAGGAACTGCTACAGTCTCCAAATCCCAGGCCCTACCTCGGGCTTCCTGCATGAGAAGTGCATTTTCACAACATCCCTGGTTGATTCTTAGACACATGGGGGTTTGAGAAGTACTGCTCTCCAGCAGGGTTTAATGCTGAGGAGCAGAAAACAAGAACAAAAGGAAAATTTTCAGGTTTAGACAGCAACTGTAACGAGAGCCAAAGACAAGGCTGCTGATGAACAGGTGGTTCCTTTTGTCTGCATTGTCAAGATGAGCTCCCGCATTGATCAAATCACGGGCTAATTGCCGACCTTCCTCCCTGTGCCCATGGCTACAGATGAACTCAGTGATGGGAGCCGGGTTAACTGGCTGCTCAAAACAGATCTCATTCCCTTCCTGGAGTGTGGATGGGACATACTAATGAGCCTCATCTGTGCTCATCCTAATGAGGCCACGCTGGGATTTCTCCAGCAGTGTCTTGCCTGCATGGCTGGAGCTGTGTGGAGTCCATGGCACCTCAGCTTATAAACCAGATTCATTAATCCAGCTGTGTGTAGCCATTTATTTGTGTGAGCCAATCTTATTCCGGGCATGGTTAAGAAGGCATTAGGGTATAGAGATGAGGAGGGCCTGCTTGGAAGATGGACTAGGGGGTCAGAGGCTCTGAGAGGTACTTAATGCCCAGTGTGAGGAGAGTGGTGGAAACCCCAGAAGGAAAGCCTCATGACCACATTTGGAGGAGGTTCACAGTCAGAGAAAGTGATTGTCTGGATCATGTCGAATCATTCCTGTTAACTCCCCAGGCCGTGTGGATGAGAAAGGGCAAGGGGGCATTAAGCAGACGGGGCAAGAGGGAGATCAAAGTCAGGAGACATGAAATTTCTGGAAATCTTGCTTCTCTCTCTTTTTTTTTTTTATATTCATGGTTTCTTAAAAAAAACATTTTGGATCTAGAAGCTCAAATTGTTTTCTTTTGTGGATAGTCAGGATGGTGATTTATGCTTAATTTTGGGCTTGAAGCCCAAAATATTTCCAGTGTGGACAGAGATCCTAAAGGCTGCTACAGTCTGAACAGAAAAGCACAAAGCAAAAAGCAAATGAATGCACTGTTTTGAGTCTGGGGGCACCTGGCACACGGAGGTCTACTCAAGGTCACTTCTGATTTTTCACCCAGGACAAGCAGTCAAACAACCTCCCCCTGGAGCCTTGTGACATAGGGATACACATGGAGGAGGCTGATAGCCAACAGGATGGAGAGTCCATGTCTCAGGAAGCAAACAGACCCAAAAGGCAAAAGGAGACTTGACAGGGACTAGACTCACTCTAGATGTCAGTCTCTGGAGCTCTGTATCAGAGATGGAGTCAGAGACATGGGTTCATATCAGAGCCTTGAAACCCACCAACCATGAGAAAGAGAAAAAGTCTGAGTAAAACACCAAACACAAGGCCAAGTTTGATATAGGTGATCAACACCAATTCCCCTCCCGGCCACAGCCCCCTTCCCATGCTAACGCTCTGGGAGCCAAACCCAGATTTCAGTGGTAACTAGCACTGTTTGCTTCCCTTTGACTTCTTGTCTTTAGCGAGAGCTTCTCTTACTGTTGGGTGAAGATCCATGGGACAGTCAACAAAAGCATTGAAATGTCCCCCTCTCTTCCTTTCTTTCCTTCCTTGATCCCTTCCACATTGAATGAACCCACTGCAGCTGTCTGCATTCTGAGGGCTGAAACACATTCAGAACGAATGCAAGGAGTTAACATTTAAGGGATTATCTCCTTTCAACCCTCAACATAGCTCTATGAAGTAGATGATAGCATACGATTCCCATTTTACAAGTTTAGAAACATTGAGGCATGTAATCTTGCCCAAGACCACTCAGCTCCCAAGTGTTGGAACTGATCTGTCAAAGTTTACCCTGGACTGGGCTGCTTTTAGTGAGGATGTTTCCTATGCCTGTGGCTCAGTAGACACTGCAGAGACGTCTATATGACCTCAGATGCCCCTGTTGCACTGGTGTCTGGGTCACCACCCGTGGAAAAAGACTCCAATGATCTTGGAACAGTCCTGAGATGGTGAAATGTTGCCGTGGGTATGGGTTCTGTGACCTGAGACCAGATAGCCTAGGGCTACCCGGAGAGGGTTCATGTGACGTGTCCAGTGTGTCTCATTTAGAGTGTGTGTTGTATCATGGGATCAATGCAGGACTCGGATCCAGGGAAGGGCACATGAGTCACAGCTGCAGAACGATTCCATTCTGTTGGATGCTAGCAAGCGAGTTAGCCTGAAAACAAGTTATGCTTACGGAAGGGTTGGATGAGTCCGTTGTGGACAGCCCTGAGTGTAGCGGGTCATTTTTTTGTCCGTAATTACTCTGGCCTCTGTTGGGGATGGAAAATAAGGTTAATCCATTACAGTCTGTCCCTAGGGCCAAGACCCCCTTGGTTATTTCCGCTTTTAAAATCCCTTGTTTTATTCAAACGAATGCGATTATTGTTTTAAATTTGTAAATGAATATAATTAACAAAGAAATTCTAACTCAAGTGCAGGATTACATTTATTTGACATCTACTCCATTAACGTCTAGTGTTGAAAAAGCATTGTTAATCGTGTGCGCACTGTTAATTAACTCAATATGTTTAATGGTTGTTTTCTTAAATAATTAGTAGGCCACATGTAAATGATCTTTCAAGCATTCACATTTCATTTTGTAAAAGAGTAAAGCACAGGACAGATTGCTCGACGCATTAGGTTGAACGTGGCCCATGGCTCCCTTGTGCTGTCTGAGGGAAATGGAAAACCCTCCTCACCACCTCAGGCGAATGCCCATACAAACCCAGAGGGGCCAACATTCCTGCACTTGAAAATATTAACCACATTGTCAAAAGAGCAGCAGATCTGCAATGTAAATTGTGAAACATGTTGATTCTGTTTTTCCTGTAACAGTAAACTCAGCATTCTTTTAAGCTCAGAAACAAAAATCGTGACATCTAGCACTACCTGTACACGGGATGGGTGCTGGGGCCAGTGCTGCCTGCAGTGCGGGCATCCCATATAGGTACCAGTTCATATCCTGGATGCTTCATTTCTGATCCAGCTCTCTGCTAGGGCCTGGGAAAGCAGTAGAAAGATGGCCCAAGTCCTTGGGCCCCTGTACCCGTGTGGGAGACCAGGAAGCTGCTCCTGGATCCTGGCTTTGGATTGGCACAGCTCCGGCCATTGAAGCCATCTGGGGAGTGAACCAGCAGATGGAAGACCTCTCTCTGTCTGCCTCTGCCTCTGCCTCTTTGTAACTCTGCCTCTCAAATATAGATACATCTTAAAAAAAATAAGGGGGGATGGGTGCCTTTTTCCATTTCACTCTCATAAAGGTCCTACAATTAATCTGTTTATCATCCCATTTTATAAGCCCAGACAGGTAACATTCAGTTTCCCAGGGTCACACACCTGGTGTGGTAGCCACTAGGGACACTTGGTGAACATTTCGTATTTCCTATTTCCTATTCATCTAAGTGGGATTGGCCAGCAGTCTCCTTTGGTGGTCATAGCTTAAAACAACTAATTACCCAGGCTGAAACTGTGGTCCACAGGGTTAAGCTGCAACCTGTAGCGCCAGCATCTCATGTGGGAGCCGGTTTGTAAACCAGCTGCTCCACTTCTGATCCAGCTCCCTGTTAATGCACCAGGGAAGGCAGCAGCAGATGGCCCAAGTCCCTGAGCCCCCTGCGCCCACATGGGAGACTAGAAGAAGCTCCAGGCTCTTGGCTTCGGATTGGGCCAGCTCTGGCCGTTGTAGCCACTGGGGGAGTGAAGCAGTGGATGAAAGGTCTCTCTCAGTCTCTCTCCTTCTCTTAAAAACATTACCCCACTTCTTGCTTCTTGAGCATCTGTTGGAGACAGAAGATTCATTCTTCAGCTTCTGTAATCTTGCTTGGCATTGTGTGTATTGAAACAGAGTTTTAGTCTGCTCAGGAGACAGGAGGGTGTGTTTTTGACTTTTGTGGTTGTTTTGTTTTGTTTTACTTACGATGCAGGGAGGCACCATGGTGAATCTAGAGGAAGGAAAGAGGGTGTGTGTGTGTGTGTGTGTGTGTGTCGAGAAAAAGATGAGCAAGTGCATGAGCAGGACCAAGTCAGAACTGAGATGTGTAGAGCAGCACATGAGAAAAGAACTGCACTACATATGAGGGCTCTTGTAAAATGAATCTAATGAGAAAACTATGCATGGAAATAAAAAAAAAAAGGTTCTGTAGCAAAACAAAAGAAACATCTAGGTATACTTGCAACAAAATATGCAAAATCTCTATGAGGATCACCACAAAGCTCCTAAAAAAGTCTCAAGGAAGAATTAAACCTTTGGAGACACATTCTATGGTCATGGATTGGAAGACTCAATCTAGCCCAGATAGCTGTATTTCTTCACTTGATAGACCAACGCAGTCTTAATCAAAATCCTATCAACAGGGCCAGTGCTGTGGCGTAGCGGGTGCTGGCATTCCATATAGGCGCTGCTTCAAGTCCTGGCTGCTCTTCTTCCAATCTAGCTCTCTACTCTGGCGTGGGAAAGCAGTAGATGGTGGCCCAAGTGCTTGCGCCCCTACCATCTGTATGGGAGAATCAGATGAAGGTTGGGGCTCCTGGCTTCAGATCAGCACAGTTCCAGCTGTTGTGGCAAATTGGGGAGTGAACCAGCAGATGGAAGACCTCTTTCTCTCTCTCTCTGCCTCTCTTTCTCTGTGTAACTCTTTGAAATAAATCTTTAAAAAAAATCCTATCAACGTGTTTTACAATTACCAAACTGATTTTAAAATGTATGTGGGGATGAAGATACCCCGAAGATCCCACCTCCCATAATTGAAGATGAACACACTGGAGGACTGACGTGTCACAGTTTCACTAACTTATGAGACAGCCAATCATGGCAATGTGGGACTGGTGAGAGTCAGAATGGTAACCCCGGAAGAGACCTTCACGAATACAGTTATCAGACTTTTGACAAGAAAGCAAAGTGATACAAAGGAGAAAATCTTAAGAAAGAGCACCAGGTTTGTGAAATCTCCATTCCAGGAGAGGGCAAAGGACTGTCACCAAAGGCAGGTGGCTTTCAATGGAGACGGATGCCTGCAGGTCACCCTGCACATGGCTGACCTGGGGAGGATGGTTCGAGGCCATAGGCACCAGGAAAGTCTCTAGGTGTGCGTTCCCATTAGTAACACTGTTTAGGGCTTGTGCCTGGACAGGTGGACTGCCTGCACATCTCTGAGTACACTGCGGTCCACCCAGGAAGCCAGGGCAGAGCAGGGAGCACAGCACAGGCTTGACCTGGACAGGGGCCTTCCCATCCACTTCACCTGCCCTGTAGCAACCTTGCCTGCAAGCTCATCATCAGGCTCACATCTTCCCCCAGATAAGGAGCAGAAGCAGCAGGTGAAAAGTCCAAAATATGGCCTTATGGTTCCCAGGAACAAGAAGACCAGCCCTGAGCACTGGAGAACAGGAGCAGGCTCAGGACTGGCCCATGGCTGTGGCTCCCCAGCCTGGAGAGATGAGTCATCAGCACAGTAGCCACTTGTCACCCTCTATCTTGTCAGCTTCTGGCCTCAGTGTGATTCTGCAAAAAGCACCCTGTGGGGACCAGCGATTCTGAGCCCTTGGGGTCCTGCCAGTGACACAGCCATGGCTCATTCAAGAACGGAGTACAGAGTGGTCAACTCCAAACCAGACTCAACAGCTAGAGAATCCTGGGCCTTCCAGACCCAGGGGAAAATGGCTATGGCCTAACCTGCCCCATTGGGATGACCCAGGTGGCTTCTGATGAACAGGGCCCAGTCTCCTTTTGGAGGTTGTGTGGGTTGAGGAAGAGGCTACAAGTGTCAGGGACCCTTGGAGAACTGGGATGCTCTCTCTGCCCAAGGTAGGGTTCCAGACTCCTTCCCTGTGGAGCCTCCAGGCCAGGAGCCTCTGAGCCAGGAGTCTCTTCTCCCAACATCAGGGGACACATTCTCCATGCTAATGACCCCTAGTGACAGCATGACCTGGAGAAGCTGAACCCACTGTGACAGCAGCCCAGGAGGCCTGAGCTGCTAGAGGGCATGTGGGCATCTGACCAGCTAGGTGTGCCACCAGGACCACCTGGACATTCTGGGGCTGCCTCCACCCACTGGCATCCTGGTCTGTGGTCAGAAGTGCCCTGGGGTCCTCTTGAAGGCTCAGGCCATGAGATGCTGGATTGTGAGATGGGGCAGGGAGGATAGAAGGCAAAGAGGGAAGAAGAGTGGGAACCTGGTGCCCCCACACCCAGGACAGTGCACAGAGGTGATCATGGGCCTGGTCCCTTGGCTGGGCCCACACTCCTGAACTGTCCCAAAGGCCACATGTACCCAGCCATTGCTGCTCCTCTGGTCCTCCCCTGGTCCACGCTGGGCACAGGTCAATCTCAGGAAGTGATGGAGCACCCTGAGCAGGGTCTCTGACTGCATCTGGAGGCTGTGGCACCTCCAGCCTCTTGCAAGGGACTCAGGGACCCTGTGTGGCAGCTCGGCTCCAGGGGTCACAAAATCAGATGCATTCTGAAACAATTTAATGCACAATCAACAAGGGGCAGAAGTTCCCGGGTTCCCTCACGAAGGCGGGAGGGGTATGTGGCAGCCCACAGGTGCCTGAGTTCATGTCCTACATCATCTCCTGCTCTGAGGGTGCCCATAGCAACTGTGGCAGTGGGCTGGCTTGGGGTGAGGCCGCTCAGGGAGGGGGAGAGGAGCTCCAGAGAGGAGCCTTGTCAATCGGGGAGGCCACCAGGCATAGAGAAGCTAGATGCTGGCCGAGATGAGCTAGGGTGAGGCTGCTCAGGGAGGGGGAGAGGAACTCCAGAGAGGAGGAGCCTTGTCAATTCGGGAGGCCACCAGGCATAGAGAAGCTAGATGCTGGCCTAGTTGAGCTAGGGTGAGGCAGCTCAGGGAGGGAGAGAGGAGCTCCAGAGAGGAGCCTTGACCATCAGGGAGGCCGGCGGGCATAGACAAGCTAGCTTCCTTGGCCGAGATGAGCATGGGTGAGGCCTCAGGATGGGGGAGAGGAGCTCCAGAGAGGAGCCTTGTCCATCGGGGAGGCCGCTGTGCTTAGACAGGCTAAGCTTCTGGCCCGTCTGAGCTGGACACCTGGTGGGCTGTTCTTCCCATCCAGGTGCCCACACACATCCAGCTCCTCCATGGAGTGGGCAGCAAGGAGGCCTCGAGCCAGGCTGGGCACATGCGCCTGGTCTCCCAGTGCAGAGCTGGCTCCTGCAGGCTCCAGCCTGTCCCCAGAGTGCATGGGGCTCCCATGCAGGCAGGGTGTCTTCAGCCCTGCTCCCAGGGCTGGTACAGCCTGCATGGGCCCGGGATCCAGGGGCTCTGAGGCAGGTGGGGGAGGGGCCCTGAGACCCTGCTGGCCACCCAGCTCCAGGGGCCAGAAATTAGCGCCTTTGACAGGCGGGCTGAGATTTGGGAGGCCCGCCCATCGGGACAGGTCTCCCCTGCTCTGCAAGCTCTGTGGGGCCGAGAGGCCCAGGCCACGCAGAGACTCTGAGGACTTCACAGACAGGGCTGGGGACGAGGGCTCTGGGGAGGCACCCTCTTCACAGCCTCCCTCCTCGTCCTCTTCAAAAATTGTCTCGGGCAGGACGAATCTCAGGTCCCGAAGCAGCTTTGGCCAGGGAGACGCAGGACACTCAGCAGCCTGGTCTTCCTCCTCTTCCTCCTCCTCTTCGTCCTCTTCCTGCTTCTCCAGGCCGCTGTAGTACTCCTCGTCCTCAGAGTCGGAGTCATCTTGGAAGGTCACGTTGAGTTTGGTCAGGGAAGTCCAGCGCCGGAGGGGGCCTGGCTCGTCCAGCCAGGAGCACTGTGGGCCCGAGAGGTGGGCGGCACCCCCTGACCCTGAGGCCCCCATGGAGGAGCCCTGGCCGTGGCGCTGGGTGGTGCTCTCGCCACGACTGCCCTTCTCCTCCTTGGTGTGTTGCTTGGTTTCCGCCTGGACAGCAAATCCGAGAGGACCGGTCTCCCCGGGGACAGAAGCTGAAGCCTCCGCTGGCTCCTGGGGAGCTGCAGCAGCAGGGTGACAGACTTTGCGCTCAACGATGGTCTTGATGGACACTGGTGGGGGAGCGCGCTCCTGAGAGCCAGGTGGCACCTGCAGGGTCTGGCTGCCATCTTCGGTTGGCTTTTCTGGAAAAAGAACAGATGGGTTTTATTTCTCCACAGCCACTATTGGCCTACAGGGTGCCTGCCCTGACCTGACCCTTGGGGTCCCCATCACTCGGTGTGATGCTCAGGACACCTCCAGCCTGCTGGCCGCAGAAGGAATGGGGCATGCAGCCTGGGCCATGGGAATGACAGGGACACCTCTGGTTCTTCCCCCAAAGCCCACAGACTGGACAGGCCTTGACCTCCCCACCTCACTCTCTCATCTCTGGAGACTGCTGGCACCATCTCAGGACCCCATCACCTACCCCACCTGAAATCCTGGGCCCTAACAGTGCATTGGCTGAGTTACCCACATCTGAGTCCCTCCTCAATTGTAGGAAGGGAACTGAGCCTAAGGTGATGGGGGTGAGAGCTGGGGGTGTGTGGCAGACACGGGGTCTGGCCAGGCCCTCGGGGACAGGGAATGTGGTTTCCAAAGAGGTGGCAGGGGTTCCCTGTGTCCTCTGCCCCTGGGCCACAGTCCCTTTCCCGGTGAAACTGGGCTGTCATTGCTTCTGTCTCAAGAGCACCCAGGGGAGGCAGCACCTGGAAGCACAGTGGGGACTTCCAAGTGTCTGAACAGCCTGCCCCTGGGCCCCCACTGCCAGCCTCTAGAGCTGGGACAAAGCCATCTCTGCTCTTCATGGGGATCCAGGTGCTCAGGTCCTTGTCAGCAGGGGACAAGAACCCCTGCCCACAGAGCCCAGAGGCCAGCGCTGCTCCGGGTCCTGCTGACTTCTGTTGGCCCAAGGCTAGGACTGCAAAGCCAACACTCAGCTGCACTTGGGTTCTGCCGCGGGGGCCCCCAGCGCCTGCCTCTGCGCCCACCCTGCTCACAGGAGTGCACTCGGCCCCCACTACTGGGTTCAGGGCACCTGGGCCTTCCAGGGGTCCTCAGATGGCTGAAGGGGATCCAGTGCCGGCTGGACCACCCCGCAGGAGGATCCAGGGAAGCTGCCCAAGGCCCTGCCAGGCCATGCTGTCAGAAGCTCCTGAAAGCAGAACTGCTGAGCCCGGGGAGGACAAGGAGGACTAGGAAGAGGTGAGTCCCTGGGTGGGGCTGCCAGGGCCTGGCACTCCCACTACTGACTCCCCCAAGGGAGCATGGGATGGGGCCGTGTGCTGGACTCACCTTCGGGAGGCAGGAGGCACTGGAGCTTCCCCAGCTCACGCATGGAGGCCCGCAGCTGCCTGATGACCGCATCCTCGCTCAGTGACCAGGCCTGCTTCAGGGTCACCTGCAGGAACTCCCGGATGTGGTCCCTGGACATCTTCAGCAGGCGCTCTAGACATGGGGGTGGGCATCAGGCTAGGAGGAGCCCTAGGGATGGCGCAGCCACCATGGCTGCTCCAACCCTTGTTTCTGCTGCAACCCCTGACCCTGGCCCTGTCCCCCACTTGCTGGCCCTGAGGCTCAGCCTCAGCTTGGACCACCCTCAGCAGGACAGGGCCTGCCTGGTCTGCACAGCAGGCTCCTTCCTGTGTCTGCTGGGCCTGGGGAAGCTCAGCCCTGCTCAGAGTCACAGGCCACCAGGTCAAGAGAGCCAGGCACTGGGGAAGGAGCACATGCAGGAACTCCTGGATGTGGTCCCGGGGCATCTTCAACATGGGCTCTGGACATGGGGGTGGGTGTTAGGCTGGGAGGCGCCATTTTTTGGCATTGGGGATGAAACGGGATTCGCAATGCCCCCTAAGCTGGCCAAGAACTCAGAAAATTTGTCCCTCCCCTAGGTTCTGCTCACCCGGGCCAAGCATGGGACCCCCCCAACTCCTCCATCCCCAGCACCCAGGCCTCTGTGGGCCCTGAGGACTTACTTCGGTGGACCTTGAGGACAGTGTACACCATGCCGGTGA
Organism: Oryctolagus cuniculus; assembly: GCF_051225735.1. NCBI lineage: Eukaryota > Metazoa > Chordata > Mammalia > Lagomorpha > Leporidae > Oryctolagus > Oryctolagus cuniculus. Next base: position 84,428,288 of record NC_142881.1, on the reverse strand, counting down.
GTACGTGCGCGCCCTCAAGGATGTAAATGTCGAACATCCGAAGTGCCAGGGGGAACGGCACCTGGGGGACAGAGGCATTGGAGGACCCCGCGCATCAGGGCCTCAGCAGGGCCCACAGTGGGTGGGAGTGCAGTGTCATAGGGCATCCTAGCTGTTTCCTAGAAGCCCAGAGAGAAAGAGCACCAAGGCCTATCCAGGACCCTGGGGCCACGCGGACTGCTCTGCACACTTTGGAAGCCACCCTGGAGATGCCAGACAGCCCAGGGACCTGAGGAGGGGTCAGCCCTTGGGCTGTGCTGAAACCAGCCTGTGGCACCCAGGGTCTATGGATCTCCTGCCTCTCACTGTAGGGCTCTGGCCTTTGCCAGGCTCTCAGGATGGGTCCTGGTGGGACCTGTCCCCTCCTTGCTGTCCCTGAGGCTCAGCCTCAGCTTGGACCACCCTCAGCAGAGCAGGGCCTTCCTGGTCTGCACAGCAGACTCCCTCCTGTGTCTGTTGGGGCTAGGGGAGCTCAGAGTCACAGGCCACCAGTACAAGAGAGCCAGGCACTGGGGCTGGAGCTTCCCTGGGAAGGGGTCCCCGGTGCACTTACCCCATCCAGGAAGCACTGGATGTACCAGTGTGCGGTGTAGTCCTCCAGGCACACACCCTCCTTCTCCTAAGAAGAGGCAGAGGGGGCTCAGGGCCCAGGGCCCAGGCCTGACTCCCTCTAATCTGTGCCCTGTGGCAGAACCCCTGGGTGCAGGAACCCCGCAGCAGGTGCATCCCCTCTCCCAGCCATGCAGATTCCTGAAGGGACACAGGTCCCTCAGTCCACTCTACCCTGGGGACAGCATCTCCCTTAAATCTACACAAACTCTGGGGGAACAAGTGCTGGAAAACACACCAACACCCAAGCTGCCGCGGCCCCCAGTAACCAAGAAAAGTCTTGGTGAGGATGTAGCCTCCCCTGGCCCAGGAAGCAATCAGGACCCCTCTCTGTCCTCCCCTCCCTGAGCACAGAGGCCCCGAGGGGAGAAAGGGGATGTTTACTTACCAGGTGTTTCTCCAGGGAGGGGAGCACGCGACGCATGATAGCTCCCAGTTGGTGCTGGAATTGCTCCAGTTTTGGGGAGTCTGGTGTGTAGAAATCTGAGTAATAGCAACTCCCCCAGTCCTCACTTCAGAGTGTCTTCCTGGGAAGGCCGGAAAGCCAAAGGCTTGGGGCAGGTTCTTTCTGAACATGGAGGGTCAGGGAAAGCTCTAACAGGCAGGGGAGCCTCAGGGGAAGGGGGTACAGCTGACAGCCCAGGGCAGGCTGCCTAAGGTGACCTCTGGGCTGACTGCACTCACACTGGATGCCTCAGGGCCATCTGGACACTCAGGGTGAGGAGGGGTCACCCTAGAATGGATGCTTCTTCTGCAAGTGTGTGGCTCACTGGGTGGGAGTCTGAGTAGAGACGTGAAGCAGTAAGGCCAGTAGAGACCTAAGGGTCATTTGTCAAAGACAAGGCACAGGACCTTTGTGTGATGGGAAGTGAGGGGTATGGCTTGGTATTGGGCCCTCTGCCAGCCCTGGCTTCTAAGAAAGCATTCTGAGGGAGACCGCCCTATGCACGCAGCAGCCAGTGAGGGACAATGTCCCAGTCACTTGTCTGCATGCCCATCCCTGCACTTGCAGGACCACGTCCACCACACCCATCACCCACCATGCATCGCGTGCTGGCTGTCCCCCATGAGCTGGACTAGGGCCCAGAAAGCATCCTCTTCACTCAGCCACATCAGCAGCAGGGCTGCCACGTGGCTTAGGCCCTGGCTGTAGCCCAATTCCTGGAAGAACACAACACACATCAGAGGGACCTCCCTGGCTGGGATGATCTCAAGTGGCAAGGGTGACCTCTCCTGGGAGAGCTGAGCATTACTACCAGGCCCCACTGCTGCCCCTTGGGTGTCAGGATCTCAGGGACTGGAGCACACGCCAGCTCTCAAAGTTCCTGGAGAGAATGCTGCAGGGTCTGAGCGCAGGCTGTGCAGGGTTAAGAAGAGGTATGAGCCCCACCCCAGATGTCAGGAAGGGGAAGACTGTTGTGGGAGTGCAGACTGCACACCCGTGATGGCCTCTGGAGCTCTCTGCTGTACAGGTGCCCTGCTGGGCCCCACTGCAGACGTGAGGAAGAAGCACCATAGTAAGGCCTGCCTGGGCCAGAACAGAGCCCAGCCCAGGAGAAGGCTTCCGTTCTGCCCCAGAACTTGAGGTTGGGGCCAAGGAGGCCATGAGCTTGAACTCTACCCCTCAGTCTCTGCCTTGTGGATTAGAGGCCCCCTCAACCCAGGCTAGGATTTCTGTGACCAGGGGCACCCTGCATGGACAGCTCTGGATATGACCTTGGAATGTTATCACAGAATACTCACGGGGTTGTACATCGAGTATGCGAGGAGCACCTCAAATAAGGAGCGTTGTCTGGAAGAGAGAGGACAGAGGCTGTGCGTCCTGTGCTGCCGAGGCTCTCAGTGTGGCTCTGCCTAACAGAGCCTGACAGCCACACGCAGCGCCCGTGACACTCTGCTCATGAGCAGTGACGTCATCAGGGCACCTGCGTGTGGTCCACCATGTGGGTGAGCGCTGCCTGCAGGGACACGCACACCTCTCGGGGTGCAGTCATGTGCAGTTTCGTTTCCCCAGGTGGGTGTTCATTGCACAGGTGAGCGTCCCACTGTGGGAGGTGCAGTCCCGTGGGTCTAAGCTATGGAGAGTCAGCCTCCCATGCACATTCAGCCTGGTAGGGAGCAGCTCCTGTGGCCTATGTGTTCCCCATGAGCCTCAGTGGCCAAACTCCCCACCTCCCCCAGCCCGTGGCCACCACTGCCCTGTTGTGTGTCCCAGGGTTTGGCCTCTTGCAGATGTCCTGTGAGTGGATCACAGCACGTGTAGCCTTTGAGGGATGCGTCCTCTCTTAGCAGGATGCACCTGAGATGCATCCAGGTGAGCCCAGGGCCGAGTCTCGTCCTGCCTCTCACTGAATCCCGTTCTCGGATTCAGCTGTGACACGGGTTCCTTATCCGTGTCCCCACTGAGCATCGTGCAGGCTACTGCCGCGTCCAGTGACTGCAAACACAACCCTGAATCTTGCATGAGGGTTTTATGCACTCAGCTGTTCTGGTGGTTGTGTAAATGTGCGTGTGTGCTGGGGGTTCGTGTGGAAGGTGTGTGTCTCTCATTGTGAGAAATTGCCCTGGGTGCTGCTGGGGGTCTGGGCCACTGTGCTCTGTTCCTGCAACGAACCAGAGTGGCGCTCGCCTCACGTTCTCCCCGGTACCCGGCGTTCAGTGGTCTTAGTTCCCCCATTCTCACAGCTGTGCGCTGGTGCCCCATTGTGGTTTAGGTGCTAAGCGTGTTTTCACGCGTTGAGTAGGAGAGTTGTGTGTGCAGTCATGAAGGGGCCCTCCTGAGCCTTGGCCCATGTCAGGGCAGGGAACCCTCATTTGCTTTCTTATTATGTATAACTTCATTTTTTGTATTTTGTAAATACTGTCTCCCCTTGTGTTCCTTTTCATTTCATTCCCACCAAAGTGTCTTTGGGAAAGCAAACTGTTCAGTATAAATAGAAGGCCATGGATCCATTTTTTTTCTGTCCTAGAGCAATTATGCTTTAGGCTTGAGCCCATGTCTCTCCTAGGACCCCATGTGTCCCAGGACCCTTGCACCTCCCTCGCCCAGGGCCCCTCCAGCCCAGAGGCCTCACTTAGCTCCGTATCGCTCTCGAAACATGATGTGACTTCTGAACGTGCGTGCTACCTCTTCATCGATCTGTTGGACTTGATCTGAGCACAACCTGGCCCGTTCCTTCATCTCCTGCAGGGCAGGGCCGAGGGGGAGGGGCCGGCCTCAGGACGAGCCAACCCCCACTGCCACACAAGCACCCCAAAGCCACATCAGCTCTTCTGGTTGGCAGGGAGAGTTCCCCTTGAGGGAAGCTCATTCCCCTGATCCAGGGAGGGTCATGGGTTCCCCACTCACCTTAGTGTCCACGCCACCCCCAGTGCCCAGCAGAGGGGCCACTGCGGACCCGCTACAGTCAGCCTGAGGCCAGGGGCTCTGCCAATGTCCTTCTGTGCTACCTCTGCCTTCCCAGAGCAGGAGAGACTGAATCAGGCCTCTGAACCTCCTCACTGGGCTCTCAGGCCCCACAGGACAGGAGTCAGCCTCACCCTGACCAGCCTTCAGGGCTGCCCCCTGCAGGAGAGCCCCAGCTCCATCAAGAGAGTGGACACCCTTCTTGGACTTGGAGCTGGCCCCAGGGACAGCCCCCACTTGAAGACTTGGGGGAGGGCGGGGCTGGCGGCTCAGTTGCTCCTTGCTCCCTGATGTCAGCCAGGGAGGTGACAGTCAACCCAGGGCCAGCCCTCTGATGGATCAGCCCTCATTCCCAGAAGCAGTTGAGAGCTGACTCTGACCGATGGAACCAGCAGGCCAGGTGGGGGCTGGGTGAGCTGAGGCCAGGCCAGGCATGAGAAGGCCCAGGTGAGGGCAGGGCCCGGCGAGCATAAGAAACGCACAAGCAGGGTCAGGTGTGGGGAGGGCCGTTAGGGACAGAGCCAGCTGAGGGCCCTAGCACACAGGATTTCCACCTCATTCCAGGCATTCTCTATCCATTCAGGACCCAGCACAATGGCACTGGGCAGTCCTGGGCCTAGAGGCAAGGCAGGACCACAGGGATGAAGGCTGTGGCCCTGACCGGATCCTTGTGTCCAGGCCCATTTGTGTGTGGGGAGACATGGAGGAGGCCTCTGGGGAGACCTGGATGAGGCAGAGGGGAGGGCCGGGTGGGGGCCCCAACCAAATGACCACTCCTCCTTGGCATTACTTGTCCACCACACGGGAGCCTTGCGCTCCTGAGCAGGCCCAAGCGGGTCGGCCTGCCTCAGATTGCACACAGAGCCATACCTCAAATTTGCCAGGGTTCTGGGCCTTCAGGGTATCCACGGAGAGCATCATGGCCCACACCTTGCCGCGCACCTGGGCGGGGATGCCTTTCTCAATTCTCCGGTGGAACTACAGGAGAGAGGAGGCTCTGGTGAGACCCGCCCCAGGCCCTCTGTTGGGGGGGAGCGTAGGGTGAGGCAGCAGGAAGGGGAGCCCTGGGCTCTGTGCTGTGTCCCCAGATCTGCCTGGACCTGGGCCTCCTGACCCAACAGTGAGAGGAGGGCCGAGGGCTCAGTGCAGGCTCTGTGGTGCACTAACTGCCCCCACAGGGCACCAGGAACTGTGCCTGCCCTGCATCTGGGAGTGGCCCCAGGGGAGACTGGATCTTCTACTGCGACAGTGTCCTGGGTGCACGGGCATGGGGCTGAGATGACCTGTGTCCTTTCAGGGCAGGACAGTTGTGTCTGAGAGGCACAGCGATGGGCACTGTCCATCCCAACTCCACCCCCAGTGGTCCCCAGGGGCCCTCAGGTCCAGGCACCTTCTCACTGCTGCGGTACTTGGTGAAATTTCGCAGCATCTTGTTCCATTTTTGCAGTCGGCGGCCCTCTTGATGTTTACGCTGGGAATGGAGACAGGATGGCGTGAGCTCAGCAGTGTCCTCTGAGGGAGGCCACGGGTGCAGCTCAGGAGGCTGTGGACAACTCAGCTGGGAGGAGCCAGCAAAGGGGCAGACCACAGCACCCAGACCTTCCAACTAGGGGAGCCTCAGGGTCTTGAGTATAAATAAAAGGACAAGCATCCTCAAGCTAGTCCCATCTCATCCAGGAAAGTGGGTCACAGTGGCCCACAGGCAGGGACCCAGAGCTGCAGGCCTGCACTGGGGTATGTGGGCCTCAACAGATCCCCTGGGGACTGCTGTCCCTGGAGGACCATATGGCACTCCTCTAACCACTGCCCATACCCACAGGCCTGCTAGTTCTGCCTCCTAGATGAAGAGTCCATGGCCAAGGTCAGCTTACCCATTGCACTGCCAGGCATCCATGCCTGGGCGGCTTCTGCTTACTGAAAAGCAAGAGAGACAACACCATGAGAATGGGCACTGAACCAAGCATGGTCCACTTCCCCAGCAAGGCTGGGAGAAGACCTGTGTCCTCACCCTGCTGAGGCACAGCCCAGAGCACAGAGAAGGGCAGGGAGGGGGCAGCCATGCTGCAGGCAGACACCCAGCAGGGGCTGGGGCTCGAGGCACCTGGGACCACCACACCCCCAAGGTTATCCCCCACCCAGCCTCCCCACTATGCACTGGCTGCCTGAGGTGTCTGCTCCCCACCTCACCCTCCTCTGTTAGCCCAGACCGTGGCCATCTCTCTACCCTTGGCTCCTGCTTTTTCTCCAGGTTCTGGGCACAACATGGAGCCAGAACCCCCTATCCCGTGCTAAGGTGGGCTGCTGAGTCATGCCAAAGACGGCCCGAGATGGCTCATCCCTCTAGATCACCGGAGCCTACCCTCCAGACATGGGGCTGCTCTCCCTGACATCTGTTGGAACAGCCTCCAATCTGACTCCTGCCCGCAGGCCCCACTCCTCCCAGCACAGACCCCGGGCCGGGCCCTCAGCTGCACCTTCCCTGTGGTCTGTACTGTGGGAGCCTGCAGGCAGGCTGAGAGCTGCAGAGGCCACACTGCTGGCCATCTCTCAGACTAGGTCTTAATAAGCCTTTAGCCTAGCCCTGAGGCTCAGGCCCCTGTTGGACAACTGCCCACCTGCTAGGCTGGTGCCCCAACCCTGTGGACACAGCTATGGGGTGACGATGGCCAGGCTATGTCCCTCAAGCCACCCCCTCTACTTAGCATGAACAGAGGCCTCAGAGGCAGTGTGCCCCGTGCTTGCCCCATGTCCAGTTCTGTCCCTGCCTGCAGTTTGGATTCACTCACTGGGTCATCAGCTCTGGCCACACGCTGACCTGTGCCTGCACTGTGACAACAGCTTGGATCAAGGAGGGGGCCTGGGGACAGGTGTGCTACCTAATGGTGGGGTTTCTGACCCTGGTCCCTCCCCTGGGTGGATCGGGGTGCAGAGGACTCACCGCAGGAAGCCAAGTTTGTCTGGGACAAGGGCTCCACTCTCGTTGTCCTCTTCTCCCAGGTGAAACTGGGGCCCTTTACGGGGACCCTGCAGGGGAGAGGGGACCCAGGTGAGAATCCCGGGTCTCAGTCACTGGGGGAAGCTGAGCCACCCTCCCGCTGTGTCCCCAAGGAGGTGGGGTCTGGCTCTCATAAGCACAGTACTTGAGGCAGGGTCCTACCTCCTCCCCCAGCACCCTGGCCCGTACCTGCTCATATTTCAAGATGATCCCTGCTCGCTCCTGGGCCCTGCCGGACCTCAGGGCGTCCATATCCAATCTGTAAGACACACACGCACTTGTGATCCAGTACAGGGGAGCCCACGGGAACTGCTGCCCCGAGGTCTGTCCCCGTGGTCAGAGTGGGGACAGCCACACAGCCAGGTGGGCGGGCACCTGGTGGTCAGGTCCCAGGAGGATGACTTGTTCAGAGCACAGGGACTAGGGATGGTTGGGGAAGGACAGCCCCCACCTTGCCTCCCCTGCCCTGGGAAAGGATGCTCCTCCCCCAGCCTGGCATCCACGTGTCCTCCAGGGAGCCCAAGTCTCCCTGGCCCGCTCCCAGCCCCCGAATCTCTAGGGCTCTCAGAGGTGGACTCACTGCCCCACCTGACACCAGCTGATCCAACACCTAGTCTTGAACCCGTGTCCAGACACAGACTCACACCAAGGCCCATTTTACACTGATGCCCAGCAGAGTGGGAGGAATGAGACGACTATATACACACTCTGCACACAGGGGCCGCTGAGAGCTCAGCCACAACACTCATGGAACCTGGCGTGGGAGACCAGTGCCACCCACCTGGCATGACCTTCCCTGCATCACAGGTCACGCAGAGAGCAAGTCTCACTCACCTCCTTCGAGTATCCATTAGATTCTATGAAATGTGCTTCCTGCCTACGCTACCAACATCTGGTCAGTTGGGCAGTAGATGCACGACTGGCCACTGGTTGCTGACAACCAAGAGTGCACAATTCTCAGTGACTGTGATGTCACAGAATCCTGCCAGCCAATCCCAAGTGGCTCTGCTGTGGCAGGGGTCAGGGTTCTCAGCCCTGGCTTAATTAAAGGTCACCAGAAGTGGGGCCTGTGTTCTCCCCAGGGCCCAGGTGAAGAGGGCAGGGCTCTGGCAGAACTGCCCCAGAACCAGGGGTGCCAGGGCCCTCTGCCACCTGCCGTGACGGTCCCAAGTCCCAGGCAACCTGCACCTCCTGCCCCTCATTTCTTCCTCTGCCATTTTATTACAGCCCAACTGTGAAGTCCTCTTTATTTGAACACAAGGTGGAACAGGGTGCCCCATCATGGCCAGTCCTTCTTCCTGAGGTTCCCACACTCGGGGCTGCCCCTGAATGACCTGAACGGAGACTCCCAGGGTTGCAGCCTGCTGTCCTACCACAGGCCTGACCCCAGCACTCCCAACCCCTGCTGACCCCTCCTGCTCTGTTCCAGCCCCTCTTCCCAGGAGTTTTAGGAGGTGGACACAGGGGGTCCTCCTGGGATGGAGGGCAGGGGAGCCGCCCGCTGAGCACCACCTGCATAGGACCTCAAGCTGGCATGGCCCAGACTGTCCAGAGCGGGAACCAGGGCCCTGTCCTGACACTGACCAGGGCTTCAGGCACAGAGTGCTGAGAACTCCTGGGCACCAGCTCCTGAGCCGCATGCTGGTAACACCGGGCTGCTGCTGACCATAAGGACAGGGACAGCACATGTCGGGCAGGAGCAGCCACAGGCCCGCAGCTCCCCAGGGTGCTGATCACCAGGTTGCTCCCTGCAGGGAAAGCGACTCAGCCCTCCCCCAGCACCTCCTTGGTCCTGGGCCCCACACTGCCCCTAGGCTGCCACCTTGGGGCCACAGTCGGTTCTTTTCCCTCAAGGGCCTGTTGTTCTGCCTCTCTGCCCACTTCCCTTGCCCTGGCATGGGGACCACAGTGTCCAGGGCCCTGGTCACCAATACACCTGCTGGCCTCCTCTGCGGGTGGGAACGAGTACACAGCTGTGTCATGTGCAGAGATGCTGTCCAGCAAGACTTGGGTTTTAACTGATTCTGTTATTCCCCTCCCCACTCAGCTTCTCCTCTTTTAAATATCATTGTACATTCTTTTGGAGATTCACAAAGTGCTGTAAAATAACACAATGAATGATGAGTGGGGATCACCCAGCTTCAGCAGTCAAATATTCTTAATTGTATGGAAGATGCCTATGGGTTTCCTTTCTCTGCCTGAGTTCATTCTCCAGATTCCCTAGGGTTAGTGGTCTCCAGATTGCATTTTTCTCCACTCGGGGTGATGTTTTGCTCTCGAGTCAGACTCAGGAGCCGAGGCTGGGGATGGATCCCGGGTGGTACAGTATGGGATGAAGGTGTCCCAGTGGTATCTTCCCCACTATGCCTGCCCTGGGGTTGCTATCAGGGACAGGTCTTGTCCTCCTCCAGCCCCATCTCACTTGGGCTCCTGCTGGGTAATGCCGTCTGCCATGAGGCCCTCACCAGAAGCTGGTGCCCGTGCCACACTCTCGGGCTGGTCAAGCCACAAGCTAAAGTGAACTTTCATTTTCTAAGCAACGCAGCTTCAGGTATTTTGCTATTGCCACACAGAGTGGGCCAGGACTTCCCTCCAACTTCAGCAAAGTGCCCTCCAATGTGCTTGAAGGGTTTCTGAGAAAGCCTCTTCCCAGAGTATCAGGTGCTCCTCATTCCAGATTTCAGCTGAGGTCTCCTGAAAGCCCACTCTGGCTTCCTGTGCCACCTAAACACCCAGGCACTGAGTTCTCTTTTAGGGGTAGCTGGGAGTAAAGGCAGAGGCCAGCTCAGCAGCACTGCTCAGGGCATCTGGGAGTCCGGCAGGACTTTGAGTCCCTCCAGTCAACCTCAAGAGAGGGCACGGGACTCATTTGTGTCCTGAGAGACAGGAGATTGGCAGGTGCAGGGAAACACTGAGTCTGCGAATTAGCCGCCACTTCTTACAGGGCGCTCTGGAGCCGCTCCTGCGTTTCAAGTGAGCCATGGGCCCGCGTGCACGGCTGAGAGCTGTGGCTACATGGCCGCAGAGATCACCTCTGACAGTGGTGCTTAGGGAGCGCAAGGTGAGCCTGCGTGCTAGGGCCCTTCCCACCCACAGCACCCACCCACAGCACGTGACCTCAGTACACAGACCAGACCCCTCCAGCTCGCTGCTCCAGCCCTTCCTTGAGAATTGCTCTGAGTCCCAGGGCCAAGGGCTCTGCTCCTGTGGTGTTCACACACAGGCACAGCCACATCACCCATGGGACCCAGCGTGGGAGACCAGTGTCACCCACCTGGGCAGGACCTTCCCCAAGAGCAAATCCCACTCACCTCCATCGTGAATCCATTGGATTCTGCCAAATGTGCCTCCTGCCTATGCTACCAACACCTGGTCAGTTGGGCAGTAGAGCACTATTGGTCACTTGTCACCTCACAGCCCAGAGTGTGCATCCTCAGTGACTGTGATGTCACAGAAGCCTGCCAGCCAACCCCAAGTGGCTCTGCTGTGGCAGGGGGTCAGGGTCCTCAGTCCTGGCTTTATCAAAAGTCACCACAAGTGGGGCCTGTGTTTTCCCCAGGGCCCAAGCGAAGAGGGCAGGGCTCTGGCAAGGGTGCCATGGAACCAGTGGTGCAATCCAGAGCACCTGCCCCTTTGTGTCAGGCTCCCTCTGGGTTCCTGTGGAGCTGTTTGGTGGGACAACTCAAGGGTTGAACTCTGCAGTCCTGATTTTTTTCATTTTTTCCTGAAGTGGCCAGGGCCCCATAGTAAAGGAGAAGTTCCAGTAGGGAAATCATCTAGAAACTTGGAATGCACAGAGGGAAGATAATACAAATCTCTCAGTGCCAAGTATGTGATGCCATGTATGTGATATAAATTTATAAGGTATTATTGCACATTTCAGAAATATATCACCACACTGTATATTCTAAATGTCTCATACTGTTCTCGGCTTTCTGATTTCTCAAATACGTCTTCTGTGCTGTCAAATATATTTTAAAAGTAAGTATCTTTTTAATGGCCCAAAGTGGGTCACCTCGACAGAACAGGAGAAAAAACACAATTTCTCCTGGTGCTAAGTGCTTTGTACATGCAGAGGTGGCCAGAGAGAGGGAAAAAGGAGACTGCTCTTTTCCAGGTTGTGATGTAGGAGGGGTGAGGTTGACAAGGTGCATGGGCCCAGATGCTACCTGCAAATCTGGCTCCATGGTACCTTCAGGAGGGAAGAGAAAGGGGTGTGGTCTCTGCTGTCGTGGTGGGAGGGGACAGAGGGAAGGGCACCGCGTGTAGCATGGACCCTGTCTGGGCTATCCTATTTACTCCTCCTCGGGTCCCTGGGGGTGGCATTTTATCTCTGATCTGCCGACCAAGAATCAGGCCCAGGGCCAGGTAATGCACTGAGGGTCATTGCTTGGGCCTGGAGCCCAGGTGTCTGGGGCTCCACACCCAGCACTGCCAGCAGGGGATGCGAGGTTGGCCCTGTGTGTTTGCCCAGGGTGTGCCTGTGGGAGAGGCTGTTCTGAGTGTCCCTTTGGAGACAGTGGCCCTGTGACCTGAGCTCCTGCCCTAGCCAGCTGTTTGTCATCAGCTCCTACCCTGGCAGCAGCTCAGCCTGCAGGCTTTCCTAAGCATTTGCTTGAGGGGAGAGATGCCAGGGCCCATGCTGTGTCTTTCTTTCGCCAGCTCCCTTCTCTGCCCTTGTACACACAGCTGTCTATCAGAAGGGTGTTGAGTCAAGGCCAAGACCAAGGCTGTATTGCCCTGTTCACCTGTCAATCAGGGGGCCCCTCCCCAGGAAGTACCGCCTCTTATCCAGGACATCGGGGTGGTACCATGTAAACACTTCCATTTTTTCGAAAGCTCATAAAAAGTGAGGAAGGACGGAAGCGCTCTCTCCTCATAGACTCAGGACAAGCAGAGCAGGGTATGATGATTCCCTTCCCTTAGCCCATTCTCCATTAATAAAGCCCTAATGGGCCTGTGTATTTTTCTCACTTTGTAACTAAAGTTTACCACACTGCAGGCTGTGTTTGGGCCTGTATTTAGAATTCTTCTCTAAGTTAAAGGCAAGAGTCTGGAAAATTAATTTAGGCCCAGACCCAGCCCATAACATTCCCAGTCCCAGACTGACCCACTCAGGAGTCGGGTCAGGTCCGTGGATCCCACCATTTTGGGAGACGCCCATGCTTTCACTGGAAGGGTCTCTGCCAGGACATCTTCCCTGCAAGCCTGGGGCCCTGGTCCCATGCTCCCCTCACTGTCCACAGGAGCTGTTGGGAAGCTGCTTTCTCAACCCCTCTGGCCAGGGCTGCCCTCTAGCTCTTGTCTCCAACTCCCAGGCCAGGCCCACAACCTGGAGGTCAGGTTGGTTCTGGCCTGCTGACTGTTAGCAGTGTGGTTTGTTCAGAACCAGTACTGCCCAGGCTGCAGGCGGGAGCCACGGCAGTACTTAGAAAGCCATGGAGTTGTCAGCAGCAACCCTGTTGTGGCTGGAGGCCTCCCTGTGGTTTACGGACTCTGTCTATGGGCGAACCTGGAAGAGAAGGTGGCCCCAGTGATGAATGAGATTTTGTTTTAAAAAAGTTTTATTTATTTGCAAGGCAGAGTCACAGAGTATGAGAGAGAGAGAGAGAGAGAGAGAGAGAGAATATCTTCTTTCTGCTGATTCACTCCCCAAATTGTCGAAACAGCCAAGACTGGGACAGACAGAAGCCAGGAACTAGGAATTCCACTCGGGTTTCTCACATGAGTGGCGGGGACACAAGCACTTGGACCATCTTCCACTGCCTTCCCAAGCACATTAGTAGGGAGCTGGATCAGAAGCATATCAGGTGGGACTGAGACCAGACTCCAATATGGAGTACCAGGGTTGCAAGCAGTGGCATAACCTGCTGTGCCATGATGCTGGTCTCACAAGGGAGATTCAGTTCCTTTTTTTTTCTGCCAATATTTTATTATATCAATGGCACTACATTTAAATGGCCATGAAGGCCAATTCAATGTAGTTCCCTTGGAATAAAATTCAAGGATTTGAAATGCAAGGGTTCATGGGAGAATGTAATTAAAAGCTGTCTATTTGGGTGCAAAGCTTTTTGAAATCCATGCATAGTTTGTTAATCATACGTACATTTTCCATGAACTGTTTGAAGACCTGTCATCCACAGCAGCGAGCTGGGTGAGGAAGGGCAAGGCTCCTCCCACAAGTGGAGGCCTCCTAGAGGGAATGAGCTGTGGGTCATCGGTCAGCCTCTGTGTCCTGGGGCTGTCATGGAAGGACCTCTTGGGGAGTCAGCAGGGGAGGCTCAGGAGGCTGCTGGGGCAGAGGGCAGGGCTGCAGCGTGAGGGAGAAGCTGACATGGGCAGCAGTGTGCTCAGATGGAGGGGCAGCTTCCTGCTTCTCAGTTCCCACCCCTGATGTCCATCCTCCAGGGGATGACTTCAGTGGAGGGTACAATTCCTGTCCTATGAAACAGCTCCATCCCCTTGTGGTCCTGTCAAATAAAAGAGAACCCAAATAGGAATCTGGGCTGGGCTAACCCAAACACTCTCAATGATGAGATTCTTAATCGTTGCCAACAGCAGGAGGCATGTTGGTGCTGACCCCTCCCCACACGTCTTCCTGTTGCATCACCCACTGCCACCTGTACTGCTGGTTTGGTGCCAGTGCCCGGCCATCATCCTCTGCCTCACTCAGGGTGAGCTCGGTTGCTACAGCAACAATACCCTGGGATCTCAGCGGTGTAAACAAGCACATCCATTTCTCTCTCAGCTTGGAGGCTCTCCCTCACTCAGGCAGGGAGCAGCCTCCCCCTCTCTGCTTCCCTGAGAAACAGGGCTCCTGTCCTGGCCTTTCTGCTTCAGAGGCCCCAGTGGTCAGGAGGGCCTTCCTGGAAAATCATCTGTGTCCCACCCTGTGGGCTGTGACCAGTCAGGGGTATCAGGGCAGCCTGCATCCACATCTGGTTCCAGGTGGGTTCCAGTTGCTGGAAAAACATCCCTGGAGATTTCCTCTGTCTCTGTCCAGAGTCTGAGACCAGCAGGGTGAGGGGTGGCAGCCATTTTGGTGGGAAGATCAGCACACCAGTGGCGTATGTGGTGGTCTCTGTTCCCGTTTCTCCTTTTGGGGTACTTGCCAAGATTCTATCAAGTATGTGGGCTCAACCAGATGCCCTGGGGACTCTTACCTCTACGAGGCATGTATGGCATCATCCTGGACCCACTGACCAGCACTGGATTCCAGAGGCAAATGGGTCACTCTGGGTCGCTAGCATGGTGCTTGTTTGTGTGACCTTGGGACACCAAAATGGTGCAAACATGTTGATTTGGGGTGATTCTTAGATATAAAATATATTCAGAATTTTGGATACTGACAGCTCGCTCGCTGCTGACTCTGGTGTTTGCCCTGTGTGTGGGTAGATCGGTGTGTCATCACACACTCCCCAACTGCAGTGCTGTCTCTGGTCCACAGCACCAAAAGGTAGCAAAGGTGGTGACCAGGTTCCTTTATCCTGTGCTTCCCCCAACCCCCTTATCTCTGGTTACCAGGTGGTCTCCCCAGCCCCTCTGCAGACTCTGTGCCAAGTATATGGTGGTCCCTGGCTGCACCTGTATTCTCAGAGGACTTTCAAGACTATTGCTCTACAGTGCAATGAGCTCCAACAGAGGCCGTTTCTTGCTGTTGATTCCGTGGTGATGTAGTGCTCTCATGTGCTGGTCTTTTTCTTTTTCTGTTTTAAAAGATTTTATGAATTTTTTTGAGAGGCAGAGTTAGAGAGAGAAGGATAGACAGAGAGAAAGGTCTTCCATCTGCTGGTTCACTCCTCATATGGCCACAATGGCCAGAGTTGAGTAGGTCTGAAGCCAGGAGCCAGGAGATGATTTCTCTGGGTCTCCCATGAGGGTGCAGGGGCCCAAGCACTGGGGTCATCTTCTATTGCTTTCTCAGGCCATAGCAGAGAGCTGGATTGGAAGAGAAGCAGTGGGAACATGAAATGGTGCCTATATGGGATGATAGCACGGCTGGTGGAGGCTTAACCTGCTATGCCACAGTGCTGGCCCCATGGACTGGTCTTAAGTCATGCAGAATGGAGGACAGAAATTCCTTGTGAGGATGGGCTCTTTTACCTCTACCCTACCTCCCTGCTGGAGATGGCGTATGGAAGGCAGGTGTGTTATCAGTAATGATAGAGGTACCATTTGAGGAATGCAGCAATTATAGCCTAGAGTTCAATAGAGGACATGGTAGGGACATGTGCTGTTCTGCTTCGATGCTATAAAAACACCAAATACTAAATTTAACACCAACAGAAAATGAGCTATCTCCCACGTTTTCCTGTGCACTATGATTAAGAATTGCATTGTGTGGACATCATCAATGAAACAAAATAATGACCTCTAAGAATGCCACTGGAAGCCAGAGTTCATGGATGGTGTGTATGATAGATGATGTAATGGTCACACATGAGTAATGATGTCACTAATATCAAATAACATGAGAGGCAAAATATCTATGTTATTTCACTAAATCAGTTTCCAAGGTCAATAGCCATGGCTCCTGAATGATAACAGTGCTGCTACCTTTTTCTTATTGGAGGGGATGTAAAAATGGTATACTGGACAACAAAGGACATGAAGAGATGGTATGCTCATTGGACAGAAAGCAATTACATCAATATCCATATATACAAATACACCCAGCAATCACCAGAATCCTGAGAGTGAACATCTCCATGTCTCCCAAAATTTTCCTTGTGCCCTTTGGCAAACTTTCTTTGTGCTCCGTCCCACTACTCACTCTCTCGGGGCAGCCACTAGTCTACTTTCTATCATTATACATTAATTTGAATTTCTAGAATTTTCTACTAATAGAATCATTCAGTATGTCCAAATATTTAAATAGATACAAGCTTTTTAAAAAAGATATATTTTATTTATTTGAAAGAGTTACAGAGAGAGGTAGAGACAGAGACAGAGACAGAGAGAGAGAGAAAGAGATATCTTCCTTCTGTTGGTTGACTCCCCAGATGGCCACAACGGCCAGAGCTGTGCCAATCTGAAGCCAGGAGCCAGGAGCTTCTTCCTGGTCTCCCACATGGGTGCAGGGGCCCGTGGACTTGGGCCATCCTCTACTGCTATCCCAGGCCATAGCAGAGAGCTGGATCAGAAGTGGAGCAGCTGGGACTAGAACCGGCACCCATTTGGGATGCTGGTGCTTCAGGCCAGGGCGTTAACTTGCTGTGCCACAGTGCCAGCCCCAACACAAGCTTTTAATATTTTCGGGGTAAATATTGAAGAATGGAATAGCTGCCTCATCTTGCAGCTTTCATTGAATTCCACAAATTTTGGTGAGTTTTTTTTTTTTCTTAAATTGTTTTAATTCATTAAAATACCTTCTAATTTCCCTTTTGATGTATTCTTTGACCAATGGGTTACTCAGAAGTGTGTTATTTAGGTTCCAAAAATTTGGTGATGTTCCAGATATCTTTCTATTGTTGATTGCTAATCTGATGGCATGGTAATCACAGAATTCATTCTGTATGACTTAAATACTTGAAAATTTGTTGACACTTGTTTTGTTTTTTGTATTTCCCCACACAGTTACTATTTTCAGTGCTTTTTGGTCCTTTGTGTAAATCTAGATTTCTATATGAATCATTTTTCTTCAGATATCTTTTCCTTCATGTGTGTGAGCAAAGGAGAGAGAAACAATATAAGCTCTCTGATATCTTTTCTTTTAAGGACACTAATCCTATATGAGCAGGGCCCCATATCTATGACCTTATTTAGCCACCAATACCTCTATAAAAACCCTATCTTCAAATGCAGTTATACTGGAGGTTGAGACTCCAATGTATGAGTTTGTGAGTGAGGGGCACAATTCATTCCATAGGAGAAGATGACTTGGAAATATGGAGAAAGGGGTGAGGGGTAACTTGGGGGCAACAGAAAGCTGAGGGAAGAGAGGAGTTCATGGAAATGCGAGGCCAACACAATGAGACAATGCAGTCATAATAAAACGGACAGTTCCAGTGCACTGTGTGGGTATTGTGGGCAGCTCTTTACCTGGGTGACCTCTGATTCCTCGTGGCACTGGGTGTGGTCAGCTTGCTTTAGAGTTCAGGAAACAGAGACTTGTGGAAGTTGGATAACCTGATGGAGGTTCCTGCAGCTGCTGAGGAGAGCTGCATTCAAACTGGGCTCCCTTAACCCAGGTGTGCTGTTTTCGCTAGGCTCAGCTGCCTCTCGGTAGGGGTTGCTGCTGAGAAGAGACCTGGCTTGGAAGAGGCTTAGGAAGCATCAGTGAGGCTGTGGGCGTCAGAAGGGAGGCTTTCTGATGTGGGTAGTTGGGAGCTATAGAAGTGTGCCCTGGCCAGTGTAGACCAGCGTGAAGGACATTGGTGCTCTTTGATGTATCTGTTGGGTACTCATGGAAAAGATGACTCCAGGGCTTGGTGTTGTGGTGCAGCAGGCAAAGCTGCCCATTGTGATGCCAGCATCCTGTGACCCAGTGCTGGTTTGAGTCCCAGATGCTCTGCTTCTGATACAGCTTCCTGCTAACACACCTGGGAAAGCAGCAGAAGATGGTTCAAGCACTAGGGACCTTGCACTCACATGGGAGACCCAGATGGAGTTCCAGGCTTCTGACTTGAGGCCCGCCAGGCCTAGCTTCAGTGGTTGCAAGAATTTGGGGAGTGCACGAGTGTGGAAGATCTTTCTGTCTCTCCCTCTCTGTCACCGTCTTTCAAATAAATAAATAAATAAATCTTTAAAAAAAAAGAAAGAAAAATGACTCCAACTGCTGTGGTGGGGAGAGGGGGAAGGTCCCCAGCTGTATTTACTCCAGGTTCTTATCTCCATGTGAGATAAAATTCAAATGAAGCAACATGCTCCTGAATAATCACTGGGTCAATGAAGAAATTAAAGCGTATCTTGAGACAAATGAAGTGGAAACTGACATATCAAAATCTGTGGCAGCAGCCAAAACAATTCTTTTTTTTTTTTTAAGGATTTATTTATTTATCTGAAGAGTTACACGGAGAGAGAAGATGCAGAGAGAGAGAGAGAGAGAGAGAGACATAGAGATAGATACAGGGGCCGGCGCTGTGACTCACTTGGTTAATCCTCTACCTGCGGTACCAGCATCCCATATGGCACCAGGTTCTGGTCCCAGTTACTCCTCTTCTAGTCCAACTCTCTGCTGTGGCCCGGGAGGGCAGTGGAGGATGGCTCAGGTGCTTGGGCCCCTGCACCTGCATGGGAAACCAGGAGGAAGCACCTGGCTCCTGGCTTCAGATCGGCATAGCTCTGGCTGTAGTGGCCATTTTGGGGATGAATCAATGGAAGGAAGACCTTTCTCTCTGTCTCTGTCTCTCACTGTCTAACTCTGTCAAATAAATAAATAAATTTTAAAAAAGAGAGAGAGGTCTCCATCCGATGGCCCACTCCCCAGCTGGCTGCGCTGATCTGAAGCCAGGAGACAGGAACTTCCTCCGGATCTCCCACGTGGTGCAGGGGTTCAAGGACCAGGCCACAGCAGAGAGCCAGATCGGAAGCCAAGCAGCCTGGCCCCGAACCGGTGACTATATGGGATGCCAGCGCCCCAGGCCAGGGCGTTAGCCCTCTGCACCACAACACTAGCCCCAGCCAAAGCAATTCTAAGAGAGAAGTTTAGAGCAAGAAATACCTACAAGAAGAAAGTTTTCAAATAAGCAATCTGTTGTCATAGCTCTAATAACTAGAAATAGGAAAAGAACAGCTAAGCCTAAAGTTAGCAGAGGGGAGATAATAAATATCAGAGAAGCCATAGGGATCAGGAAGAGAATAGGAGAGACCAATAAAACCAAGAGTTGGCTCTTTGAGAAGACAAAACAATTTGACAAATCCTTAGCTAGGCCAGGGAAAAAAGGGGGCTCAAATAAAATCAGAAATGAAAGAGAGAACATTAAAACTGATACCACAAATACACAAAGGATTATAGGAGGTCACTTTATCAATTACACAGCCATACAGAAAAACGGATAGATTCCTAGATACATATAACCCACCAAACTGAATCATGAAGGAATAGAAAAGTTGAGTAGATAAATAATGGGTAAAGAAATTAAATCATTGATAAAAATTCTCTTACCAAAGAAAGCCCAGGACCTGACGCCTTCATTGCTGAATTCTACTAATAATTTATAGTAGAAATCATACCGGTCCTTTTCAAACTTTTCAAAAATATTGCAAAAGAAGCTATACTGTCAAACTTATTTTATGAGGCCAGCATTACTGTAAAACCAAAACCAGACAAGGATACTGCAGTGAAAGAAAATTACAGGCCAATATTCCTGACGAATGTGATTGCAAAAATTCTCAATGAAATACTAGCAAATGGGATTCAATAGTGCATGAAAAGGATCATGGGTCATCACAGAGTGGGACTTATCTCAGAGATGCAAGGATGGTTCAACACAGGGAAGTCTGTAAATATGATATATCACATTAACAGAATTAAGGACAAAAACTGTATTATCACCTTGAAAGATGCAGAAAAAGCATTGGACAGAATTCAGCATTGTTTTAGGATAAAAGCTGTCAACAAGCTAGTGAAAGTGGAAGAAGGACTGTACCACTTCACGATGAAAACCATATATGACCAATCCACAGGTAACATCATACTTAATGGGGAAACATTGAAAGTTTCCCTCTAAGATGAGGAATGAGACAAGGATGCCTAATTGTATCATTATTTGACATAGTAGTAGAAGTCCCAGCCAGAGCAATTAGGCAAGAGAGAAATAAAACGGCAATAAAATCAGAAAGAAAGAAGTTAAATTGTCCTTATTTGCATGTGAAATAATCTTACATGTAGAAGACACTGAATACTCCTCCTCCAATTGTTAGCACCAAAAATAAATTCAGTAAAGTTGCAGGATGAAGAATCAGCAACAAAGACTAGACAAGTTTCTACACACTGATAACAAACTGTCCAAAAGAGGCATGAAGAAAACATGCACAATAGCTACCAAAAATATGAAAAAATTAATCAGGGGGGTGAAAAACTTGTATAATGGAAATGGAGGAAGACACAAATAAATGGAAAGATATTTTATGACTTTGGATTGGAATAATTAGTAATACTTTTTAAATGTCCATCCTACCCAAACAATCTATAGATTCAATGAAATTCTTATCAAAATTCCAGTAACACTTTTCATAGAAATGGAAGAAACAATCCTGAAATTCATAGGAAACCACAGGAACCTTAAATCCCCAAGCCATCTTGAGCAAACAGAATAAAGCTGGAGGCATCACACTACTTACTCTCAAAATATACAGAATGATATAGTAATCAAAACATTGTACTGGTATAAAAATAGACACAATAGAACATAATAGAGATCCCAGAAACAAGTCAGAATGTTTATGATCAATTTATTTTTTTTAAACTTTTATTAAGTAAAAATGATTTCCAAAGTACAGTTTATGGATTACAATGGTTTCCCCCCCATAACTTCCCTCCCACCCGTAGCCCTCCCATCTCCCGCTCCCTCTCCCCTTCCATTCACATCAAGATTCATTTTCAATTATTTGATCAATTTATTTGTGAAAAAATTGCCGAGAACACATAATTGAGAAAGGACAGTCTCTTTGATATGGGATGTTGGGACTACTGGATAACCACACGCAGAAATATGAAGTCAGGCTTTTATCTCACAGGACATAAATGTAAGACTTGAAACTGTGAAATCTAATAGAAGGAAACATAGGAAAAAGCTAGTCTGGGCAGTTATTATTTGGGATATGAACCTCAAAGCACAGGTAACAAACGTGAAAGAGACAAGTGGGATTACCTCACACAAGAAAACAATCAACAGAGTAAGGGGAAAACAGTTGAAACCATACATCTAGTAAGGGGTCAATATCAAACAGATAAGGTGCTCATATTAAATAGTAACCAAATCAATAACTCAGCTGAAAAATGGGCAAAAGATCTGACTAGAAATTTGTCAAAATAAGATGTACAAATAGCTAACATGTGTATGAAAACAAATTCAGCATCTCTATTCATCAGAGAAATGCAGATTAAAACCACCATGAGATGTCATGTCACACCTGTTAGAGTGGCTGCCATAAAAATGAGAAAGATAATATATCGGAGGAGATATGGAGAAAGAAAGATAATGTATCGGAGGAGATGTGGAGAAAGGGAAACACTCATACTCTGTTGGTGGGAATGTAAATTAGTACAACCGCTATGGAAAATAGTATGGTTGTTCCTCAAAAAATTCTGCAACCCACCATTTGCCCACCTTGGCCAAGGCCCGGGCAGCTGCCGAGGCCGGCAGTCTGTGGGGCTCCATTTTGCTTCTCCTTTGGGCTGAAGACTTTTTTTCTTCATCATTTCTTCCCCCAGCCATGGACAGGGCCTCTGGGTCCAGGGACGACAACCACACGAGAACTCTGGGGCAGCTGTGTCGGTTGCAGCATTCAAGTCGCAAGTACTTGATCCGGCACCTGCAGCCTCCCTGGATCCCAAGGGCCGAGCAGCCGGAAGCGCACCTGCACACAGTTGTGGGAGGCGGGCAGCGTCCCGCGGGACAACGGCTGCGCCTGGACGCCCACCCCGTGGGCAGCGCTCCCCGGCGGGACGCTGTGACCGGAAGTGCTGCTGGCGCGTGACCTGCTGCTCCCGCGCGCCTGGGTTCCAGCCTGAGCGTTGAAGAAACGGCCAGGAGCCGCCAGGAGCTGGTGTCTGAGGCTGGGAAAGACCCAGCCCAGCCAAGGGTCAGGCCCGTGGCGGCCACGCCGTTTTCGGGGACGTGCTGGAACTCTCTTCGTGATTTTCTGCGGGGGCCCTAGCGGTTCTCCACGGCGGCTTCCGTAAGTTTTCACCGCAGGACTTTCAGTTTTGTTCCTGAGAAACGGGTATTTTCCCCTCCTACAGGGAAGGTTGATGGAGGAAGGAAGGTGTGGAAAAGAGGGAGAGAGGGGGAGAGAGAGTAGGAGACGGGAGAAGAGAGAGGAAGGAGGGAGGGAGGGAGAGTGAGCAAGAACTTTTCCCGCCGGCCCTGTGAACATCTTGTGGCCAGAAGTACCCGTGGCGCCTCAGTGAGAAGAGGCCATCGCCGCCTCTCTTTTCTGAATCGTACTGAAGTGTGACCTGTGCTGCAGTGAGCTTGCGGAATTCACAGGTGTACAGCTGAGGGACTGTCACAGACCCAGCACGCGTGGCACTAGTGTTACGATGAAAGTAAAAACAGAGCCGGCGCCGGGGCTCACTAGGCTAATCCTCCGCCTTGCGGCACCGGCACACCGGGTTCTAGTCCCGGTCGGGGCGCCGGATTCTGTCCCGGTTGCCCCTCTTCCAGGCAGCTCTCTGCTGTGGCCAGGGAGTGCAGTGGAGGATGGCCCAAGTGCTTGGGCCCTGCACCCCATGGGAGACCAGAATAAGCACCTGGCTCCTGCCATCAGATCAGCGCGGCGGCCATTGGAGGGCGAACCAACGGCAAAAGGAAGACCTTTCTCTCTGTCTCTCTCTCTGTTCACTCTGTCAAAAAAAAAATAAAAATAATAATAAAAAAGAAAGTAAAAACAGAACCGTACTGAAACCCAGGACTCCCTCTTGGGCTGTGTTCCACCACTGCTCTGGTCTTCTGATGCCCAGTTTTATTTTTCCCGGATATGTGTGTCTTGCTTTTGTGGGGCAGCGTTATCTTTGTGAGGGTCGTCTGCATTCTTCCAGTGGGTCATGGAAGGCTCGTTCCCGCGGCTCTAGCGTTCCTGCCTCCATGGCCATTGGAGTAGTTCTGTCCGCGTTCTAGTGCAGCTCCTCTGTGAATGTCTGCAGCAGAGAGCTACCATGATAGGGCCCTGTAGTTATGGTGTGTGTGTGTGTGTGTGTGTGTGTGTGTGTGTGTGTTTCTTTTTCAAATCTTGTAGTGTCGGCTGGAACCGCGGCTCACTAGGGTAATCCTCTGACTGCGGCGCCAGCACCCTGGGTTCTAGCCCCAGTTGGGGCGCCGGATTTTGTCCCGGTTGCTCCTCTTCCAGTCCAGCTCTCTGCTGTGGCCTGGGCGGGCAGTGGAGGATGGCCCAAGTACTTGGGCCCTGCACCCACTTGGGAGACCAGGAGGAAGCACCTGGCTCCTGGCTTCGGATCAGTGCAGTGCGCCGGCCATAGTGGCCATTTGGGGGCTGAACCAACGGAAGGAAGACCTTTCTGTCTCTCTTTCACTAACTCTATCTGTCAAAAAAAAAAAAAAGTTTCTAGAAAAACTGGAATTAAAATGTAAGCTTACTTTGATGCAAAACAGTTTTGAAATCCATGCGTCATTTCTTATACACGCTTTACCTGATCTTTTAGAAGCGTCTTTGTACACATGGCTTTCAAAAAGTTTTGCACCAACATAAACTGAGCTCTTATCCCAGTTTCCCGCCAATTTTTGCAGCCCCCTCAGACTTGCTCTCCACTCCTGATGTCTTTCACCAGCCGTGGGTTTTGTCTGTTCTGGAGTGTCCTGTTAGTGGAATGAGACGTCATGTTGCTTCCAGAGCCTGTGGCTCAGCCATGCTTGCTGCTGCACAGAACCCTCGTGTGTTCCCTGTGATGGCTGAGCACCCTGCAGGATGTGAGCAGACCCGTGTTGGCAGCTGGCAACCCCTTCTTACTCTGATGGCCATTTGCATGGTTTCCCGTGTTTGGCTGTGATGAGCAAAGGTGCTGTTATATGTGATCTTGTCCCAGTCTGCCTGTGAATGCACATTTTCATTGTTCTGGGGGAAATGCACCTACCAGTAAGATAGCTGGCTTCTAGAGTAGTGTAAGGTTTTTGAAGAACTTGCTAAACTGGTTTACAATGTGGTTGTACCATTTTATACTCTCTAAGGTGATGTTTGGGAATTCTGTTTTCTCCCCATCCTTGCCCACATTCAGGGCCATCAGTTGTTTTACATTAGCCATTGTATTGTGTAAGAGCACCCCATGTGGTCTTTTTTTTTTTTAAAGATTTTTTTTATTTATTTGAAAGTCAGAGTTATACAGAGAGGGGAGAAAGAGAGAGAGAGAGAGAGAGAGAGAGAGAGAGAGAGAGAGAGAGAGAAAGAAAGAAAGAAATGTCTTCCATCTGATGGTTCACTCCCCAATTGACCACAATGGCTGGAGCTGCACAGATCCAAAGCCAGAAGCCAGCAGCTTCTTCCAGGTCTCCCATGCGGGTGCAGGGGCCCAAGGACTTGGGCCATCCTCCACTGCTTTCCCAGGCTATAGCAGAGAGCTGGATTGGAAGTGGAGCAGCCGGGTCTCAAACCGGCTCCCATATTGGATGCTGGTGTTTCAGGCCAGGGCATTAACCCACTGTGTCACACTTTCAGGCCCCTCCATGGGGTCTTAATCTGCATTTCTCTAATGACTAATGATGCCCAGCACTTTTATTGTGGCCTGCAAGGAGGGGCTTCTTGTCCATTCACAGCATTCCATCATGAAGTGTCCAAGACTTCTGCTCATATTTTATTTTTAAAATGTTGATTTTAATGGACATACAATATTTATCTTTATTTGTGGGATACAGTATTCTAATTCAGTACTTGTATACAGTATGTAATGACCAAATCAGGGTAATGAGCATTTCTACATCCTTATGTATTTTGTTTAGAGCCGTAGAGTTCCTGTCTTCTGGTTCTTTTCAGAACAGTGGGTTACTCTGAACTGCACCTGCTCTCTTGTGGTGTTGAACACTGGAACTTATTCTAACTGTATTCTGATACCTGTTACTCAACCTGTCCCTGCCCTCCTCCTCTCTACCCTTCCTACTTTAATATTCACTATTTTCCTACTGAAGTATGTGATCTTGTCCCAGTCTGCCTGTGGATGTGCATTTTCATTGTTCTGGGGGAAATGCATACTTCCTGCTACTTTGGGCATTTCCTGGCTTGGATGAATATGAATATAGCCACTGTAAACACTTATCACTAGCTTTTTTGCAAATATATATTTTCATTTCTCTTGAGTAAATATCTAGAGATGAATTTCTAGGTTGTATACTAAATGTATGTTTCACTTGAAAAGAAATGGTTAAACCACTTTCCTAGAATGGCTGCTTGGAGTGGGAATTTGGCTTAGTAGGTAAAATACTACATGGGACACCCATGTCCCTAATCGGAGTACCTGGGATTGAGTCCCAGCTCCACTTCTAATTCCAACTTGCTGCTAATGCACAGCTTTAGAGGCAGCAAGCTAATGGCTCAAGTAGTTGAATTTCTGTCACCGGGGTGGGAGATTCAGCTTTAGTTCCCAGTTTTAGGCTTCAACCTGGTCCTGCATCTGCTGTTGGGTAATGAACCAGCAAATAGGAGGTCTGTTTCTTTGTCTTTCAAATAAATAAATAAATAATAAACATAAAATCACTGTTGCATTTTGGGCTTGTGGGTGTTTTAGTTGCTTTATATTCTCCCCAAGAATTTTCTTTTTTTCCTGGTAAATGTTTACTATAACGGTTAGTTGTTATTGCTTAGTTTGATCAAGGTCTAGTGTTGCTGAGAAGCATCTCAAAATGGAGTCTAGCATTAAGACATTAACTGTGGAGGTGATAATTGAATTCTGCATGTTGCGATTTGATCTTTAGGGCCAGTCTGACCTATGCGTGTCTTCCTTAATTTAAGGAGTTGATTTTTAATAAAGAATTGACTCATAATCATTATAATGAATACAGAGGGACTACAAGCTAAGGGAGCGAGACTGAGGCCTGATAAATCTCCATTTGCAGCAAGGGTCAAGCCAGCATCTGTCTTCTTGTAGTCATATTGTCAGTACTACTGCAGCATCAGGGTGTGGCTGGGGCTTGGGCGATTGCTGCATACGCCTCTTAGATGAGAGGAATGGCACTCGTTGGATCTGGGGCTCAAGTCTGAACTTAGCACTGTGAGGTCCCTCGTGCCTGGCCTGGTTGTGCATCTACGGGTACAGTGTCAGCACTTAGCTCACCGCCAGTGTTCGGGCCATGCTGCTCTCTTCTCTTGACTCGATGTCCCCTGGGAGGCAGAGTTCTGGGACTGGGTTGGCAGCTGGTACCAACTTGTAATTTTCTCCAACTTTTTAAGACAGAGTATACATTTGCTACAGAATATGAAATATGCTAACATTCTTGTCGAACACTTTGGGTGTTAATGTGAATTTTTTTTACCCTTTGACAGAAAATGTCATGGATATTTTAAGAGGAAAAAGGGAGAAGGGGTATGAATTCCCTCGTGGTGCCATCCTTCTGGAATGACAATATATTCTCATCTTAACTTCCTTACCTGTAACTTTTATCTGAGAACCTTTCCTGTGTCATGTCTGGTAGCTTGTTAGTTTCCAGTAGCATATATTTTAGATGAAGTTTTCATCTTTTTGATGACACTGTCATATATTCGATCTTGACTTTGAGTCTACTGTCTTGCATTCTTGCTTGTCCTAATAAAATCTCCTCTGTCTTTTGACATGGCTCAGCCATCTCTTAAAGTCATGAGTCGGGAAGCTGAGTCTTGCATTAGCTTCTGCTATGTTGATACTTCATACCCATTTCTCTTCCAAAGTTGTGATTTTTGGGTGGAATAAAAATTAAAATATAATCACAATCTCTATCTATGTTCTTCACTTTTCCTCTGGGTCTCTGAAATCTTTCTATGTGCAAATCATTTGCTTTTGATTTTACTTACTTTGAGTAATAGGGGAGAGGTTCATGGTCTGTGAGCTGCATACATATTATAAGACTCCCATCATGCATCAGGTTCATGTTTCAGGGGAGCACATGTCTGTCACAGCAATGCTTGGTCACCTAAGCCTGTCATGTTGGTTACTATTTCCTCAAACAGAGTCCATCACGTTAAAGCACCAAAGGTAAAGTTTTATAAGGATTGGTGAGAAGATCACAGGAACATTGTATTAGTCTGCTTTTGGTTCCTTTAACTAAAATATCTTCAATTAAAATCTTTTTCTTGGAAAGGCTTGATTTCAGTGTATAATTTGGAGGTCACAGTTCATGATTAGGTGGCCCCATAATCTAGCATCTGATGGAGACTGGTCATGGTGAGTATGGAGGAATAATTATGTGGTGAGCCAGGCAGGTAAGAGAACAGCTGGCTAGAACTTTAATAATTATTTCTTTGAGAACCACTTCCAAGGGCACACCTCTGTGGCCTAAAACCTCCCACCCAACACACCTCCCAGGTGCCATAATTAGATCAAGTCTGTGTCTTTAATCCATCAACCTTCAATGTTAAGATAGTGGAGTTAATTTAATTTTATTTTTTTAAGATTTATTTATTTATTTGAAAGTCAGAGTTACAGAGAGAAGGAGAGAGAGAGAGAGAGAGAGAGAGAGAGAGAGAGAGAGAAAGGTCTTCCATCTGCTGGTTCACTCCCCAGTTGGTCACAACAGCTGGTGCTGAGCTGATCCGAAGCCAGGAGCCAGGAGCTTCTTCTGGGTCTCCCATGTGGGTACAGGGGCCCAAGGACATGGGCCGTCTTCTACTGCTTTCCCAGGCCATAGCAGAAAGCTATGTAGCCAAGACTAGAACTGGCACCCATATGGGATGCTGGCCCTGCAGGAGGCAACTTTACCCACTACACCACAGCGCTGGCCCTGGTAGTAGAGTTTAGTGCTGTGGCATAATGGGTAAAGCTGCCACCTGTGGTGCCAGCGTCCCACATGGGTGTGGGTTCAAGTACTTGCTGCTCCTCTTCCGATCCAGCTTTCTGCTATGCCCTGAGAAAGCAGTGGAAGATGGCTCAAATCCTTGGGCCCCTGCACCCACATGGGGGACCCAGAGGAAGCTCCTGGCTTTGGATCAGCCCAGCTCTGGTTATTGCAGCCATTTGGGGAGTGAACCCGTGGATGGAAGACCTCTCATGCACTTTCTTACTCTCACTCACTCTGTCTCTGTCTCTGTCTCTGTCTCTGTCTCTGTTTCTCTCTTTCCCTCTGCTTCTCTGTAATTCTACTTTTCAAATAAAACAAATAAATTAAAAAAAAAAAACAGTAGAGTTTAACCATCTTGTATGAGTTTGGGGAAGACAGGTCTTATTCAACCCATGACAAATATTCAGGAGCCAGTAATTACCTATCTAACTATGTATCTATGTATCTGCATGGAGTGAAAATGTGTACCTCTGAGTAGGTCAGAAGCTCTCAGCAAAAGGAGTGTGTTGGCCGGAAAGAAACCACAAAACAGTTCTGCCATAGTGTCTCCTCTGCAGAGCATTGCTGGCTACCAAGCTCTTTTGGACATGGCAAGTGTTGTTTTCTCTCCAGTTTGTTCAGACTCCTCTGTAGATTCTGGATGTTTCTATTTATCCAGAATGTCTGGTGCTCATCCTCCACAGGCAGAATTGAGAACATACAATTTTAACACTGAAACAGGCCAGAGATTCTTCCTACTTTAATCCTTCTCTTTGTATGCCTGTTCTCTTATCTGTAAAAGTGGACATAATGGTGCCTTTCGCTATTGGAAATCCAATAGGATCATGTATGGAGCGGTACCCAGGATAGATAGTATGTGGCATGTGGCATGTGCACAAATGACTTTGAGCCATAGTCTGTCACATTCTGGCACTGGACACTGATTTATCCTTTCACTTCGAGAATCCTTTTCTTTCTGACTTCCTTCTCTCTTGCTTTACGACAGCTCACTGTCTTTGCAAAGCCCCAGGCTGTGGTTTGTAGAATTCTCCTTGGAAACCACAATAGCATTTACTCATTTCCATCCTATCTTAAACTTTCCATTTTTGCATTAGTTTCACAAAGAGCACTGACAGAAGCTTGTGAATTCCATTTGAAAATTCTCTTTTATCTAGGAATAGAGCTCAAGTTATACAGACTTGAAAGCACTAAGAGACTGTGGGTGCTCTTAAGTTTTCTGAACGAGTTTAAGGCTCTAATTGCTTCATTGTTGTCCAGTCAAATTATTCTCAGTCTGGATACCAGGTTCTTGAAGGAGTGGTTAAAACATCCATAGCCCCTATCTCAGTACTTGTGTTTGCTCCAGCTCTTACTCCTGGCTCCAGTTTCCTGCCGATGTAGACCTGGGAGGCAGTGGTCTCTCTGTTGGGTTTGGGCCCTGTTTTCATTCTTTTTCTTTTTTTAAAGATTTATTTATTTGAAAGGCAGAGTTAGGGAGCCAGAGAAATATTCTGTTGGTTCATGGCCCAATGGCTGGGGCTGGGCTAGGGCAGACTGGGCTGAAAGCAGGAGCTTCATCTGGTTCTCCCATGTAGGTGGCAGGGGTGCAAGCACTTGGACCATCTTCCACTGATTTCCCAGGTGCATTAGCAGTGAATTGGATTGGAAGTAGAACAGCTGGGATTTGAACTGGTGCCCATATGGGATGATGACATCACAGACAGTGGCTTAACCCACTGTACCACACCAGCCCTTGAGTGATTTTTTCGCACTTTGAATTATTACTGTGTGATTCTTTTACCATCTGAATTATTTCTCAATAGGCAGATCCTGGTGTTTTCTGTAGATAACAGTTTCATTAGCTGAGACAACATGAGTAACTTATTCCACATCTGATTCGCAAGAAGGTTTGAGGTAGCTGTAGCTATATCCTAATCACTTCTCACTGTATTTTAGTTATTTACAATAGCGGGCAATTGCTTGAGGGCAGGGATCAAGCTTCATCCTTAAATTTTCTTTGCCTAGAATGCAGCCTCATAAAAAAATAACAATAGCCACTATCTGTTGAGCTTCTATTAGGAGCCAACTGCATTATCTTATTTAATCACCACAGCAACCACTGGGATACATGCAGTTACATCTCTTTCTTTATGGATCAGACAATGGCATTGTATAGAGGTTAGTTAATAGGCTCACATTTCCTACTGTAAAGTGGTAAGGCTGTGGTTCAAATGCCACTGGTCAAACTCCAGGGCCAGGCTCTGAGATGCTGCACTGTTTTATTTTGTGTTTGGGGCATCAAGCACAACTGAATTGAACACCTGACTTCTTCTTTCTCACCAGAGTGCTTAGGTAAGATGGGATCAGATATTTTTTAGAATTATCTTCCTTCTCAAAGCCCGCTCTTTCTCTTAAATTTCTGAAATCCAAGTTGTAACATCTAATATATATTTTAAGCTTTACCCAACTGTTTCATCTTTTACTACCATGGAATGATATGACAGCGGAGTGAACCAGTGGATGGAAGACACCCCCCCGCCCCTCCTTCTCTATGTAACTCTGACTTTCAAATAAATAAATAAATATTTAAAAAAAGATTTATTTAAAAAAGAAAAGTCTAGGGTGACATTTTGGGTTACTTCCTTCACTGTCTGCTATCCTTCCGTCCAGTTCTTGTCTGGAATAGGTCATATTCTCTCTCTCTCTCTTTCTTTTCCGGATAGGCAGAGTTAGACAGTGAGGGGGGGGTGGAGAAAGGTCTTCCTTTTCCATTGGTTCACCCCCAAAATGGTCGCTATGGCCGGTGTGCTGCACTGATCCGAAGCCAGGAGCCAGGTACTTCCTCCTGGTCTTCCATGTGGGTGCAGGACCCAAGCACTTGGGCCATCCTCCACTGCCCTCCTGGGCCACAGCAGAGAGCTGGACTAGAAGAGGAGCAACAGGGACAGGATCCGGCGCCCCAACCAGGACTGGAACCTGGGGTGCCGGCTCCACAGGCTGAGGATTAGCCTAGTGAGCTGCAGTGCTGGCCACCAGCCCTTCTTTTTAAGGCAGGCATTAATGAGACTTTGGGTAAGGTACAGGCTGAAGTCCTACTCACTTCTAGGAACAAAACACATTTTCATTCTCAGTTTTCTACAATGCTTGAAGGCAGTTGTACTTTGGAGATGGTCTCCCCCGAACACCTGCAGGGTACAGCTTTGGGACTCGGAAATCAGGATTTGGGACTTGGACCAGGATCACTGCCTCCCACACGTGTCCCTAAAGATGCAGTATTTATGGAATGGAGCTGGTTTAAAGGGGGATGCTGAAGTGAAAAATTGAGAAAATAGGCTATTTTCAGCTGTGCTTGTAAAGCTTGGAAAATCAGGAGCCACAGAGAGGATTTCCTGCTAGGACAGACTCCCTGTAGGCCTTTCTGCCAGACTTTCATTAACAGAGTCCCCATCACCGACTCGAATCAGGCCCTGACTCTGGTCGGATTGCTTTGCAGGGATTTGTTCTGAGCAAGTTGGTGGCAAACGCTTCACTTTAGACACGGCCAAGAAGGAGAATGTGGTTTTGTTTGGTGATAAAATGCAATTGCAGCTATTGGGGAAAAATAGGAAAGGAGAGAGTCTCTGATGTGTGTTTTTAGCATGGCATTAGGACCTGTAGAGCTATAGCCTAGAAGTGACTAATTGGCTCCAGTGTAGAAGTCAGGACATGCCCTGACTTAGGTTAAGCTCTAAATAATATGTAGGGAGAAATGACTTAGTTTGGCAGCCCACAGCAGACTTGCCACAATTTGCCCATAGGGAGAAGGAATTCAAAATTTATTAGTTTCCTATTCAGGCTCTTGATCAGTTATTATGTTATGTTAGTTACCTTTATAAAAACTCCTTTGAAAATAACTTTTTTTTTATTTTTATTTTTTGACAGGCAGAGTGGACAGTGAGAGAGAGAGAGACAGAGAGAAAGGTCTTCCTTTTGCTGTTGGTTCACCCTCCAATGGCCGCCGCGTCCGGTGCGCTGTGGCTGGCGCACCGCGCTGATCCGATGGCAGGAGCCAGGTGCTTCTCCTGGTCTCCCATGGGGTGCAGGGCCCAAGCACTTGGGCCATCCTCCACTGCACTCCCTGGCCACAGCAGAGAGCTGGCCTGGAAGAGGGGCAACCGGGACAGAATCCGGCGCCCCGACCGGGTCTAGAACCTGGTGTGCCAGCGCCGCTAGGCGGAGGATTAGCCTAGTGAGCCACGGCGCTGGCCTAAAATAACTATTTTTTTAATCACTCCAATTTTATAAATTAAGACACAGAAGACTTAGCACTACGTCACACGTTTGGTCATGATGGGACCCAGATCTGATATCACAGCCCACGATTTACAAGTGGCAGATCAGTGTTTTTTATACATGGCTTAATCTCAATATAGGATCTGCTTCATTATAAACACACACACACACACACACACTCACATACGTGTGCACATGCACGCAGCGAAAGAAATCAATGGCCCACAAGCATCTATGGAGGAAGTGTGATTATAAGGAAGACATCCTTGAGTTTACAGGGAATAAACCTTTCCTGATCAATCTCACTCCCTTTGTTGATAGTTACTGGATATAAAAAGTTGTGAGGAAAGACCTTAATAATGATCTTCTTGAGGGGCCAGCACTGTGGCATAGTGGGTAAGGCTGCCTACTTGTGACGCTAACATCCCATATGGGCACTGATTCAGGTCCTGGCTGCCCTCCTTGCGCAGCTCCCTGTTAATGGCCTGGGAAAGCAATGGAAGATGGCCCAAGTGTTTGGGCCCCTGTTACCCATGTGGGAGACCTGGGTGAAGCTCCTGGCTTTAGTGTGGTCCAGTGCTGGCCATTGCAGCCATCTAGGGAGTGAACCAGCAGATGGACAATCTTTCTTTCTTTCCCTCTCTGTAACTCTTTAAATAGAAAGTCCTAAAACATGACTGGACTAGTAGTTGTGGCAGTGGGCCATTTTTCTTGTACTCTTGCCAGCTATGACCCCTTCCCTTTGCAGGCATTTCCTCCTCCCTCCTGTGACCCTGCTTAGATGTACACACTGGGACTCCATGTAAAGCTCCTGGCTCTGGGTGCACTCCTGAAGGCTGACTGTGTCACAGCTTGTTTCTGTGTTCATGCTACTGACGGAGCCCTTTACATTTTGGAGATCTCTCTCTCTTCCAGCCACTGGAAGGCTGACAATGGCACCAATTTTAAGTCCTGATACAACCCTGACATGTGCCTTGAATCTTTGTGGAGGGGCAAGGGTGGGCTTCTGAGAAGGGTGGGGAGCTAGTGGTGGGTGTGAAGCAGTGCAGGGCAGAAGTGGAGATGAGCAGGTGGCCAAGCTAAGTTTAGGCAGTGAAGTCCAAATAGCAATGATC
Organism: Oryctolagus cuniculus; assembly: GCF_051225735.1. Lineage (NCBI taxonomy): Eukaryota > Metazoa > Chordata > Mammalia > Lagomorpha > Leporidae > Oryctolagus > Oryctolagus cuniculus. The sequence continues at coordinate 84,395,234 of NC_142881.1, read as the reverse complement.
TGGGGTAAGATGAGAAGGCCCAGACATTCCTTGACTTGGTTGGGAGAGAGTGACCATCTCATCCAAGTGACAAGGAGACTAGGCCAGCAGCTGCTTTTGTTTCCATCCATTGTGGATCAGAGCAGCCCAACTCAGTGGTTTGAAACAATAAGGATTCAGTTAGCTTGAGAATCTGCAGTAGCTGGAGTGCAGCTGGGCTGAGGGTGGGCGCCTTGGTTTTCCCTTCTATATAGGCCTCTCTACATTCACACCCCATCCCGCAAAAGGTATGTGGGGTTTCCTCACAGCCTGGTGGTGGGGCAATCAGGGTGAGCATTCCAGAGAACCTGGCAAAGCTGCAGGCCTTTGATGGTCTCCCCTTAGGTTGCATCACTTTGTACATTCTACTTATGGAGTCAGTGCAGAGGGCTGTCCCCATTCAAGGGGAGGGAACATGAGCCTTGGTTCAGAATCACATGGTAAGGGCAGCAGGTGAGATGAAGGAGGCTCCTGTGGTCATTTCGGGAAAGTCACAGAGGCCAACAGGAGCTGCAAAGAAGAGAAAGGGGGCAAAATGTGTTCTGGGCTTTCATTTAAGGATTTGTGTCTCACTCTCCCAATGGTTTTTTAATTCCATCCACAAGTGATGGATGGGTGCTGAGGAAGTTCACAGAGAGTGTTTTGTTCTGAGAATATTGAAACTTTTTCTGATAGAGGTAGCTCCATTATTGGCTTATTTTATCCCAGTTACAGCTTTAGTGCAATGGGTGCAATTTGTCTTCTGGTGGACTAGGGAAGTGGAGGTCTCTTCTAGTTGGAGAGACAGCAGAGGAAGGCCTGAAGAATTTGTTCAGAACATTGTGTGTGTGTATGTGTGTGTGTACCTGTACCTTTCAGAAGGTAAGTGGTTACACAAATGAACTGCAGTGCAAAAAGGCTGAGGCACTGTAAACTAAGCCCTGGAGACCAACTCAACAAAGAGAGAGGCTTTTTGACATTGTCTAGTCTCCAGGACAGATTCAGGCCCTGGAGCCCACAAGACAAGAAGAGTGTTTTATGTAGAGCTGTCCAAGGGTTCACCCATGCTTTTGACCCTGATGGGCAGAAGAGGCATCAGATAACAATTGCTTCCCCTGTGTCATGGGGAGCTGTGGCTCCAGTGGAGACAGGGTGAGGCTAAGACCTTTTAAAATTGCTAACTGGTATTTGATTTTTTAGAAAAATATTTTTAACTTTGAGAAATGGGTGTGTGTGCACATGTGTGTGTACACACACACAAGAGCTCCCAAATGCCGAATGACTCCCCAAATGCCAGCAACAGTTAGAGCTGGGCCAGGCTGAAGCCAGGAGCTAGGAACTCATGCTGGGTTTCCCAGGTGGGTTCAGGGACCCAAATACTTAAACCATCACCTTCTGCCTACCAGGTCCACATTAGCAGGAATCTGGAATCAGTAGTGGACCTGGGACTTGAACCCCGGTACTCAGATATGGGATGTGAATGTCCTAAGTGGCTTAACTGCTAGGCCATATGTCAGCCCTTTAGCTGTCATCTCTATAATGTCACTTCTGTTTTTCCTTTAAGATGTAGGAGATAAAGGTGATATAGGAAGGAATCTTTCTAGAGAACCCACTGCCATGGAGATGATAAGCATTCAGTGGATGAGTGGTCATCCAGCCTGATTTAGGGACTAGTACCTTTTCAACAGATGCCATGGTGCAGTGCACTTTGTGAGCTTTCATGGCTGCTGAATGTATCTGAATTGGGAAGGCTGGCACCTGGTTGGGATGAACGTGTGTGTGTTTGGGGGGGTAAATCTCACTTTTTAAGTTGTGATTTTCTTTCTGGATCATAACTACCTGAGAGAGTAGGGTTCTGTGCTTCTCTAAGGATGCAATATTTCTGTCAATGGCCCAACATTCCAAAATCCAACCATCATTTGAATATAAAATAGTGTTCTAAATTGTAACTGCCTTAGGAGTAGGTACTAATTTCCAGACTTTGTTTTATTTAGTTAAAATGTCAGTCAATCAGACAAGGGTTTTATATTAAAAGTGTTTCAGGTACTGGTGGTGGAAGAATGACCAAGTTTTTGCTTGCAAGTCATGAGCTTATTTTGGTGAGAAATATTTATCAAAATAAATGAAAGCATTTATGTGCAGATGATTTGGAGAATTGATAAGTGCTATGAGGGAAACAAACAGTAAAATAATAGAAATTGATCTAAGTGGTCATCAGGAGGGTCTTTCTGAAGGGTAGCATTTGAAAAGGAAATAGCCATCAGAAGACCATCAGAGCGAGACAAGAATGCAAGGACGCTGGCGCTGCAGCTCACTAGGCTAATCCTCTGCCTGTGGCACCGTCATCCTGGGTTCTAGTTCCGGTTGGGGTGCCGGTTCTGTCCTGGTTGCGCCTCTTCCAGTCCAGCTCTCTGCTGTGCCACGGGAAGGCAGTGGAAGATGGCCCAAGTGCTTGAGCCCTGCACCCGCATGGGAGACCAGGAGGAAGCACCTGGCTCCTGGGTTTGGATTGGTGCAGTGTGCCGGCCATGGTGGCCATTTGGGGGGTGAACCAACGGAAGGAAGACCTTGCTCTCTGTCTCTCTCTAACTCTGCCTGTCAAAAAAAAAAGTGCAAAGACATAGCAACTGGGCTATGATATGATATATATATCATACACACACACTTTCTCTATATATATACTTATATATAGTAATGAGTTTGGTTTACTGTAAGAGCAGTGAGGAGTTACTGGAGGGTTTCCACATGCAGGTAGTGAGATGTGGTTTAGTGTTTAGGAATATCACTCTAGCAGTGTGAAGAATGGACTGTAGAAGAACAAGATGGAGGCAGCAGGCTGACCCAGTGGCTTAGTTTAGGATGTAGCAGTGGAGATGGTGAACAGTGATTCAATGTCTGCTGTGTTGTGAAAGCTGAACCAGTGAGATTCGCATGTGGTTTGGGTGTGAACTGGAAGTAAACATGGAAAACTGTTAGCTTTTTGACCCAAGGAGCTGAGTGAATTGTCAGACCATTTTCTGAAAATGGAGAAGTGAAGTTAATGCTTGATTAGGCCAAGTTCAGAGTGGTAAATAGATGTCTTAAGTGAAAGTGTTGATTTGACTGCTGGATGTCTAATTCAAGGTGGAAATCAAGCCTTGAGTTACAGATTCGGGACTTAGCAGCCTAAAGATGGCATTTAAATTATTAGAATGGATAGGATCACCTAGGGGGAGAGGGGAGAGGAATGAAAAAATGGGAAGGCTAAACACAAGCTCTGTGTTTTGCTGACTTTAGAGATCTAGCAACTGCAGAAAGGTTGTGATGATTGGAGGAAATGCAGGCAGATGTGGAGTTCCGGGAACGAGGAGAAGCAAGTCCTTCAAGAAGGACTTCCTGATCAGCCCCCTCCAGTGCTGCTGGTAAGGCTTGCAGAGTGGGAACTGAGCACAAACTCTGTCCGGGCTTAGGTGACCTTGATAAAAGCCTTCTCAGTGGAGTGATGGGGACAGAATGAGATATAGAAAGTAGGTAACAGTGGGTGTGGAAATTTTATAGGAAAGTAAACAAAAGAAATAGAGCAGAGCTGGAATGCATGATCAAATTAAGTTTCCCTTTTATTTCTAAACAGGAAATATTAATACATGACTTTCCAGGGGAGGAGGCAGAAAGGAGAGAGGGAGGAAGGGAGGGAGAAAGAAGATGACAAAGGCACATAGCCAAGGCAGTGTATTAGATGTTGTAAGATGAAATTATTTTATTTTTAATTATTTTAATTTTATTTATATATATTCTTTCTCTTTTTGGAAGTGAGGTTGTCAAGAGTGAGAAGGAATCTGTTTCACTAGGGACAGTAGTAGTCATGACTGTGAAAGTTGGATGTTGATGTGAGTTTTGAGGACATAAAACAAAATTAAGACCAGTTAGCATGATTATGGATTTTCTTATGGAATGATTTAGCTCCCAGTGTTAGACAAAGGTATCTTTAAAGTGACAGATAAGCTATTCTTGTTCTTGTGGGCCATAGCTTCTGTCTCTCTCTCTTTTTTTTTTTATTTTGACAGGCAGAGTGGACAGTGAGAGAGAGAGAGACAGAGAGAAAGCTCTTCCTTTGCCATTGGTTCACCCTCCAATGGCCACCGCGACCGGCGCGCTATGGCCGGCGCACGGCGCTGATCCAATGGCAGGAGCCAGGTGCTTAGTCTGGTCTCCCATGGGGTGCAGGGCCCAAGCACTTGGGCCATCCTCCACTGCACTCCCTGGCCACAGCAGAGAGCTGGCCTGGAAGAGGGGCAACCGGGACAGAATCCGGTGCCCTGACCGGGACTAGAACCTGGTGTGCCAGCGCCGCAAGGTGGAGGATTAGCCTAGTGAGCCGCGGCACCGGCCAGCTTCTGTCTCAATATTCAACTCTGCCATTATTGCATAGAAGTAGGCATAGATAATGTAGAAGTGAATGAATGCAGTTGTATTACAATAAAATTTACTCAAAAACTGGCAATCCATTTGGTGCAAGATGATTAATTTCTTCTGGTCTATCTGCTTGAGTGTGCAGGTACAGGCAGAAGATATGGGGTGTCAGTAGTCTCTTCTGCCAGCAAGTATGATGGAATAAGAAAAGGTGCTAGAATAGAAGATCAAGCATGTCTCCAAGAGATCTAGGTAAATGTGTTGTGCCATGGACTGTGAGTGGGTTAAGAGAGAAATGAGGATATGGGGGCAATGATGGAAAACGCAAAGAGGCCAAATCAAGAATTCCAGGTCTCTGTAAGATCAGAGAATGGCAGAGATTGAAGTGCTAGGCTCAGTTTGCTGAAAGTTGGAAGGTGGGGGATGGATAAAGGGAAGTATATGTAATAGAGACTGCTCAGAGGTAGAGTAGTTACTGGTGGTCTGGAAGGCAGGGGAATGGAATGGAACAGGAGGAAAGATTAATGAAATGAAGAAGAGAAGTTGTTGAGTTGAATCAGCAATGTATTTTCCAAGAATGGTGATGTATGAGGATACTTCAAAAAGTTTGTGGAAAATGGAATTAAAAGATAAATTTATCTTGGTGCCAAAATTTTTAAAATTGGAAAAATGAGGTATCTTCAAAAACTTTGTAGAAAATGTGTATTGTGAAAAAACACCAGGTACAGATTGCATTTTTTTCCTCCAAAATAGACATCTTCTGGTATCATCTTCCACAGACTTTTTGAAGTGCCCTTGTGAGTGTTGCTGAAAAGGAATACAGTGATCTGGACTCTACTGTATTCAGTGAGTGAGGAAGAGTGACCATGTGGTCGGCAGGTGATCGCAACAATGAAGGCAACAAGGGGTAAGTTTGAACTTAGACTTCAGAAGCACCGGGATTTATGAGGGAGGGAGGGGCACTTCACTGGGGAAAATGAGGCTCCTGAGCCCAGCTGCAGGCATGGTGGACAAGGCCACCACGGGGAGGGCTGCAGGATGTTTGCTGTGCACAGTGACAAGCTGGTGTCCTCTCAAGAAAAGGGAAAGGAAGTTCAGCTCAAGACCACACGCTAGGAGAATTTACTGACAGTTGAGTATGAGTTCCAGTGATGGTACAGGCTGTCCTGTCAGCTGGAGAGGAGGTGGCCCCTGAGCATACGTGACAGACAGCTTGGGATGGTGGCTCTGTCCTGGAGGGACCGGGAATGGGTGGGTAGTGTGGCAGTTGGGAGAACAGGGCAATGAAACCTCTGGTCAACTGCCTCCCTTTTCTTTTTTTTTGAAGTGCTTTTAAAGTGCATTTTAAATAGACTTTTTAATTCACAAATAGTTGCATATATATATATATATGATGAACAATAGAATTTTTTAAAAATCAAGCTAATGCATACATCCATCATTTCACTGATATATTCTCTTTTTTTATGGTGAGAATGATAATCCACTGTTTCAGAAACATTTAATCTCACAGTGTATTATGAACTGTGGTCATCGTGCAGGGCAGATGCTCACTGAAGCTGATTCCACAGTCTCACTGAAACTTTGAACCCTGCCATCAGTATCGCCTTTTGCCTCATACCCCTCCCCTCCCACCTCTGAGAACCACCTTCCTGCTCTGTTTCTATGAGATCAGCATTTTAAGATTTCACATATGAGGATACTATAAAAAGATCATGAGAAAAGCTTGTTATGAAAAAACATACATGGATTTCAAAATTATTTTGTCTAAAAATAGACTTACCTTTTAATTCTGTTTTTCTGTGAGCTCTTTGAAGTGCACCCTCTCATGAGTGAGATCATACAGTATCTGTCCTTTTGTGCTTGGCTTATTTCACTGGGCATGATGTCCAATTCCTTTTACTATGTGAAATACAATGACCAAATTAAGCTTGTTCAGAAATTTAAATTGAGGTGACTGGAACCATGTTTGAATAATTATAAAGAAATTTTTTAGCAGTTATGGTTAATTAACATTAGTTTACGTTTTTCTTAAATTGAGGAAAATTGTGTCCTCACTGCATTTTGTGATGGGGTTGAAAGTTTTCCAACCTGCAGTGGATTCCTCAGCTTTGGTGCTCAGTAAGTCACACGAGATGTGGTGTGACAGTGCCACCTGACCAAAGGGAGAAAAGTTCGTGGAGTTGCTCCTAACTGTGGCTCTTTGGAACTACTCTGGGGGAAACTGAACTACGTAGTAGAACATATTCTAGAAATGTCTTTGCACTAAGGTCGAGAGACACGTGTTGGGACCTGGCCTCCTGAGGCTGTTTTCCCTTGGAAGAAGAAAGTCTGATAAATGCAGCAGGGAGAGACCCCATGTGGGGAGGGGTGTCCAGTGACGGGCTGTGGCTGACAACAGTGGAAAGTGAGGGCTGCGTTTTGTGTCCCTGTGATAGTGGGTATATTTTAACTTGATATTTCCTTTGCCAGCAATATGGAAAAGAAAGGAGAATAATATCATATGAAAATGTGATATAGGACAGTGGGTAATTAGGCCACAGAAATAAAATTTTAATTGTATAATTACATTCTTAAGTTGGACGTTTGCCTTACTTGCTATTTATCTGCATAGGAAATTTATTTAAAAAAAATTTGTTTATTTGAAAGGCAGAAACAGAGAAGGAGGCAAAGGAAGGGAGAGGGGAGAGGGAAAGACCTTCCATCCACTGATTCACTCCCTAAATGACTGCAATGATCAGGGCTGGACCAGGCAGGAGCCAGGAGCTTCTTCCAGGTCTCCCACCTGGGTGCAGGGGCCCAAGGACTTGGGCCATCTTCTGCTGCTTTCGCAAGTGTATTATCAGGGAGCTGGAACAGAAGTGGAGCAGCTGGGATTCAAACCAGCACCCATATGGGGTGCTGGCACAGCATGCAAAGGCCTAACATTCTATGCCACAGTGCTGAGTCAGGCAAACTTTTATGAGCCATTTTTGTGAACTTTTATATACTTTTTGTGGGATGTGGCTGAGGCACAGTGGAACTTAAAACTGGATGCAAAGCCACATGTTCTACTCAGACACCTGCTACTAGACTCTGATAGAATTTACTGAGAGGTACTAAATCACTTTGACTTTGTAATTCTCTCTCTCTCTCTCTCTCTCTCTCTCTCTCTCTGTGTGTGTGTGTGTGTGTGTGTGTGTGTATCACTGTTGTATGAGGAAAGGATTTCAGAATACTGCCCAAAATAAATGGGAACTGGTTTAAGTCTCTTGGGGGATTCCTGAAGGCAGTAGAATGTGAGGATGATTCTGGAATTGCAGAGGATAGCAGGCTCTTCCCTTAGGACTAGCACTTGTGCTCACATGGGATGCCAGCACCACAGGTGGAAGCTTAGCCTACTATGCTACAGTGCCAGCCCCAGCCCTCCCTTGATTTCTACAATGATCTACTTTCAGTTTAGTTTACACTCATAAGATTAACCCTACACCCTACACTAAATAAAGAGTTCCACAAATAGAAAACACTATTCCTCAATGGTAGAGAAAAGGGCTATAAATAGTCATTGAATCTCAAAATGTCAATTTCACTGCTAGACATTACATTTTTGCTACTGTGTTACCACAGATCATGGGAAACCTGATGTTTGTCAATTTGGGACTGGCTTGTTTCACTAAATATAATAGTTTCCAGTTGCATTCATTTTGTTAAAGACAGGATGTCATTCTTTTTTTACAATTGAGTAGTATTGCATATTACATCTATGACTATATCTATACCACAATTTCTTTATCCAGCCATCAGTTGATGGACATCTGGGTTGATTCCATACCTTAGCTATTGTGAACTGAGCTGCAGTAAACATGGGAGTACAGATAACTCAAATGCTGATTTCATTTCCTTTGGGTAAATTCCCAGAAGTGAGATGGCTGGGTCATATGGTAGGCCTATATTCAGATTTTTGAGGTCTATCTCCATCCTGTCTTCCATAGTGGCTGCACCAGTTTATATTCTTGCCAAGAGTGGATTAAGGTACCTTTTCCCACACATCCACACGAGCATTTATTGCTTGTTGATTCTGTATGAAAGCCATTCTAACTGGGGTGAAGTAAAAACTAATTGTGGTTTTGATTTGCGTTTCCCTGATGGCTAGTGATCCTGAGCGTTTTTTCATGTGTCTGTTTGCCATTTGAATTTCCTCTTTTGAAAAATGTCTGTAGAGTCATCCAGTCTGTTCAACTAGATTATTTTGTTGTTGTTGAGTTTCTTCAGCCCATTTCGAGTTGATGACAATCAATTGACCATAAATGTATGCATTTATTGTGGACTCTAAGTTCCATTTCATATATATATGAAATATATATAATTAAAATAATATATAATATATAAAAATAAATATAAAATATATATCTGTCCTTATGGTAGTACCACAGTGTTTTGATGTTAGGAAATGTGTCTTTTTAAAATTCTTTTTAAATAATTTTTCTTATTTGACATGTAGAGTTATAGACAGTGAGGGAGAGAGAGACAGAGAGAAAGGTCTTCCTTCCATTGGTTCACTCCCCAAATGGCCGCTATGGCCAGTGCTGTGCCAATCTGAAGACAGGAGCCAGGAGCTTCTTCCTGGTCTCCCATGAGGGTACAGGGGCCCAAGCACTTGGGCCATCCTCCACTGCCGTCCTAGGCCACAGCAGAGAGCTGGACTGGAAGAGGAGCAACCGGAACTAGAACCCAGCACTCACATGGGATGCAGGCCCTGCAGGCAGAGGATTAACCAAGTAATCCACGGCGCCGGCCCCAGGAAATGTTTTTTGTTTTTTTTTTTTTTTTTTGACAGGCAGAGTGGACAGTGAGAGAGAGAAGAGAAAGGTCTTCCTTTGCTGTTGGTTCACCCTCCAATGGCCACCGCGGCCGGCGCGCTGCGGCCGGCGCACCGCGCTGATCCGATGGCAGGAGCCAGGAGCCAGGTGCTTTTCCTGGTCTCCCATGGGGTGCAGGGCCCAAGCACCTGGGCCATCCTCCACTGCACTCCCTGGCCACAGCAGAGGGCTGGCCTGGAAGAGGGGCAACCGGGACAGAATCCGGCGCCCCAACCAGGACTAGAACCCTGCGTGCCGGCGCCGCTAGGCGGAGGATTAGCCTAGTGAGCCGCAGCGCCGGCCCAGGAAATGTCTTTTAACATTATTCTTCATTTTCTTTTTTTAAAAAGATTTATTTATTTATTTGAAAGTCATAGTTACACAGAGAGAGAAGAGGCCGAGAGAGAGGGCTTCCATCCTCTGGTTCACTCAACAATTGGCCGCAACAGCCGGAGCTGCACCAATCCAAAGCCATGATCCAGGAGCTTCTTCCTCTGGGTCTTCCCATGTGGGTGCAGGGGCCCAAGGCTTTGGGCCATATTCTGTTGTTTTCCCAGGCCATAGGAGAGAACTGATTATCCTTCATTTTCAATATTGTTTTTCTATACTGGGCCCCTTATATTTCCATATGAATTTTACAGTATCTACATCAACTTCTGAAGAAGAGGCAGCTTGAATTTTTGTAGGACTTAAAATGTTTATCTTTCTAAAACTTTGGGGAGTATTATATTAACAATATTACATTTTCCAACTCAGGAACACAATGTGTTTCTCCATTTTTGTAGGTATTTAATTTTTTACAATTATGTTTTGCAGATTTTAGGTTTCTATGTTGAAATCCTTTTGAAAATTTTATTCTTATATTTTGATAGCAATTATAAATGGAATTGTTTTCTTCATTATTTGTTCATTGCTAACAGTAGAAATACAGTTCATTTTGGTGTATTGCTCTTTTATCTTGCAGCCTTGTTGAACATGTTTATTAGTTTCTTATGGATTGCCTAGGATTTTTCTCTACTTAAGATCATGCTGTGTGAGAATACAGATAATTTTACTTCTTTTCCAAAGAAGTTGCCTTTTTTCCCTTTATATTGCGTTTTCAATTACCCTGTCTAAAGCCTACAATATAATGTTGAATAGAAGTGGCGAGAGCAAAAATACTTGTATTTTTCCTGGTCATGGAAGGAAAGCTTTCAGTTTTTACTACTTAGATATCATGGTAGCTGTGGGTTTTTCATATTTATCCATTGTCAAAATTGAGTTTATCTTCCATTCCTAGTTTGTTGAATTTTTTTTTATCACAAAGGGCATTAAGTGTTCTCAAATACTTTTTTCTTTCTATAAAGTTGATCTGTGGATTTGTTTCTTATTCTATTAACATGATTTACTGCATTAATAGATTTTTTTCATGCTAACTACCCTTTCATTCCTGGGATAAATCTGTTGCTCACACACATAATCCTTTTATTATGCTTCTGTATTCTGTTTGGTAGTGTTTTGTTGAGGAATTTTACATTCTCTCTATATTGTTTAAGACTTAATTTATTTAAGAGGTAGGGTTATAGACAGAGAGGGAGAGACAGAGGGAATGGTCTTCCACCCTCTGGTTCACTCCCCAAATGGCCACAACATTTGGAGCTGAGCAATGCAAAGCCAGGAGTCAGGGGCTTCTTCTAAGCCTCCCACGTGGGTGCAGGAGCACAAGCACCTGGGCCATCTTCCACTGCCTTCCCAGACCATAGATGAGAGCTGGGTTAGAAGAGGAGCAGCTGGGACTTGAACTCTCACCCACATGAGATGCTGACACCATAGGCAGTGGTTCTACCCACTATGCCAAAGTGCCAGCCCCTTTTACATCTATATTTATGGGTGATATTTATTTGTAGTTTTATTTGTGATATATTTTATTTTGGCATCAGTGAAATACTGGTATCCTGGAATAAGATGGAATATTTTCCCTTCATCTACATTTTGCAGGGGTTAGTGAATTAATTATCCTATAAATGTTTGGGGGCATTTACCAACAAAGACATCTAGTCCTGGACTTTTCTTCATGGGACTTTTAAATTTAATTATTAATATAGTTTTTTTGTTATAGGTATATTAAGATTTTATATTTCTATTTGAGTAAGTTTTTAGTAGTTGTGTATTTCTATGAATTTATCCACTTTATCTAAGTTGTCTAACTTATTAGCATGTGATATTTCCATAGTGTTCTGTAATATTTTGAATTTTTGTAAGGGTGGTAATGTCCCTTTCATTTCTGATCTTTACTAATTTAAGATTTTTTTCTGTTTTCTTTTTCTAATTATGTTTATATGCTTCACTGATTTTTTTTAAGTAATCAACTTTTGGTTTCCTTGGATATCTGAATTTTTTCTATTCTGTTTATGTCAGTTTTAATCTTTATTTTTCCTCCTGTTTGCTTTAGATTTAATTCTCTGTTTAGTTTTTTAAGGTGAAAGTTTAGTTTTATTGATATGATATCTTTATGCTTTAGTATAAACATTTACAGCTATAAAATTTCCTGTGGAAAACAGTAGAGATGTGGGGTTGGCATTGTGATATAGCAGGTAGAGCCACTGCCTGAGATGCCAGCATCCTATACGGGTGCTGGTTCGTGTCCCAGCTGTCCCACTGCTGATCTAGTCCTGGTAATGGTAGCAGAACATGGCCTGAGTACTTGGGCCTGTCACCCGTGTTGGGGACCCAGAAGCTCGTTGCATTGGCCTGGCTCTGCCCTGGCTGTCGCAGATACCTGGGGAGTGGACCAGTGGATGGAAGATCTTTTTCTCTCTCTGTTTCTCCCTCTCTGACTCTTTCAATTAAATAATTAAATCTCAGAAAAACAAAAACAGCATAGATGTTCCTCAGCAAACTGAATGTATAACCACCAAATATTCCAGCAAGGAACAACATGATATCAACATTCTGCCAGTGGCTTCTTCCTATTTGTAAGGCGGAGGCTGCAGTAGCTCCTCGCGCTGGTGCGGGTTTTCCCTCCTCGGCTCTGCAGGGTGGGTGCTAGGTCTGGGAGTCGTAGCTGCCTGTCAGGCCCGGCTGTAGTCGCTCTTGCTCTCCCTTGCGCGCCCTTGGGCCAGGCGGGGCGCAGCGTCCCGAGCAGAGGGGGTGACAAAGGGGGCCGCCCCCACCCCTCTCTCCCGTGCCAAGATGTGGATCCAGGTTCGAACCGTGGACGGCTCCCAGACACGCACCATCAAGGACGTTTCTCGTGAAGCTACGATCGAGGAGCTGCGCGAGCGGGTTTGGATATACTTTATTTGACTATGATGCTGGACTGAATATTATTCAGCTACTAGTTTGCCCAGACTCTGATCTTCCTAGCACATCTAAACAGACTGATATACAGGTCAACCCATGTTCTAATAGTCCACCTAAAGTCAAGAAAACTTCAAGAGTGGGATCTTCCAGTCAACCATCCACATCAACTCGTGTCTATCTTATTGATCCTGGCATTGGACTATATAAGGTAAATGAATTGGTGGGTGCCAGAGATGTCGGCCTTGGTGCTTGGTTTGAAGCACATATACAGTGTTACTAGAGCTTCTGATGGACATTCATGTGGCAAAACTCCACTGAAGAATGGCAGTTCTTATACAAGGACTAATGGAAATAGAAATCATAATTCCAAAGAGAACATAAACAAATTGGACAGTGTACCCTGTATGTCTACTCTGTTGCTGCTGATGAAGACATTATTTATCATATCCAGTATGATGAATATCCGGAAAGTGGTACTCTAGAAATGAATGTAAAGGATCTTCTACCATGAGCTAGAACCATTTTAAAATGGAATGAACTAAATATTGGTAATGTGGTAATGGTTAATTATAATGTAGAAAATCCAGGAAAAAGACGTTTTTGGTTTGATGTGGAAATTACAACATTGAAGACAATCTCAAGGACCAAAAAGAACTTCGTGTGAAAGTTTTCTTGGGGTAAGACTCTCCTCACTGATGCCATTTAATTAATGAATTAATCAGGGAAGATGAGTTTTAGATGTTGAGCACATATTCCTTTGTTAAAAAAAAAAAGATAGCTCTTATGAAAGGTGGAAATTTCATACTGTAGGAGAGAGTATTTTTTAAAAGATTTATTTATTTATGTATTTGAAAGGTAGAGTTGCAGACAGGTGGTGGGCGGGGGGGAGGGTCTTCTGTCCGCTGGTTCACTCCCCAGATGGCCAGGTGGCTGAAGCCAGGAGCTTCTTCCAGGTCTCCCAGGCGGGTGCAATGGCCCAGAGACTTGGGCCATCTTCCGCTGCTTTCCCAAGCCATAGCAGAGAGCTGGGTCGGAAGTGGAGCAGCTGGGACTCAAACCAGCACCCATATAGCAGGCAGTGGCTTTACCTGCTACACCACAGCACCGGCCTCTGTAGGGTGAATATTTTTATACATTCTTGAGAATTTTTTAAAGTGAGAATGGCTTAATTCTTCATCTCTTTTCAAGTTTGGAGTTATTTGAAACAGTCTTGGAAATGGCTGAGTATTTTATTGGAGAAATCATTACTTATGAAATTCTTATAAATCAAATGAAACATTACATAAGAGCATATTTAAAATTATTATTTGTTTGAAAGATAGTTTGCAAAGAGAGAGAAGAAAAGACAGAGTTCCTGCATCTGCTGGTTCACTCCCCAATGGCTGCAGCATTCAGGGCTGTGCCAGGCTGAAGCCGGGAGCCAGGAGTCTCCTCCAGATCTCCCACATAGGTGCACAGGCCCAGGGCCCCCTGGCCATCTTCTGCAGCTTTCCTGGGTGCATCACAGGGAGCTGGATCAGAAGTGGAGCAGCTGGGACTGAAAACAGTGCTCACATGGGATGTTGGCACTGCAGGCCATGATGTAACCTGCCATACCACAGCACTGACCCCTACATAAGAGCATTTTAATAGCCATAATTACTGTTGAAGATCAGTGTTGATGTACTATAAATGGATGACAACCTAACAGCTATCTGCTGGACTTCTAAGACTAGCTGCAATTTTCCTTCATAGTAATTTTCTTCAACAAACTTAATAGAATTTCAAATGCAAAAAGTCCCATGGACTATTAGATCTTGCTATTTCCATTATTACTTCTTTGAGATGTTTTCCCCATGATACAAAGTCCTAGGCATTGTTTCCGTTACCTTCTTACACTTAGGAAAATACCCCATCTGCCTTTTCTGAATCGAGTTTATTTGCAGAATTATCACTAGTTTACTTTTTAAAAATGAAAATTCCTGTAAAATTGTTTCCAGTTCTTTATTATAAATAATACTTAAGTAATGATCGTGATGTATGCATTTTATGCATACTATTTCTTTATAATTATTTCTTAGGTTTGAGCATTGACCTTGAGTGTCCTCTTTTACATACGAGAAACTTAGATCTTTGTCAAGTTCTGGTTAAATGGATTAGTGATACAAGGTGACACATCTGGGAGTAAGCATCTGCTTATTGTTAAAAATATAAAGCAAAGGAGGTAAACCACAGTCTGCTAGCCACCTGTGTTTGTAAATTTTTTTTAAACACTACAGTTCCTTACTGCCATTAATCATCTATGGCTTTTTGTGCTCAACAGCATTGTTAAATAGTTATGACTTTTTATACTAATCACTATCTGACCCTAATGGAAAAGTTTTGCTGATACCTGAAATAAGGAAAGAGAATGTGAGCTACTGAATGAAACTTGTATTTTAGAAAACAAATTTCAAAACTTTCTATACAGACAAGTGTGAGTCTAATTCTGAATTCTAAACAACTTGACATTTCACGACCAAGAAAAAGAGAAAGCAACCTAAATAAACTGCTGAGCAGGGAACCTTGCAATGCATTTGAGTGTTGGAAGTATAAAAAAGTATGCATGCCCAATAGGAGGGTAACACAGTATACTTAAAAGTACTGAACTAAAAATGTTTGCTATAAAAAAGAAGTTCCCCAAATGATTCTCAAAGTGGGGCACCCTGACTTTAAGGACTAGAACTATGATTTAGTGAAAATTATGGATAGACAAATACTGATTTGATAAAACAATGTGATGGCTATCCAAATAGTAAAACACACTCTTTTATAAAATGCTTTTTATCATTTATGATTTTACTAGAAGTGTTAGGAACATAAGAGCTAAAACAAAAAGTGTGACTTATGGGTGGGATTTTTTCCATAACTAGAAATCTTTTTGCCTTATTAGAAAGAACGGGTAAATACTCACAGTGAAATAACCATGGTAAAGGTATATAGCATTAGAGTTCCATGGTTCTGGAGTCCCATTCACTCTAACTTTTGTCAGACTTAATTTCTACTAATCAGAGGGTTTTGATTTGCATTTCCTTCACTATGAATGGAGTTGAGAACCTTTTCCTGTAGTTATTGCAATTTGAATATCTTTTCTGAGCATCTGATTTCAAACTTTAGTGTGCTGTTTTGTTTTTAACTGAGTAGTCTGTCTTACTAGGTTTTAGAAGTTCCATTTATGGAGACTAGACCATTTCAGTTGTATAAAACAAAAATATCGTTTCCAACTCTAGCACTGTGTTTTTTCTTTATGATGTTTGGATATAGTTTTCTTCATTTTAACGTAGTTGAAGTTATTAAAGTTGAAGGGAGTTTTTGCGCTTTTATGTTGTACTTAAGGAACTTTCCTACCCAGAGATCATAAAGATACTCTTTTATTTCCCAGGTCATCCTTTCTTGTTCTTTAAGTAGGCCTTATATGAGGGTACTTTGGAAAAATGGAATTAAAAGATAAAGCTTTATGTTAGTTCAAAAAAGTGTAATCCATGTATGTATTTCTTCATAATATGTACTGCTGTTACTTTTTGAAGAGCCCTTACATGCATGAATTTCAAAAATTTTGGGCACCAACATGAATTTTTATTTTAGTTCCATTTCCATGTACTTTTTGAGATACCCTTATATATTCTTAGCTCTGTGTATTTTCATCTGAATTTTCTAGTCATTTTTTCCTCTTACTGGCATCCTAGGAATGCAAGAAGCCTTTGGTCTTGCTTCCAGTAGCTTTACTAGACTTACTAATTTTAATTTAAATCTTAATTGTTTGGGAATATCTACCATTATAATCTGAATTATGACATTTTTGTTTTGTCTTTTCTTCATTTTTGATGTCTTTGTCTTTTTTCACCATTTGGGCCTTCCATACATTGTTGAAAAAAAGTAGGGAGAGCTAACATCTTTTTTTACCTCCTGATCTCCAGGACAAAACTTTTAAAATTTTGTCTATAATGTATTTCTTAAAATTCATAAAATAACTTGGTGAATAATTCTTTTCTTGTCTTATAGTAGTTTTGTGTCCCTTTCTTGAATGTTTGGTAGGACTTTTAAGTCCTTTAGGGCTGAATTTTCTTTGTGGGAAAGTTTTCTATGGTTGATTAGATTTCTGCAATGATCATTGGACTATTCCTATTTTCTGTTTTTTTTTTTTTAAAGATTTATCTATTTTATTTGAAAGGCAATTGCAGAGAGGAAGGGGGGGGGTCGTCTGTCTGCTGGTTCACTCCCCAAATAGCCACAACATGGTCTGGGCCAGGCAGGAGCCAGGGCTTCATCCGGGTCTCTGATGTGGGTACACAGGCTCAAAGACTTTCCCAGGAGCATTAGTAGGGAGCTGGATCAGAGGCAGGGCAGCCGGGCCTCGGACTGGAGCCCATATGTGATGCCGGCACCACAGGCAGCAGTTTGACCCACTGTGCCACAGTGCTGGCCGCATATTTCCTATTTTTTGAAAAATGTTTTAAATTTTTTAAAAATTTGACAGGCCCAGTGAGACAGAGAGCTCCTATTTGCTTGTTCTCTTCCCAAATGCTCACAACAAACAGAGCTGGACAAGGCCAGCTAGGACCCAGGAACCCATCCAGGTCTCCCATGTGGGTCTCAGGGATCATGTCACTTGAGCCATCACTTGCCCCCTGGGTCTACATTGGCAGTAGGCTGAAATCCGGAGCCAGAGCTGGTGCTACATCGGGCACTCTGATGTGGGAGGTGAGCATTTTAACAGCTATGCCAAACACCTTCCTTTCTTTTTGAACTGGAATTTAATTATCTAGAAATTTGTCCATTGCATCTAAATTTTTAAATTTGCCATAAATGTATTTATTAACCATATATTTTTAGGTGTATGTTATCTACTATGATATTCCTTACTTTATTCCTGAATTTAGTTTGTGACTTTTTGATCAATCTCATCAGAGGTTTATCACATTTGTTAGATTTTTGCAATGAACTAACCTTCAGCTTTAATCCTCTCTATTGTATTGAAGGTGCGAAGGAAGAAGCAAATAGAGGACATGATTTTTAATCTGCCCTGGAAATTTGATAAGGGAACTTGGAGTTAAAGTTCATGCTTGTTTCTATTTTTAATTTGTGAGTACCAAAAAGTGAATATGCTTGAACTGTGTAATTCTAGTTAGCAAATACAATTTTTAAGTTGTCACTTTTTGTTTGTATTTTAGCTTTGAAGAAAAAGCACAGGTTTGGGGTCTAAATACCTTTTTCAAAACAGTGTGTCCACTTGCTATTATAATAAATATTGTATTTAATACCATGTGAAGTTATGTAAGTTTAAATACTCACAAGTAAAGTTGAATTTGAATCCTGTAGCAAGAAAATTTAACCTCACTAAACTGTAAGTATGCTTGCTTTACTTACAGTGTCATTTATATGAGATTTCATTTATTTTCTAAATTGTTGCATACTTATTTATCATGAAGTCTTTTCAGTAATATCCTTATCACTGAATATACCACCATTTTCGCACAGTACATCTTTAGTGTCTGTATAAAGTTATAACTCAGAGTTCACTGTGCTCCAGCAATGCTGGCCTCCTTGTGTTGCTTAATCATATAAACATGCCCTTGCCTCAGAGCTGTGGTCGTGGTGTTTCCTCTGCCTGGTCCCACAGAAACTCACTTGGCTTGCTTTGTCACTTGTTTCACTCTTTTGCTCCACTGTCACTTCAGAGTGGCCTTTCTTAGTTACCCTCTGTAAGATCACACATTTAGATACTAGGCATAGGTTACCTGAGTTCATGTTTACCCTTTATATCTTCTTTACAGCATTTATTATTACTAGGCTTTTCTCTATTTCTGTTACCCAACTTGTGTTTTCTGATTGCTGTTAAGTGAAAACCACCAAAAATTAGTGACTTAAACAATAAAACATTATTTTATAGCTCTGTAGATCTAAGAAGTCATAAATGAGTTTGGACCTCACTGGACCAAAATCAACAGGGTATGTTCTTATTTAGATTTTTAGAGGAAAATCTGTTTTCTTACCTTTTCAAGCTCTTAGAGGCCCTTTGTATATTCCTTGGCTTTTTGCCTCCTTCATCCATCTTCAAAGACAGAGTGTTACATCTCTTTGACCATTCTTTTGTAATTAGATCTCCCTCAGATTATCTTCTGCTTCCTCTTCCACTTTCAAGGTCCCCTATGATAACGTTGTGCTCACCTGGATAATCCTCCATTGCAAGGTTCTTAAATATATCTGTAAAGTTATTTTTACCATAGAAGATAATATACTCACAGATGTCAGGACATGCAATCCTTTGGAGCCCATTATTCTATCCATCATACCAGCAGAATGTTATTGCATGGATTTTTTTGTTTGTTATGTGCCAGGTACTGTTCTAGGCCCTAGCTGTAATAGGTTTTGGCAAGTACAGAATGTCATAGATTCTGAGAGATTTAGTTTTTTGTTTATTAAAAGCTCTATAAAGTAAATGAGTGGTTAAGACACCAGCATCCCACATTGGAGTATTTTGGTTCAATACCTGACTCTGGCTACTGACTCCAGCTTCCTGTTGATGTAGAGCTGGGACACAACAATAATGGATGGCTGAAGTGATTGTGTTCTTGTCACCATGTGGGAGATATGGATGGCATTTCTGGCTTCTGGCTTTGGCTCAGCCCAGTATTGGCCATTGTTGGTCTTGTGGGTCATCTGATCATGCCATTCAACTTTAACATAGATAATATCCTTGAACTTTTTTAGATCACACAAGGTATTATAAATTCAAATCTGGCAACCTATGAGAAGCCTAGCTTGTACTTCAGTTCTTAGCAGATAATTTTTTCTCCTTATACTTAGCTATAATATTTTTAAAAAAGATTTATTTACTTATTTGAAAGGCAGAGTTACACAGAGAGGGAGAGGCAGAGAGAGAGAAAGAGAGGTCTTCATCTGCTGGTTCATTCCCTGGTTGGTTGCATTGGCTGGAGCTGTGCTGATCTGAAGTCAGGAGACAGGAGCTTCTTCCGGGTTTCCTGCATGGGTGCAGGGGCCAAAGGACTTGGGCGGGCCATCTTCCACTGCTTTCCCAAGCCATAGTGGAGAGCTAGATCAGAGGTGGAGCAGCAGGGGACTTGAGCCGGCGCCCATGTGGGATGCTGGCGCTGCAGGTGGCGACTTTGCCCCATAAGCCACAGCGCCAGCCCACTTAGCTATAATACTGAAGCAACTATGTTTACTTTCTTTCTGTAATCTGCAAGATATTTTATCTTTCATTATCTTTAACTATGAGAACTGTTGGATGTCCCAGCTTTATTTTAGGGTCCTTCTTAGACACCTCATCTCAGACTTTTCTTTCTTAAAATTATATAATGTGTTGTATCATTGTCTTCTATTTGGTGCCCCAGCTTTATTTGGGGATTCTTCAGAGGCCAGTTTCTTTTTTTGGTAAAACCTAAAATAATGTTTTATAATCTTGGTTTATTAGGGCCAATAAAATATATTTCTTGAAGGAATAACTTGAGACTGTATTAACATGTTTTGGTTGTGAAAGATGACTTCATCAGTTTTGTACAGAAGAAATGTCTGTGGTGAGCCCATAACTGAAATGTTGGATAAATAAAAAGTTGGCTTTCAGCTTTGAAAAAAAAACATTATATCAAAGGAAATGGGGTGATTATATATCAGAGATAACCAAAGCCCTGTGTTTATTGCAGCACTGTTTACAGTAACCAAGATGCCCATTGATGGGTGAATGGATAAAAACACGTGGTACATAAACACATTGGAATCTTGTTTAGCCAGAAAAAAAGATTTAAGTTGTGTCACGTGAGGCAACAGATAGACCTGTGTGAAGTGAAATAAACCAGACGGAGAAAGACAAATACCATGTGCCCTTCACTCACTGAGGGAAGTTGATCACATACATGTGAAGAGTAGCATAGGAGTCGTTAGAGTTTAGAAAGAGTAGGGGAAGGCAAGGACAGAGAGAAGGTGGATAAGAGGTACCACAATACATCTCGGGTGGTTAGAAAGTGGTTCTCACGTTCAGTAGCACAATAGGATAATCATAGTCTATGACAATTAATTTTACATTTCAAAATAGGGGTTGAAAGATCCCCAGCACATAGAAATCATGGTATTTGAGGAGATGGAGATGATACTTATCTTAATTTTATTATCATTTTATTATACATTGTACCTGTGTCAAAATATAACACTGTGCTCCATAAGTGCAAATATTATGTGTGTTACAGATAATAAATAAAATGTCTTCAGAGCACTTGTTTTGCTTTTGCTGAATCCCCTAAATTTTAGTATATTGTTTCTTCATTTTCATCTATCTCAAAACATTTTCTAATTTCCCTGTTGATTTTCTCCTTTGATCCGTTGATTATTTAAGAGTGTTTGCTTTAATGCCTATATATTTGTGAATATCCTACATTTCCTTATGTATTGATTCCTAACTTCATCCCGTTCTTATCTCATTCCATTCCATTCCGTATGATTTCCATCCTTCTACGTTTACTAAGACTTGTCTTATTGCCTGACATACAGTCCGTCCTTGAGACTGTCTCATGTTCATTCAGTAAGTACATGCACTCTAAGATTGATGTAGGTCTCTAAGAGGTCTGTTAAGTCTAGCTGGTGGACAGCATTGTTCAAGTCTTCTATATGCTTGTTAATTTTCTTCTAATTCTTTTCAGTATTGAAAGTGGAGGTCTTTGTCTTTATCCATCATTGTGGATATTTATTATTACTTAGAATTGCCTAAGAATCTATAATTATCTCAAAATAAAAGTTTAATTTATTCATTTTTAAAAATATTTTATTTATTTGAGAGGGAGATTTACAGACAGAGGGGGAGAGAGAGAAGTCTTCAATCACTGATTCACTCCCCAAATGGCCACAATGACTGAAGCTGGGCCTATCCAAAATCAGGAGCCAGGAGCTTCCTCCAAGGTCTCCCACGTGGGTGTGGGGACCTAAGCACTTGAGCCATCTTCTACTGCTTTCCCAGGGCATAGCAGAGAGCTGAATCAGAAGAAGATCAGCTGGGGCACAAACTGGCGCCCATAATGAATGCTGGCGCCACAGGCAGAGGCTTAGCACACTGTGCTATAGCCCTGACCCCTAAAAGTTTAAACTATCTGTACAGGGGCTGGCACTGTGGCACAGCAGGTTAAAGCCCTGGCCGGCAGCACTGGCATCCCATATGGGCACAGGTTTGAGTCCTTGCTGCCCCACTTCCAATCCAGCTCCCTGCTAATGCACCTGAGAAAGCAGTGGAGGATGGCCAAGTACCTGGGCCCCTGCATCCATGAGAGAAACCCAGAAGAAGCTTCTGGCTTCAGATCGGCTCAGCTCCAGCCATTCCGGCCATTTGGGGAGTGAACTAGTGGATGGAAGACCTCTCTATCTCTGTCTCTACCTCTCTCTATAACCCTGTCTTTTGTTTAAATAAAATAAATCTTTAAATAATAAAACATCTGTACAAACTTCTAATTGTAATGGAGCTCTGTTATTGGTCCCTTGTTTGGCTTTAGTTATTGGAGACCTCTCCCCACTTAATTCCTCTCAAATTGAAAGCCTTAGCTTTGCTGGTAAATCTAAAAAAAAAAAAAAAAAGTTGCATTTAACATCCTGTTCTTGAAGTGTCAAGATGAATCAGTACACAGCAGTACACAGCAGGTGGCAGAGCCTGAGCCCTGGGCATGACAAAGTTGATCTTGGAGGAATTGTTCAAAGGTAGGGATGATTAGGTCTCAGTCCGCAGAGTGGAGTTTCAATTATAAGTCAGTAATAGAGTTAGAAACCAAACTGGTTGAGGTCAATGTGGTTAATAAAAAAATAGCACAGGCGCAGTTGAAAGTCAAAAGCTAAGAGGGGACAGTGAATGGGAGTCACTGTGTCGGAGAGAGAGCAAGAAGGTGCCAAGGTGCAGATCAGGGGTCCCACCAAGTCAAAGCAAGCGTTCTCTCTGGGAATGTCTGCCAGGCCTGGCGGGGTTCTTCTCCATGCCTTATTTCTGGCTGCTTTTATTCGTGGTCCTCTAGAGGATTTTCCTACCTCTTTAAAGGTGCCCAGGACTTCTGGTGGTCAGTGGGCTCCTTATGTGCCTCCAGCAAGAGGACTCCTGCTTTTGGTCACACAAACTGTGCAGGGCCTACAATAAGCTGAGCATTGCGCCATGGGGAGTGTCTGGTGCAGCCTCTGGCCCATAGCATAGACTCAACAGATGTGATTTTCTGTTTGCTCCTCTTAAGTTGTGCTGTGTCTTGTATGCCATTGAAATTACACTGAAATTGCTTACTTATGCACTTATTTATGTGTTTATTGACTGGATCTGGCAATCCTTGAGATTCCCTTGGGGAAAAAACATGGTGTAATGAAAAGAAGCTACCATTGAGCATGCCTAGCTCTGAAAACTACAATGATTGAGTCAAGTTATGGAACATCTTTGTGTACGTATGGTACACACACATAGCCATGCAAACATGTGCACCTGCACGTAGATGCATACACTGGCACCACACACACCAGAGCATGGCTATTGTAATTATTAAGTTTGACATTTGTAAAGCACTAGCACTGGGCCTGGTGATCAAAGAGTGGAAGTTCCTTAATATTTTCTCGCATTTCTCCTTCCATTCCTCTGCCTCGGCTTTTGCACCCTCCCCTCTGTGTGTGTGTGTGTGTGTGTGTGTGAGAGAGAGAGAGAGAGAGAGAGAGAGAGAGAGAGAGAGAGACTGGCTTTTACTCATTTGGAAAAATAAGCTCAAACATTCTGGAATCCATTGTCCAGAATGAGATTCTGGCTTTAGGCAAGTCAGCCACCAGATTTGATAATTTTGTTCTTGAAGCTAACCATTTCTTGTAGCTAAATTCACCAGATGGAGCAGAGGTAGAAGGATAGGTACAAGAGTGCTCCTGCTGGCAAGAGGCTTATTTTGCCCCTTAAGTACACGTGAGTGTTCCTGGTCTCTGCTGCGCAGGAGTCTCAGGCTCCTGTGACCGTGTCATTCCTTTTGCTTTCCCTCCATCCTCATAGAGATGGTGGTTGTGCTGCTGCACCTGGATTTTGTTACCGTGGTTACAGCTACAGTCACTGATGGAGAAGGGGCAGGGAGCTGTATATTTATCAGGGAAAATTATACTGACGTTTAAATTGGAAGCATCATCATGGAGTACAGCTGCTGAGGAGTGGGAGTGCATGTGGCCCCTTTGCAACTGGGATGTGGGGAAGACTCTTGTCTCCTTCCGTGTGTGTGTGTGTGTGTGTGTGTTCATGTGTTCATGTGCATATTCATCCCTTAGCCTGTAACATGTTTGGAGATCTGAGATTCTGGTTGGGAATAGGAAAGAGCCTTTTTATTCTTTATTTTTAAATTTATTTTCATCTACTTGAAAGGCAGAGTGAAAGGGAGATGGCGAGAGAAAGATCTTTCATTCTCTGGTTCACTCTCCAAATGCCTGTAACAGCCAAGGGTGGCCACTGCTGAATCCAGGAGCCTGGAACTCCATCAGATTTGCCATGTGGGGGCCAGGGCCCAAATATTTGGTCCTTCTGCTACCTCCCAGATTTGCATTAGCAGGAAGCTGGATGGGAAGCCAAGTAGCCAGGACTTGAACTTGCACTTCTGTGTGGGATGTGAATGTTCCATGCCATGACTTAGCCTGCTGTGCTCACATGCCTGCTTGAAAGCCTTTTCAATGAGTTGAGGGGTCAGTGCTGAATCAGAAGTTTCTCTGCAGATGCTATAAATGATGACAAGACAGTCAGATGTGAGCAGAGAGTGATACCTCTGAAGCTTTAAGGAGTTGAGATGGATAGCCAGATGGACAGAGCTTGGGAGGGAGGCAGCAGTCTGAGGAGGGGGGAGATGGGACAGAGCCTTGGCTAGGTGGGTGCTGGTGTCTACAGTCTGCTGCTGGGCCCTGGGGCCTGGCAGGCTTGTGGGAGGTAGCAGGTGGATTAGCTCAAGGATGCCTATGCTGTCTGGAAAGTGGCAGAAGCAACTATACTACTGACTTCTGTCTTCCCCTCCTTGGCAAAGAAGATAATTTAAGGACAGACTGGTTGTGAATGTTGTCTTTGTGCAGTAGCAGGCTTGAAATATATAAAACATATCCACACAGAAGTGAATTTGCCACTGGAGTTCTTCCTTGTTAGTCAATTAACAAATATCTACTGAGTTCCTACTCCATGCCAGGGCTGAAGGAGCCTCAGGCCTGCCGTGCTCTTCTTTGTTCTTAACCTCAGTGTCCTCACCTTAATTCAGCACCTGCACTCAGATCAAGTGCACCCTCCTGAGACAGGCATTAGGACATTCGAGAGGCTAAGAAGCTGTAGGCAGAGCTCTCGGAAAAACCTCTAACTGGCTGTAGGTTTAGACTCTACTTTCCAGCAGGTAGACGGAACAAAGCTCCTTGAAACCTCTGAGCCAGTTCCTAGCTTAGTGCCAAGAGTCCAGGATGGTGCTGATGGAGGGATGCCTTGTCCACTTTACCTCATTTTTCTGGTATTGAGTAATCTAAACGGAACCACTTCCATGAATACTTTGGGAGATGAAGAGCTTAAACATTCTGTGTTCTCATTGGTTAGTCTGGAGAGGATGTGTATGTGGCCAGCCATGCATACACGAAACTCCATCCATTTGTGCTTTTACCTCTGTGTGTACATCCAAGTGGGTGCCTGCATGTGTTCAGGTATGCAAATGTGTGTGTGTGTGTGTGTGCATTACATACAAGAGGACTTCAAATAAGTCCATGGAAAGTGTGTATTATGAAAAAAACCTATGAATTTTAACAGTTTTTTTTGCACCAAAATAAACTTATCTTTTAATTCTCTTCTTTTCAAGAACTTTCTGAAGTCTCCTCATATGTAAAAGACCTCTCAGTGTAGGCATTTGGAAATCAGAACTTGATTTGAGGGTTGCTGCTGCTTCTCATAAGCTCTGTGATTTGAGCAGGCAACAGTAGCTCCTTGAGCCACATTTTTTTCATATGCACATGGAAATAATTAATCCTATTTATTTATTTTTTATTTATTTATTTTTGACAGGCAGAGTGAACAGTGTGAGAGAGAGACAGAGAGAAAGGTCTTCCTTTGCCGTTGGTTCACCCTCCAATGGCTGCCACGGCTGGCGCACCGTACTGATCCGAAGCCAGGAGCCAGGTGCTTCTGGTCTCCCATGGGGTGCAGGGCCCAAGCACTTGGGCCATCCTCCACTGCACTCCCGGGCCACAGCAGAGAGCTGGCCTGGAAGAGGGACAACCGGGACAGAATCCAGTGCCCTGACAGGGACTAGAACCCGGGGTGCTGGCACCGCAGGCGGAGGATTAGCCTATTGAGCCATGGCGCCGGCCAGAAATAATTAATCCTATATCACAGGTGTCTTTGGGAGGATTATATGCAATAATCAATATAAAGCATCTGTCAAGTGCCTGGTACCAAAAGGGTGATTAACAAATATTTCAGCTCTCTTTCCTCCCTTTCCATCTCCCAGCTGCAGAAAGGCATGCCTCAGATTTTGTTGTTATTCTCAGCTGGAAAAAATGGCTCTAACTTAGGCATATCAATAGCTTGAATCATAGGCAATTTATAGAGTTTTGTAAAAGCATATTCACCTACTTGTTCTCATATCCATTGGCCACAGCAAAGCAGTCAAAATCATTCTTAAAGAAAATTTTTTAAAAGATTTGTTTATTTGAAAGGCAGAGTTACAGAGAGAAAGGAAGACACAGGGATCTTCCATCCCTTGGTTCACTCCCCAGTTGGCCACAAAAAGCCAGGGCTGGGCCAGACTGAAGTCAGGAGCTAGGAGCTTCTTTCAGGTCTGCCACATGGGTGGCAGGGATTAAAGTACTTGGACCATCTTCTGCTTTTCCAGAAGCATTAGCAGCTGGATTGGAAATAGAGCAGCTGGGGTTCAAACTGGTGCCCATATGGGATGCCATCTTGGCAGGTGAAGGCTTAACTTCCCCAAATCATTTTAGTTGGTGACATGTGGAAGAAAGAACAAGAAGGCCCAATCCATGATAGCAATGCCTAGGCTCCAGCTCCCAAGGTCTTGGCTTGAACAGAGGAGGATAGGACTGCTCCATATAGAATGACATGCAGACGCAGATAAAGTACCCTCCTTGTCATCCCTTCTTTGTGTTTGGCCACAATTGGTCCCCAAGTCTTGGAATGCCATCCCAAAGAGGAGTGGGGAAATTGCCTCCAGATTTAGCAGTCCTTGATTGTGGTTTCATATCTGAAAGATCAGGGGCTTTGTGTCAGGTGTGAGAGGCTCTGGGGATGCCTTCCTGCTTGGTCTAGAACCTTTTATTACAGCCCTGCCACTGGCAGGTGATGGCTCTACCTGGGCAGGAACCTTGAGCTGGTTCCCTCTGAGAAGTGGCTGACACTACTCTTGCATTGGTGGCTCCTTGTGTTTGGGACTCCCAGTCCACCTAGGATAGGGGTTCATGGCCTGTGTGTTTGTCTTCATCCATTTTGAGCAAGAGCCATGCTGGGATCTGTAGCCATTCTGGCTAGGTTCAAGAGTGGTATAGTTGAATCTAGGGGACAGGGTTAAAGAGAAGAGCTGCAGTTAGACTGTGGAGGGTAGGATTTAGGGGAGACCAAGACTGATGTGCAGTCTCTGGGATTTCTTATAGCTGTGCAGCTTGGCCAGTGTTAAGGTGGGCCAGGGAAGAATGTAGAGGAAGTAATGACCTTGAACATTGATATTACTGAACTGCTGAGATATTTACTGCAAAGGAGCTATATTCATTCCTTATTTATCTGTTGCCACAGGATCACATCGAGTCATAAATGTAAGAAGCCAAAGGCCTTTATTTATTCCCTCTTTACCCAACTGAAACAGGCAGCAGCAACCCTGCCCCTATTCCATCCTTAACCTCCTCCAGACATGGGCTGTAGAGAAGTTTCCATGTCTGTCTGTGAGTGTGCAATCCTTAGTCAAACTCAAGTGTCACATTTTTAAAATTTTTTTTCCAAGATCAATTCTTCAAAATTACTTAAAGTTCTTCATTCTGTGGGCCAGCTTGGTTTCCCAGAGGGCTAAGCTGGCATCCCATATTTGGAGTGCTGATTTGAGTCTTGGCTGCTCCACTTCTGATCCAGCTCTCTGCTAATGTGTCTTGGAAAGCAGTCAGAAGATGGCCCAAGGAATTGGGTCCTTGCACCCATGTGGGAAACCTGGATGGAGTTCCAGGCTTCTGGCATTGGCCTGGCACAGTCCCTGCTGGTGTCAAAGTCTGAGTGTTGAAGTCCAGTCAACTGCGCTTGAGTTCCATCAGTAAGAACACTAACCAAATCTTTCTCTTCATTGAATGCAACTTAGTATCTGTCATTGTGGGTAATGATTTTTTTAAGATTTATTTTTATTTGAAAGAATTTCAGAGAGAGATCATTAGATCTTCCATCCACTAGTTTATTCCCCAGCTGGTTGCAACCCTATGGGTTATGATTTTTTTCTCTAGTTTGTTGAGAAGCTGAAATGAAAATTTATTAAAAAGCTTCTATCTGCTGGCTCATTCATAAATGGCTGCAATAGCCAGGGCAGGGCCTGACTGACCAGAGCTAAGAATCCATCTGATTTTTCCAATGAAGCTCTCAGGGACCACAGTACTTGAGCTGCCTTTCAGTGTCTTCCCAAGCACTAATTAGCAGAGAGCTAGATCAGAAGCAGAACAGCTGGAACTCAAACTTGTCCTCACATATGGGATGATGGTATTGCAAGAAAGGGCTTAACCCACTATGCCACAATGTCAGCCTTAACTGAAAATTTAAATATTTTCTGCTCAACTTCTTACACACACACACACACAAACACACACACAGACACTTGAAAATGTGGACAACAGAATTAAAAGGTAAGTGTATTTTGGTGTGAAAACATCTTAAATCTATGTCTAGGTGTGGAGGACACGTAAATCTATGAGTGTGCATACACACAGGTGCTTGTACAAAGTTTGTGATATGCAAGAGCTTAACTGTGCGTTTGCTTCTTTGTTGTTTTCATTCTCTATACTTCCTATATTAGGTGGGAATATAGTTTAGGTTAAAACAAATGGGGATGGGATTTAGTGGTTTCTGTAAGGTGGAATTCAGGGAATAGAATTGACTCAGATAGAAATAGATTCAAAAGATCAAAATATTATCAACAAATAGCTAAAAGCTCAAAAGCATCATGAGGACACTGACATTTCTTTTCATACCTCTCTGTTGTGTTGCCTCTGGGTTTTTTATTGAGAAGACTTTTTCCCACTGTGACACACATGTCCCCCAGGCACTAACTGGCCTGACCCACAGGCGGCAGAAGTTCTGTCCCAAAAACTCCAACAGGAGTTCTGAAGCTTGATCAGAAAGCTGATTCCCTGACCAGCCCTGACCTCCAACTCTGGTTATCAGGCCTGCTTCAGGGTCTGCATTCCCATGGTTTCCCTCCAAATCCCTATAATAACCTGGCTTGGACCAAGGTGAAGCCAGGAGCCAGGAACTGCATCCAGGTCTCTTTCAGGGGTGGCAGGACCCCATCATGTGAGCTATTCCCCAAGATCTGCTGTGGTAGGAAGCTGGAGTTGGGAGCCAAAACTGAGAACTGAACCCAGGCACATGGATGTTTCTTAACCATTAGGCTAAACAGCTGTCCCCAAACAAGGCTCTTTAGACTAAGAGAGAAGGAACTTAGTGCTTGGCAGACAACACAGTCCATGTGATGATTCTGTCTGGTTTTGGCTACAGTAGTCTTCATTACTTTCAGCTTTGCTTTTTGTACTTTCCATAACTTAGGGCAACTATGATCTGAAAATATTACTGAAGTGCAATGCAGAATTAAAGCATTTTGAGAGAGAGAATATGCATATAACTTTTATTGCAGTTTATTGTGATAATTGTTATATTTTCTTACTAGCCATTATTAATCTCTTAATTGTACTTAAATTATAAATTTAACTTTATTAGAGGCATATATATATATATATGTGAAAAAAACAGTCTTGCATATATAAGTTTGATATTACCCATGCTTTCAGGCATCCATTGGGGGTATTGGGCATTTCCCCTGTAGAACAAGGGAGGCTAAGTGTAATCTGTCATTTTCTGCAACATTTGGACTCTGGACAATGCCTCATGTCTTTGTTTTCTGTCCTGTCATTCCTTAGCCCTTTCTTTCCAGACTGGAAGCTTCAGTGGGAACGTGCTTCCTCTGGGAAACATACAATACATCCAAAATGAGCAATGCTTGTTTGAAACCAAATGTGGGTTTAAGTATTCCTCCTGCAATCCCACCACCACTACCACCACCATCATCAAGAATATCCATTTCTTGAATACTTAACATGT
Source organism: Oryctolagus cuniculus (assembly GCF_051225735.1). Taxonomy (NCBI): domain Eukaryota; kingdom Metazoa; phylum Chordata; class Mammalia; order Lagomorpha; family Leporidae; genus Oryctolagus; species Oryctolagus cuniculus. Next base: position 84,365,405 of record NC_142881.1, on the reverse strand, counting down.
GCCAGACCCTAGCTAAATGCCTTGAGACAGAATCTCATTGTATCTTCACAATAAAACATTATTCCCCTTTGTCTTCACAATGGGACAGATATCTTTCTTTGCTCTATTTTACAAATAAAAAAGCTGAGGCTGAAGTCACAGTACACAGAGCAAAGACTTGAATTGTATTTTCAAGACTCCAGGTCCTATGCTCTCGACTAAGCTCTTTGCCATTCCCCCAAAGCATTGTAATACTAATAATTTACCTAATGTTAACATAATTTTTCCGCTTTCTGAGCACTGTTTCTCAATATACAGCCCATGGACCACTTACATCAAAATCACTTGGGATTGCATGTTAAAAATTCAGATTCCTGGGCCTTATCCAGAAATCCTGTTGGAATCTGTGGGTAGACTGTAATGATGATAGCTCTCATGTGATTGTTTCCAAAGTGTGAGAGCAGTTGTTGAGGGAATTGTAGGATGACCCCTCTTCATGCTTATTTCAATCGTTTGGTTACTTCCTCATGACAGTTCTCTCAGCAGCAATAACCTTTGAACTCAATGAGAAAGCGGAACAAAGAGCAGCACTTGGCCAAGGTCAGGATTCTCAATCTGACCTTAAGGTTCAGTTTTGTTTATAGGGCATGAGAAATTTTAGCTCAGCTAGAAAAGCTCCAAGTCAGAGCTGCTAGAATGACTGGCTCATTCCCATCCTCCAGTTCAGATAAATATCTCCTGTTGAATTTATCATCCTTCTTAATTTCTTCATGGTATTTGCCCAAATCTGTAATTATTATTTACTGTAGTCCCTCCTTACCTGTGGTTTAGCTTTCTGATGTTTCAGTTACTTATACTCAACAGCAGTCCAAAAATATTAAAGGAAGAATTGTGCAAAGAACCAATTTGTAAGTTTTAAATTGTACACTGCCATGAGTAGTACAATAGGATCTCACACCATCATCCTCTGTCTTGCCTGGGAAGTGAATCATCCCTTTGTCTAGTGTATCCACATTGTATAAACTACCCTCCTGTTAGTCACTGCATAGCCATATTAGTCTCAGTTATGAAAACCTATACAGGTTATTAAACTATCTGAAGTTTCAGGCATCCACTGGGGAAGTCTTGGAACATATCCCCTGAGGATAATTGTGTTAATCCTCTCCTTATCTGATTGGAATGCAGCTTCCCTGAGGGCAGGGGCTTTGACATTGCTGAGGAGAGTCACCACAGAATCCAGAGACTAGCACACGCCTGACACCTTGTAGATGCAGGGATACTTAGGAGAATGCATCACTCAGCATGGAACACATCATGCTGAGTGAAACAAGCCAGTCCCAAAGGGACAAATACCATATGTTCTCCCTGATCGGTGACAACTGACTGAACACCAAAAAGGAAACCTCTTGAAGTGAAATCGACACTATGAGAAACGGTGACTTGATCAGCATAGCCCTGACTGTTAATGAACAACTTAATATATTATCCCTCTTAGTAGTTTTTTTTTTTGTCTGTTATACTTAATATGACTGGTTTAATTCTGTAATTAATACACAGTTATTCTTAAGTGTTGAAATTTAACTGAAATGTGATCCCTGTTAAACATAAGAGTGGGAATAAGAGGGAAGAGATGTACAATTTGGGACATGCTCAAGCTGACTTGCCCCAAATGGTAGAGTTAGAAACATACCAGGGGATTCCAATTCAATCCCATCAAGGTGGCATGTACCAATGCCATCTCACTAGTCCAAGTGATCAATTTCTGTTCACAATTGATCATAATGAAAGGACTAAGAGTCAAAGGGAGCACATAAACAAGTCTAGTACCTGCTAATACTAACCGATAGAATAAATAAAGGGGAGAGTGATCCAACATGCGAAGTGAGATACTCAGCAGACTCATAGAATGGTGGATGTCCTAAACAGCACTCTGGCCTCAGAATCAGCCCTAAAGGCATTCGGATCTGGCTGAAAAGCCCATGAGAGTATTTCAGGCATGGAAAGCCAAGACACCCTGGCAAACAACACAAAACAAAACAAAACAAAACAAAACAAAACAAAACAAAACAAAACAAAAAAAAAAAAAAAAAAAACCTAAATGAAAGATCTCTGTGAGTGAGATCCCAGTGGAAAGAACAGGTCTTCAAAGAAGGAGGTACCTTTCTCTGAAGGGAGGAGAGAACCTCCACTTTGACTATGAACTTGTCTAAACAAGATAGGAGTCAGAGAACTCAAGGGGCTTCCATAGCCTTGGAAACTCATGACTGGTGCATAGGGAGATTACTGATGCCATAAACAGGAGTGTCAATTGGTAAAGTCAACAACAGGAGTCACTGTGCACTTACTCCTCATGTAGGATCTCTTTCCTTAATGTGCTGTACATTGAGACTTAATGCTATAACGAGTACTCAAACAGTATATATATTTCACTTTGTGTTTCTATGGGGGTGCAAACTGTTGAAATCTTTACTTAATGTATACTAAACTGATCTTCTGTAAAAAAAAAAAAAAGAAGAAATTATCAATTCCCAACTTGACTCTCACTGGGATTAAACATGACAATAGGTCTGATCTGATTTCATCATCATTTAAAAAATCATCTATTATTTTTCACTTTATGTTTCTGTGTGGGAGCAAACTGTTGAAATCTTTACTTAATGTATGCTAAACTGATCTTCTGTATATAAAGAGAATCGAAAATGAATCTTGATGTGAATGGAAGGGGAGAGGGAGTGGGAAAGGGGAGGGTTGCAGGTGGGAGGGACGTTATTGGGGGGGGAAGCCATTGTAATCCATAAGCCATACTTTGGAAATTTATATTCATTAAATAAAAGTTAAAAAAACTAAAAAAACAAAAAAACAAGAATGCATCAGTGATTTAGTGGAAGAAGCATGGCAGTGGCAGTCTCTTGGTAGTGACCTAAAGGCTGGCACCAGTGTTGTGGACTGAAATGCTTTCTATCATTTGAAGTCAAGCCTCAGCAGCTTCTTGGGAGCATGAGAGTAGGTGCCAGTATCAGTTAGAATAAGCAAGTGCATAGGATCCCCAACAGCACTCTGATCCAAGCAGCTGTTTGAAACAAGTCAGAGGCCACATGGAAGACATGTATTGGAGATTATGGGAAAAATACACCTGACTGGCCTGTGGCAGGCAGGCCCTCGATTTGGGCAGGATTTCCTGGTGCCCATGAGTAGTGTAGGCTATTGATTCTGTTTGGCTATTCGTGTTCTGTTTAGCTGGGTTAGGCCCAGTGGGAAGAGTGAGGAGAGATGAGCCTGAGATGTACGGTTGTCATAGGGGAACTTTCCCAACCTTTAAGGCTTTCACAGGTGCCCTTCTGCCTGAGAGCAGAGTCCTGGGCAAATAAAACAGATTATTTTAGTCTCAACTGTCTAACATCTTCATCTATGTCATGGGTATAAATGTAGAGACAGTGAGCATATGATGATCAGTGTTCTAAGAAACTTGTTCTCAGTTCACGATTGCTGTCCCTGCTGGCTGTGAGGTGGGGAATATTTGGGTGTATTCCTAACCTTGAACCCCATGCTGATGGGCAGGAGGCCTTTTCTACTCTGTTCCTTGAGGCTCTGCACTGAGACATGAGGCACAGGCAATAGTAATATCTTTTACTCTTGACGACACAGGCTCTTGCTCTCCTCCTTTTGAGGTTTCCATGCCTGTGGTTCCTTTTCTGTGGGTGGTGGTGTAAAAGGATTATCTTGGATTAGATCCTGAAACATCTCCCCCAAATGCTGAAATGCTACATCAGGTGTTTCAGTGTCTTCATGTCTCAGCAACAGAATATTGAAAGGTTTGAATTCTGCCTCTAATTTCTGACTATTCTCTGCTTCTAGAAATTTATTTGTGGAGATTTCAGTATAAAATGAATACATGCTCATTAAAATATTTAGAAAATATAGTAAATTAGAGAGACAAAAATAGAATTAGTAACACTACATCCCCAAAGAACTGCTGCTAATATTTTAGCTTTTTACTATCCTACAAATTTATTTTGAACAGCTTTTAAAGGTTTGTGTTTGTTTTACATAGAGTAATCATGGCTGTATACACAATTTTCTATCCCCAGGTATAAAGTTATAATGGTAACACAGCAGCTTTTCCCTGTTATTATAAGCTATTCATAAATATCAATTGTGTGTACACAGTTGCTTTAATCATTTCCTTACTCTTGGACATTTAGGTTGTTTGCAATTATTGAATAATGCTGTGATGAACATCTTTGCGTATAAAACATTTCCCACATCAGGAAATTTTTTTTCTTAGTGTGAATTTCATGGAAATGGAGCCACAGTGTTCATGTTTGTAAATTACCCTTACCAGCAGCTGAAAAGTAACTTGTGCAAATTATAATAAGGTGCCATTTCCACCAGGAACTTGACTGCCACCTACAGGAAAATTGTCTCAATAACTACATCTATAATTCTTGCAAGGAGAGTAGCGCCCCTTGGAGTTGTTCAAAACTCAACCTGTACAACCATAAGTGGCAGACCGATGCAAATATTTATAAGATTCAAAACTCCTTTCCATATTTTCTTTATATATTTGAGAGGCAGAGAGCTCTCATCTGCTGGTTCACTACCAAAATGTCTACAGCAGCTGGGGTTGGGCCAGGGCTGAAGCCAGGGGCTGAGACACAACCCAGGCCTTCCACGTGAGTGCCAGGAATGCAGTTACTTGAACCATCGCCGCTGTCTCTCAAAGTGCACATTAGCAGAAAAATGGAATCAAGAGCCAGAACTGGGAATAAAGCTCAGGTATCCCTATGTGAAATACAGGCATCTTTTCCCCCCCAAAGATTTATTTTATTTGAAAGGAAGAGTTAGAGGAACACACACACACACACAAACACACACACACAAAGAGAGGGAGGGAGGGAGAGAGAAGAGAGAGAGTGAGAGATCTTCCATCTGCTGGTTCACTCCCCAGATGGCTGCAGCTGCCAGAGCTCGATCAGACTGAAGCCAGGAGCTTCTTCCTGGTCTCCCATTGGGTGCAGGGGCCCAAGCACTTTGGCCATCCTCAGCTGCTTTCCCCAGGCCGTTAGCAGGAAGCTGAATCAGAAGTAGAGGAACTGGAGCATGAACTGGTGCCCATATGAGATGCTGGCATCATAGATGGTGGTTTTACCTGGTACCCCATGATGCTGGCCCCGGATGCAGGAATCTTAACTTCCAGGCGAAACACTCTCCCCAGTTCTCTCAATGGTAGTGTATGAGTATGCCATTTTACCATGCTTTAGTATGGAAACTTATTTTAATTGTTCTAATTTTTGAGGGACATGGTCCTTTATTTATTTGGATTACTAATGAGGTTTAAAAATCATGATTTTCAGTTTTCTCTAAGGAACACAAACTCTTTTATCAAAGATAGATTTTTCTTTCTTTTCCAACAAAGAAATGTTAAGAGGAAGCTGATAACTGAGGCTAGGACTGGTGCCCAACTAGACAGAAGGTGTGTGTGGCATATGCCCAAGTCTAGGTCTCTGTGGCTGGGAACACACGGAGTTGGCTCTCAGAGTTTCCAATTCTCCCTTCTAAGAAGGATTCCTCCTGCTCTTCGCTGTCACTCTGGATTTATCCAGGGAGCCCTTGGCTGTCCTGTGAGGGGTGCGGAGCGGGAGTGTGCTCTGCATGAACCCACTGGGCGGCGGCTTTTCGGCTCGCCCAGCTGTGTCCCAGAAGCCTGAGGCATGGCGGTGGCACACCAGCACCAAAGTGAGTTCTGTGCTTAGGAGCTGTTCCCTGAGCGGTGGGCCGCCTGCTGAGCTGGCCGGCCACAGCATGCTCGTGAGGCCTTCCTGAGGCCCTCATCCACACTTCTCTACACACTGTGAGGTCTTCTCAGCTAGAGCCCGTGCTTAGGCCTCATCCATCCAAGAAAAGTGTATGAGCTCCACCGTTTCTAAGCAACAGCTCCAGTCCCTGTGCACAGTGGCCAACAAGGTCAAGTGTCCTGTCCTTGTAGAGCTCTTTGTGGCTGGCAAGGCAGAAAACAGACGAGTGGTCAGATAGATGAGTAAGGCAGCGATGTGCTCCTGAGTGAGGAGGGTGGTGGCTGGGGACACAGGAGGCTCTTTTGAGGAGATGGCAGTTGAGCTGAGACCTGAATGACCTTGTAAGTGAAGAAAGAGGCAGCTCATATCTATTGAGACATTACCAGATGTTTTTTGGAGGTTATAATTTTATTTATTTATTTTTTGACAGGCAGAGTTAGACAGTGAGAGAGAGAGAGAGAAATGTCTTCCTTCCGTTGGTTCATCCTCCAAATGGCCGCTACAGCTGGCATGCTGCACTGATCCGAAGCCAGGAGCCAGGTGCTTCCTCCTGGTCTCCCATGCGGGTTCAGGGCCCAAGCACTTGGGCCATCCTCCACTGCCTTCCTGGGCCACAGCAGAGAGCTGGACTGGAAGAGGAGCAACAGGGACAGAATCCGGTGCCCCAACAGGGACTAGAACCCAGAGTGCCAGCGCCGCAGGCGGAGGATTAGCCTAGTGAGCTGTGGTCTGGCCTGGAGGGTATAATTTGATTAGTGCATGCTTCAAGGTGTAGGATTGCATCCGATGGTCATAGAGGTGAAGGTCCTGCAGCTCATAAGCTTCAGAGCCAAATTTGTGGTCTGTGTATATGAACGAAATCCTTGTGCCCTTTGCACCAAACCAGATCTGTATAAAAGGGGGGTGATAGGCCTTGGGGCTGAGCAGCCACAGTCCCTGGGTAGTTTGGGCAGTGATGAGAATGAGGATGAGACCAAGATCAAGAATCATTCCCTTCCCTTCTTTCTCCCACCATTTTTTTTTCCATCTGATGTTCTCTCTGTGTTTTTTTTTTTAAAGACTGATTTATTTCTTTGAAAGTCAGAGTTACACACAGAGAGAAAGAGAGGCAGAGAAAGAGAGAGAGAGAGAGAGAGGCCTTCCATTTGCTGGTTCACTCCCCAGTTGGCCGTAATGGCTGGAGCTGCACTGATCCAAAGCCAGGAGCCAGGAGCCTCTTCTAGGTCTCCCACGTGGGTACATGGGCCCAAGGACTTGGGCTATCTTCTACTGCTTTCCCAGGGCATAGCAGAGAGCTGGATCAGAAGTGGAGCAGCTGGGACTTGCACCAGCATCCATATGGGATGCCGGCACTGCAAGGGGCAGCTTTATCCACTATACCACAGTGCTGGCCCCTCTCTGTGTTTATAATTGGAATATTCCTTGATGGGCAAGGATAGCATAGTGAATAGAGAGAAAAAACCTGCTGCCTCAGAAAATCTCACATACATCCTCCTCTACCTCCAGAGAAGCCAGCCTCTAATGAGGAGATGCAAGTATGTGACACATTTCTTTTTATCATTTTTAAAATTCTTTTTATTTTAACTTTATTTTTTTATGTGAGTTGTACTATGTTTATCATCTTGGCTATCAATAGACAAAAGCCTCTGTCCCAGATGAACCCAAATTGAAACAAGTGTGGGCCCTTAGGAAGCCCTCATCAGTTCTAGCTGTGTTGAGTCTTCTGGGAGCTGTTTTAGCTACGGCCTGACTCCAGGCTGTGTTGGGTTAGAATTCTGGATGGGGCCTGCGCTGTGGTGTAGCAAGTAAAGCCGCCGCTTGCAGTGCCGGCATCCCATATGGATGCTGGTTCAAGTCCCGGCTGCTCCACTTCTGATCCAGCTCTCTTCTGTGGCCTGGGAAATCAGCAGACGATGACCCAAGTCCTTGGGCCCCTGTACCCACATGGGAGACCCAGAAGAAGCTCCTGGCTTTGGATCAATGCAGCTTGGGCCGTTGTGGCCATTTGGGGAGTGAACCTGTGGATGAAAGACCTCTCTCTCTGTCTCTCTCTCTGCCTCTGCCTCCCTGTAACTATGCCTTTCAAATAAATAAATAAATCTTAAAAAAAAAAAAAGGAAAAAAAACTCTTCTGGAGAGGATCAAGGATGAAGTCATCATCTCAGAGCCTGTTTTTTTGTTTTTTGTTTTTTTTCCCTAGTGACCTGTGACATTATTGACATTTTCCAACACTAAATGTATGAAGGAACTAAGCCCCTTTGGACAGGCACTGTGGCCCACACAGGAAACAGACAGCCCTGCGATTTAGTATGTGCAGGCCCAGCAGGATCCAGTAGAAACTTTGACATCTTAATCATGTTCTTACTCAGTCATCCACAGCTAATATATCTTCCTGGCAAAGCAGGTGTCTTCCATAAGGAACACAACGGGGGCAGATTGTTATCGTAAGAGGCTGCCAAAGTCTGCTCTAAATTGTCCCTGAACCACTGATAATAAACCAAATTGCTACAAATAGACATCAGTTTGCAGAAATGTTAGCTGTCCAAGGGATGCCTTTGGCTTGGGGAGCAGAGGCAAATGTGTTACAAGTATCAGGTGTGTAGGAAGGGAACTTGAAGTTAGCTTTTAGGACAGCCATTGGGTCAATTGTGATAGTGAGTTGTGCTGTTCCTTGAGTGTTCCCAAGAGTTTGTCGTCAGCCTCCTCAAATCACAGTTGGTATTTTCAACAGTATGCTCCATTGGACTGGACAGGTTTACTGCTTTGGAATCCTAGGCCATTTGTGAGACTGTTTGAGTTCTCGTGTGAAAAAGACTGATGAGTGAGAAATTTTATCCTGTTTTGCATCAGGGTTGTACAGTGGTGACTGAAGGAATGGAGTGGAATTGGGCCAGAATCATTGCTTTTACTCTGTTTAGTCCAGGGTTCCTTGAGTGTTTGGAGAGCTGGGGCTAGAAAAGAGTAGAACCCTTTCCCAACTGTCTAAATGCAAGACTGTAGTGAGCTAGATGTGGAGCACTGGGCCTCATGGGCAGCAACACACACTCACCTTTCCAGGGGAAGTTTTGGTGGGGACCTTTGAAGGGTCAAGACAGAGAGGAGAAAGTACATACTCTTTTCCCATTGACTGCCTGGGCTTTTGTCTCTTTCCTTTTTAAAGCACAGGCTACTGTTTCAGAGAATTCTTTATTTTATAAAATTTGGAATGTAAACAGAAAGGGAAGAACCAAAGCGTTATTCATAGCCTCACCATCCAAAGATGAGCAATAACACACATTTAAGCCCATTTTCTTTCTGTCTTTCACTCTGCCTGGTTACTTTTACCTAATTATGATTTTTTTTACTCACATTTTATTTCACTGTATGTGTTATTACTGATTCTTTATAAACCACTTTAATGGCTACATAATATTCTAACAGATGGGAATAGTATAAATTACTTAGCAGTTGTTGAATGTTCAGATTTTTTTCAGTGCTTATTTTTATAAATGAGAGTACACTAAATATCTCTGAAAATAACTCTTTCTCTGAATTTAAAATATTTCCTGAGGATGCAGTGCTAAAAGCACAATTACTATGTTAAAGTAGGTAAGTATACCCAATACTCTTTTATGTGTTTTCTTCCCCTCCCCCTCTCCCTCTCCCCCTTTCATCATGCTATAGGTTAGGTCTCTAAACTTACTGATCCTACATAGCTGCAATTTTGTACACTGTTACCTAATGTTCTCAGTATAACGCATGGAGTATGTATGGGTGTGTGTGTAACCAAGTTAGTTTCCTGAAAGTCATACAAATAGACAAACCCAGCCCCATTTTCCTAAATTTTGTGTTCCATTAAATGATCCTCACCACTGTAACCACAATAGCAAGGCTTACTAATGATAAGAAATCTGATTGTTATGTTGGAAGATAACTGCGATATTTTTCAAGTGCATTTGAGATCAAAATATACCTGGAAGGGAGTGGGCATTTAGCTTTACACTTAAGATGCCTGTATCCCACTTCAGAGTTTCTGAGTTCAATTCCTGGGCCCAACTCCAGATTCCAGCTTCCCACCAATGTAGACCTTGGGAGGCTGTGCTGATGGCTCAAGGAATCAGGTTTCTATCAACCACATAGGAAATGTGGATTGAGTCCTGCTCCTGGCATGGCCTGCCCCAGCCCCAGCCCCAGCCATTGTGGGAATTTAGGGAGTGAATCAGAGGTGGGAATTCTCTCCACCTCTGTCTCTAAACTTAAAAGGAAAAGTTGCGTGGGAGCTGAATGTGGGAGTTCCTGCTTGCAGGAACAGGCCTGTTACCCACAGACATCTGGGACCTGATGATCAGAGACAGAGCATGGCTTCAGATGGGACACCAGGTGGGGTGAACAGACCCCATCCATGTGAGTTCTCAGCCTCACAGAAGTTTACATGAAACATCAGTTTAAAGAAAACATAAGTTACCCCTCGTTCCATCCTCAGATAATTACGTGGATCTAAAGCTTGTAAATAAGATGCCAAAGTAGCAATTTTGGCAACCTTAAATTCCAGGACACTAGAACTTAGGGAGGCTGTGCTAGAAAAAGGCAAATAAGTGCTGTATTTATTTATATGGCATTTATATCTCATTAGCGCTCTGCTAACATACTTAGAAGTGTATATATACTCATGTTAGAGACCTTTTATATAAATTATTCATTAATTATGTTGTAATTAAAGTTATATTTTTACGTTTTTTAAATACACCATTGACACACATATATAAGGAGAGAGCACACATGCATGCACGCTCACTGAGCTCATGAGAGAGCTGTCCTTTCCTTTCCCTCCAGGCTCACTTAAGGCTTTCCATTTTCTATTGCATTCTGCTTGTGTCTCGGGACTGTTACAAATGCTCGGTAGCTGAGAGTGCACTAAAGAGGATCTACGTACCTCACTGAGCCTAATCATGGCCTCTACAGTAACAAGAACAATGACAGCTGAATGTCTTGCTTAGGCTGGGTCAGCAGCTGTGCTGAGCATCTCCAAGGATTCTCCGATTTTATCAGCACAGCAACTCCAGGGTTTGGTGTCGTACCCATTTTATAGGCAGACTGACTGAGATCTTGAGGGCTTAAATGACTTACCCAAGCTCATTCATCTAATTGTCAGTGCTCAGGGGTGGGTGTGGCCCAAGGCTGAGGCATGCAGAAAGGAATCACTTGTTTCACATTAAGCCTAGAAACGAAATACTCCATCTGCATGGTTTTCAAAACATTTCTGTGTTCCAGTGAATAGATCTTCTGCTTCCATTTCCATGAACTTTTGAAGTACCCATGTGTGACGTTCTTGTATTTTTTTTAAGATTTAGTTATTTATTTATTTGACAGGTAGAGTTATAGACAGTGAGAGAGATAGAAAGGTCTTCCATCCATTGGTTCACTCCCCAAATGGCCACTACAGCCAGTGCTATGAGGAGCCAGGAGCTTCTTCCTGGTCTCCCATGCAGGTGAAGGTGGCCAAGCACTTGGGCCATCCTCCACTGCCCTCCCAGGCCACAGCAGAGAGCTGGACTGGAAGAAGAGCAACCAGGACTAGAACCCAGTGCCCATATGGGATGCTGGTGCCACAGGTGGAGGATTAACCAAGTGAGCCACAGCACCCAGCCCGCATTCTAGTATTTTAAAAGTGAAAAGATAGAGTAGGATGTAAGTTTAAGATTTTTTTTTTTTACAGGCAGAGTGGACAGTGAGAGAGAGAGACAGAGAGAAAGGTCTTCCTTTGCTGTTGGTTCACCCTCCAATGGCCGCCGCGGGTGGTGCGCTGCAGCCGGCACACCGTGCTGATCCGAAGGCAGGAGCCAGGTGCTTCTCCTGGTCTCCCATGGGGTGCAGGGCCCAAGCACTTGGGCCATCCTCCACTGCACTCCCTGGCCACAGCAGAGAGCTGGCCTGGAAGAGGGGCAACCAGGACAGAATCTGGTGCCCCGACCGGGACTAGAACCCAGTGTGCCGGCGCTGGAAGGCGGAGGATTAGCCTATTGAGCTGCAGCGCTGTAGGATGCTCTTTAGTTGTAGTGAGAGTGGACTGTCATAGCTAGTGACCAGTTGTGTTCTCTGCAAATACTAACAGATGCACCATAATGAGTTGGAGAGGTCCCTTCAGCACCAGAGTTTGGGTCACATCCAGTGCAGGGAAGCTCTGGACAGAGGCTCTGAGCCTGGTTTCTGTGTGGCTGAGGAAAGGGCCATGGAAGAGGCTGCCACCTTGAATGGCCAGCCTTACCCCTGGCATTCCAGGACACAGACCCAGAGCCTGTACTTTCAAATGTTGCACAGCTCATTTTTTAAATAAAGTTTTTATTTAATAAGTATAAATTTCATAGATACAGCTTTTTGGATTATAGCGGTTCTCCCCCCAATACCCGCCCCCATACTTCCACTCGCGTACCACCTCCTACTCCCTGTCCCATCCCATTTTTCACTAAGATTCATTTTTAATTATCTTTATATACAGAAGACCAACTCTAAGTAAAGATTTCAACAGCTTGCACTCACACAGACACACAAAGTATAAAGTACTGTTTGAAGACTAGTTTTACCATTAATTCTCAGTACAACTCATTAAGGACAGAGGTCCTACATGGGGAGCAGGTGCACAGTGACTCTGGCACAGTTCATTTTTTAAAACTGAATTTTGAGGCTTTAGATTTCATAAGGCTGACATTTTTGGCCTGGAAAGCCAATACTTTCCAATGCATTCTTGTTGAGCAATGTGGATGTTTTGTTCAAATCCTAAGCAAAAGTCAATTACAGAGTAAAAGGGAAGGTAAAATATATACAGTTATAAGCCAGAACGTAATGACAGTCATATCACGTGATGGCAGACCTGTAACACTGCTAAGGCTGCATGTTGAGGACATTCTCTAGCCTCAAGAACCTACATTTTGTATAAAAGTAAGCTGAGGGACCTGGTGCTGTGGCGTAGTAGGCTTAGCCTCCACCTGTGGTGCTGGCATCCCATATGGGTGCGTTTTTGTCCTGGCTGCTCCTCTTTCAATCCAACTCTCTGCTGATGGCCTGGGAAAGCAATGGAAATGGCCCAGGGGCATGAGCCCCTACACCCCCATGGAAGACCCTGAAGAAGCTCCTGGCTTCAGATCAGCTCAGCTCCGGCCATTGCAGCCATTTGGGGAGTGAACCAGCAGATGGAAGATCTTTTCTCTGTCTCTCCCTTTCTAACTCTACCTCTCAAATAAATTTAAAACATTTTTTTTAAAAAAATGGGAAGCTGAAAATAACTTATGCATCTTAAAAAATTCAGAGAACAGTAGAGTGAATCAAATGGGAGGAGCAGTAGATGTCAGAGGAAATGAAGGTGATAGAAAATAAAGAGGAACTGTTCACAGCACAGCCTGTGGAGGGATGGAGTCTGTGTTGCACTGGGGTTTTGCACTTGCATTATTGGGCTACTGGTGCTCCAGCTCTGCTAAAAGCTCAGGTGCAGGCCCTGAGGGGCACAAAAGATTTGCTCTGGTCAGAGTTTGGTTGCCGTGGTAACAGTACTCTGTGATGGTGGTGGGGCTTTAAGCCGTGACTGGGTCAGAAGGGCTCTGTCCTCCTGAAGGGGCTGATCCCAGTATCACAGGAGTGGCTCAGTCCTTGAAAGAGTGCATTCTTGGCAAAAGAGTGACTTTGCCTGACTCTTCCTCACAGGCCCTCCACCCTGTGTAACACCCCGCCAGAGATGGCCCTTCACTGGGAATTCCAGCCTACAGAACCCAAATGAGTGCCTGTTGTTGATAAACTGCCCAGTCTGTGGTGGTCTGTTACAGCCGCAGAACATGGGCTGGGACATGGGCTTCTGCCAGTGTCTGATCCTGCTATCTGTTGAGCTTGGTAGCAGTCCTAACAGTAATTGCTGTGTTTCCTGAGCACTTACTCCATGCTCGTGGCCTTGCTGCATTAGCTTATTAATCTTTACAGCTTCCTACAAGGTAGAGACGTTTTCTACACTTCCAACGCTAGGGAATGAGCCCTAGTTTAGAGGTTTCATTTATCCAGTGGTGACTTCCTGAGTGTTTACTTTGTGCTAGGCAGCCTTCTCAGTGAAGGTGCAGTGCTGAACAAAACGTGCCTGTATGGATTTCCATCCTAGTAGCAACTGCCCGAAGTTACCAGAGGGGAGTTGTGAAGCTGGCTCACGTCATTAGTCACTTCCAATCTGCTTTCCTTTTTCAGCACCACACCCTGACCACATGGCTGCTGACCACTGCACCTGCTTCACAGGGGACTGGCACCTCAGTGTGGAGATGAGCAATGGCGAACACACAGAAGGGCCTGGTGAGTGCCAGCCAGTGTGGCTCACATTCACTTTGTTCTCACATGGCCCTGACCTCTTTCAGCTCTCATACACATGTCCCGAGCAGAAGGTCCAGTGCCTTTGTGTGCTCAAGGATTTAACTTTACCCAGAAGGAAGTCTTGCCTGTGTCCTTGGCTTCCGGGAGGTTATCTCTGTGTCCTTGGAGTGTGACCCGTGACAGGATGGTCTCTGTCCACATAGGAGCACTGGGTCCTGCTACAGAGTCTACAATACAATTTGGGGATGGGGCTAGCCGTGTGAGCCAGTGTTTCAGTGGGCACTGGCCATGCTAGAAAGAACAGTGATGTGAATGGCGGCTGTCTATCACATAGTGTCCGGTGACCCCAGAGGCACTGAAGACTTAGATCGAGCACATAGACAGTCAGTCATGCCTGTGGGTGGAGACCCGGTGAAATCCCTGAACACCAGAGCTCGAGTGAGCTTCCCTGGTTGACAGTACTCTGCGTCGTCACACACGATCGCCAGGAGAGTGACAGTGTCCTGGCTCCACAGGGGATGGACAACAGGAAGCTGTGTCCTGGGTGCTTCATCCATTGGCTGAGCCAGTCTGTCCTTTCCCTGCATTAAACCCTAACTGTGAGTCTTTCTGTGAGTCCTTCTGATTCATTATCAAAACTGAGTGGTTTGAGGGAACGCTCGAGCTTGCAGTAGGGGTCAGAATGGAGGGCCATCTTGTGGAATGTTCCCTCAAACTTTGCACCGAACTTCAAACCTCGGGCAGTACACTTCCCAGGTCTATTTTGGGGATATGTTAGATTGAGAAAAAGTGAAACCAGTCTGCATAATAGCAGAATGCCCCAGCTTCATGTTGGAATCATTGCTCCAGCAGTGGCCAAGGCAGCCTGTGCCCTGAGAACAGCAATAGCAGGGCAGGGACAAGTTCTGAAACCAGGACCCGGGGCTTGGGGCTCAGCCTCCATCAAGGGTGAACATGCACGTTAGGGTGTGCAGCTCACACCTCGGGTGATAGCTACTTCTTCCACGGCCTCAGAACGTTTTCCCTCCTTTATGTGATTACTTATTTACATCCTCTGTCATCCTAAAGGGATTGGAAGTAACTTGAATAGATATGTATGTGCTCCAGTGAACTCACTTTCCAAAAAAAAAGGGGGGGGGGAGGGAAGTGGCAGAGGAAGAGGGAGGGGAGCAAATGGGAAAGGAGCAAGAAGAAGGAGTTGGGTTGAGATTCACATCCAAAGTGCGCACCATAAACATTGCTTGCATCTATTCATTACGTTGTTTAAAGCCTCCATGTCCTTATTTATGTGCGTGTTTGTTTATTTACTTCCTTATTTATTTATTTCTGGCCTACTTACTCTGTCTCTGACATTTCATTGCACTAAGAGCCTTCTACTGTAATAGTTGCTTGTCAGTGTTCTCCTGCATTCCTAATGGTTTTGCCTTATGCTACGATGCTGTGTGATTCATTTCCAGTGGTTCATGATTGTTAGTTCTTCATCATGGGCTACACTTTCTAGCTATGCAAAGTAAACCATTTCTCTACTTAATGCATTTTGCTGTGGATTCTATCTTGATACTAAAATGGGTACTCCTAAGCTATTATCTATGAACAGCCACTATACCCTTGAGTAACTTTTTAATGGCAAGGTTTCAGTGTCATTTGGTTTTGTTTGTTTCTGATAAAAGCAGTATATATTTGTATTTGTTTTCAATGCAGTCCCGGAAATCTTGAGCTTGACAGAAGAGTTTAAAGTGATTGTGTGTTATCAGAGTTGATGTTTGGTATTTCTCATTCCCACACTAACAGGTCTATCTTGAAGTTCCGGATTTCCTTCATCCATCTCCCCAAGTCTCCACCGTCTCCCTCTAATTAACATTCACCTCTTCTTCCTTACCTCCATAAATTGTATCACCAGACACCCAAATTATTGCACATTTATGAGTAAAGCAGGGGTCTGTGTTTCCAACGAGCTTCTCAAGGGGGCACTCATGGTGGCTTGGGTGCAGATGGGAGAAGCATTATAGGTCAGCTACACTGTTGGTATATGGGGACGGAGCAGGTTGGCAGATTGGGGACCCCCATCACCACCAAAATGATATAAAGAGCTTTGCTTGGGACACAGAGTTTCCTCCATGTGGCTGTTCCAATGCATTTTGTTTCACTATTGCCCTTCTAGTTGTCTACTAGGGAGCTCTGAGTTGCTCTGTTCTGTTCATCTTCTCTTTCCAAGGTCAGCACACTTGTCTGGGACATGTCCACTGTCACATTGATTTTTAGAACGTGCTTTACTTCATTGGTGTTAGGCTGAGGTCAAAGGCCTCTGCTTCTAGAAGCTGTGGTTCATTTTGGTGGGGTGTTGGGAGAGAATTATTATCTCCGTAGCTGTGTGAGACCCAGGTTTTAAATCAGTTGCTTTCGAGATGCCCTGGCCTACTCAGGCTTATGTGTTTTTTTGTTTGTTTAATCTTCAGCTTAGAGCTTCCCCTGGGTTATCTTAGAACAAATTTTGTTTATCCCTGTTGTTTTGGGCAGTTTATTATCACTCTTACTATTTTGACTTCTGTTTCAATCCAGTTTTATCTCATTTCCATATTCTTGACAATTCAAAAATAATTTTTGGTCCATTGAAAACAATTTATTTCCAAGGCTGCTTCTGGTTTCATTACACTAATGAATCTCTTGGGAAAAAGGTAAACTTATGTTTCTCTTTATGGATGCTTGGAATTTCTTTGATATCAGTCTATTTCTTTCTTATCAGATTGTATTTTTTGATTCTACTGATGACATAAAAGAGATAGTTTAATTCTGTTTTCCCCCATAGAGTATGATTTTAGAGAGTTGCTTTATCTCTTTTTCTCTTAATGATTCACAAAGTCTGCAGGGGCCTCTGTATCCCTCCCTGCCCCCTCTAGTTTTTTCCTTTGCTATTTACTCATTCTTCACTGCAGAGCCATTTATCCAGGCACAGAAAACGTTCAATTCACTTCTGACCAGGTACAAGTTATAAAAAGAACACCCCTTGCCAAGAAAGGTTGCACATTGAATTTCCTGAATCAGTCACTTTCATTGGCATTTTATTCATCTTGTGCTGCCAGAGGCCACCAAGTGCCTTTTCAAAGTATTCCAGGAGTGGTGGTCTTCAAATGGTAGCTCTTGAGTCTACAGGAAATGGAAATATAACTACTAAATCATTTTTCTGTACTATTGACAAATGAATAAATGATGTAAGTAATGGGCAAAATGTAATTTTGCTCCTGAGTTGTCTCTTTCTCATGCTGTTTATGGGATGAATTGGAAGAGGGTCAATTCTACAAGGTCATGGGGTTTCGTTAAACATATTACTAGGGAGGGTTATAAAGTGAAGATCAGCAAGGCAGAATTCTGGGTTCCTGATCTCCAGGCATCCTTCTGGGATACCCCTGCACCAGAGCCTTTGGGATTTGTTTTGTCTGTGCTCTGTAGGAGGGTCTTCAGCAGAGTCACCACCTCCCTTGCTAACCCTTTTAATCTATGCTGCCTTGGTGGTGACAGAAGAGGTCAGATGCAGTTTGTTTAGGGAGGTGTTGGAATATGTATCAGGAGATGCTGGGAGGCTCTGAGAAACTGTAGATCTTCTACTACTAGCAGGGGGCCAGAGCTCCCCATGGATGACTGGGCTCAGGCCAGTCACCTACCACTGGGTGTTGGAGTAGTCCTTGGTCTTGGTCTCAACCACAATGCAAAGCACTTTCCAGAGAAATATCTAGGGATCATTTTTCTGATGACCCCACCCAATTTTCCACAGATTATGATTCATAAGGATGTCTAAAATTTGGTCAGTAAAAAGAATGTCTTTAATTTCCCATTCAATCTTAGCCTATGAATCTGTGGGATTTTTTAAGTTTATTTTTATTTATTTGAAAGGCAGAATGACAGAGAGTTGGAGAGAGAGAGAGAAAAGTTTGGTTGATTGATTTATTTCATCTGCTAATTTTCTCTCCAAACTGCCTGCAACAGCCAGGGCTGGGCCCGGCTGGGGCTGTGAACTAGGAGCTCCATCTGGGTTTCCCATGTGGATGTTACAGGCACAAGTATGTGAGTCATCATCTGTTGCCTCCGGAGTGTTCTTGAGCAGGAAGATGGATTGGAGGTAGAGGCAAGACTTGACCTCAGGCATTCTGATGCAGGATGTGTGTCCTAGGCAGCAGCCTACCCTCTATCACAACACTCATCCCAGAAATCTGTGATTCTAATGCAATCTGTTTTTAAAGTTGTCACATACGTATTTATCTTTTTAATATTTTACTTTGAAATAATTTCATATTTCTGGAAAAGTTGCAAAGATAACAGAATTCCTGTTTAGCTGTGAAAGAAGAAGGACCTCATCTAATATGTCCATATCCATATGTCCATATCCTAACCTCTAGAACCTGTCACTGTGTCACTTTAAAAGGCAAAAGGGACTTTGTAGCTGTGATTGACTTACGGTTCTAGAGAAGGGGATGCTACTCTGGTTGAACTTGATGACCCACAGTAAGCACAGGGGTCCTGATAAGGGAAAGGGGAGGCTGGGGAGTGCAGGAGGGATTTGGAGATGCTGTGCTGCTGTCTTTGAAGAGGGGACAGGGATATGAGCCAAGCTGGAAGCTGGAGAGGCAAGGAAACAACTTGCTGAATAGGCCGAGAGTTTTACTCTGGGAACAGGAGAGTGTTCTGGACACAGATGGCGGGTGGTGATCATTGCACAGTAATGTACACGTGCTGAATGCCACTGGTAAATTTTTTGTTATGCACATTTCACCAGTTCTCTAAAAAGGAAAGGAAGGGGCTTGCGCTGTGGGGTGTAGTGAGGAAAGCCACTGCCTGCAGTGCCAGCATCCCATATGGGTGCCGGTTCGAGTCCTGGCTGCTCCACTTCCAATCCAGCTCTCTGCTGTGGCCTGGGAAAGCAGTGGAAGATGGCCCAAGTCCTTGGGCTCCTGCACCCACGTGGGAAACCAGGAAGAAGGTCTGGCTCCTGGCTTTGGATCAGCCCAGTTTTTTCTGTTTTGGCCATTTGGGGAGTGAGCCAGCTAATGGGAGACTGACTCTCTCTCTCTCTCTCTCTCTCTCTCTCTCTCTCTCTCTGTGTGTGTGTGTGTGTGTGTCTTTGTGCCTCTGCCTTTATGTATCTCTGCCTTTCAAATAAATTAATATGTCTTTAAAAAACATGGGTGGGGGAAACAGATTCTGCCCTAGAGCCTCCAGAGGGAAGATCTTGATTTTAGCCTAGTGATGCTTCTGCCCTGTAGAAT